>NW_024412453.1:8672560-8797742 GCF_014898765.1 Herpailurus yagouaroundi
TGTGTGTGTGTGTGTGTGTGTGTGTGTGTGTGTGTAAGAGCAAATCAGACATGCCTAGACAAGGCATAGTCTCAGAGATAAATATAATTTAGTTTTAGGCTAGGGTCACCACTCCAAAACATATCAGGTATCTGTTGAATGGATGAGTAAAGGAAGAAAAGAAGGAAGGGTTTAAAGAAGGAAGGAAGGAAGAATGACAGTGAGAGCCTCCTGGTTGCAGCAAGAAAAACACCAGATGGGGCTTCTGTATTTGGTGTAAACCTTCCTAAAGGTTGGACAGTGTTTGATAAATAAATTGAGTTTGATAAATAAGTTGTAATTACCATGTCAGTAGGGCAACCCACCAAACCCTCCTCTCTCTGCTCTTAGGAATTAATCTGCCCGTTGTCTCCAGGGAAGCTGCAATGGGGTGTTCCTTGAGCTGGGGTGCCCCTGCATCCTCCCAGCACCCTGCACTGGTTGACTTTGCAGATGGTGACTCCCAAAATAACCTGTGAGGGTGAGGTCTGTCCCATGTGTGTGATGCCCATGACCATGCCATTCAGTGAAGCTCCCTCTGGTTTAGGAACAGGGATATGGTGATGTGAACAGGTTGAAAGAGACCAACAGACAAGACTTGCAGAAGGAAACCAAGATGCTAGGACTGGAGAAAACAGAGGAAGTAGTTTTGGCCCCGATTCTGACTACCTCCTATTTCCCATCCAGTTCTTCGGAGTAACGCTCTTGTCCTTTCATGGACAGAATCAGTCTCCAGTTCTCTTTTTTCCCGCAAGAAACCTCCCGAATAACACAAGTGGCAAGTAGAGGAAGATGGCTTCCGTTTCACTTTATAAGTGCCTCCACCTCTGAATTCCCCCCATGACAAAACATGCCATAAAACGTGAAACATGTATCATTCCCTCCTTTGGGTGCCAACCATCTTTCAACACATTGTCATGAATCCTGCACTGTCCTCTAACCTCCTGAAATGACTGCTTCCATCCCCATCTTCTCCAGTTGCTACAGAGTGATGCAAGCGGTGATTTATTCAAAGGGAGCCTTAGGCAAGCATGAAGTTATAGCCCTAGTGACATTCTCCATGGCTGCCCGAAATTTTTGATAAACAGCCTTTCTCCAACGTACTCGATATTGGATTTGGATTTAAACATTTTCTTTTCTTCCAGAGCTAACCTAAGGGAGTTTCTCCCAATTCCTGTGGTTTCCAGGTTTCAGGGGACTAAACTCAATGAGTCAAAGTGTTCCTGGGTGTCCCAGGTCCTACCATCATGAGATATGACGTCACGCAATGGTTAAGAGGTGGACCCTGCAGGTGGGCTGCTTTGGTTTGAGTAGCTGCTCTCTTGCTTCTCAGCTGTATGGTCAGGGTTAGGCAATTAAGCTTTCCAGTCTTGTTTTACCTTCTAAGGAGGGGGTGACAACTGTATTCACTTTGTGATGTTGAAAGACTCAAATAACTAATGCATAAAAGTGCAAGACTCTAAGTGAGCCTGTGATGAAGTGCCAGGCCCTGTTGCTATCATTTGTATATATTTCTGCCTGCATTTAGCTCATCTCTTAACCTGGTGTGAATTTGCTCTATTATTATTTTTCTACCTTTGGAGATTTTATTCACGTGTACATCATATATATATTATGTATATGTATGTGTATATAACATATATACACAAGGGTGCATAGGTCATAAGAGGGCAGGGCCGTGAGTTTTCACCAACTGATCACAGTCATGGAACCACCCCCAGATCAAGAAACAGAACATCACCTGGACCCAAGAACTTGACTCCCCCTCATACCTTCTTCTAGTCACTACTCCCCGAGGAGATGTGCTGTTCTGATTTCGAGTGCTATGGGTTAGTTTTGCCTGTTGTTCAATTTTACATAATCTCCTACATGTACTCATCTGTGTCTGGCTCACTTTGATCAATATTTGATTTGTATAATCCACCCATGTTGTCACATGTCTAGCAGCCCTTTATGTATGACATCCCACCCTGGGAATATACCATGGTTTGTGTAGCTGTTGTCTCAGTGATGGGTGTTCATGTCACCTGCAGCTTGGGAATGTCACAAAGAGTGCTAGACTCTCCTGAATGTGTCTTTGGGTGGACAGAGGCACGCGTTACTCTTGGCAATGGGATGGGTGGCTCTTAGAGGATGTGTGGCTTTAGTAGACAATGCCCAACAGTTTTTCAAAGCTGTTGTGCCACTTAACACTCCTGTTGCATGTGAGACCTCTACTTGTTCCTCATTTCTGCCACTAGTATTTTCTGTCTTTTCCATATGAGCTGTTTTGGTAGGTGTGTTGGCTTCCCTTTTGAAAATCAGTTTGGCAAAGAGCAATGAAAAGGACGCTGTAGAAATGAATGAATGAATGAATGAATGAATGAATGTGATTTGAGCCCCTACCTCTAATTTACATGTTCACTTCCTAGATATGCGATGAAGGCATCATTTGACCTCTCCTTGCTTATTTTCTTGTGTTGAAAATGAGGCTAATAATGTCCCCAGGGAATTTATAGCCCTTGTTTCAAGGAATGCTGTGTGGGCATTTGTGAACTCCTACTCCATCCTGCTTTCAAGTCCATTTTCTCCCTGGATGCTAGAACTTACTCATCTGCTGGGGCTGTGCACCAATAACAAATTGTAATCATTAGGTCGAGGTAGTAATTTCTGTGGTTGGAAAGTCAGGGCTTAATGGGTCATGCTGGTCTCTCAACAGGACTTTTGAATATAAGATCGCAGCACTGAGAGGTGGTATAGGGTTTGTTTTCCTCCTATCTACTAAATTAAGAAGTGAAAATAGAACCTGGTGATCATTTAAAACTGTAAACATATTTTAGGACATCCAATTTTATCTCATTTATTGGCCAAGTGTGATATCTCAGCCATGAGAAAGCAAAACTTAACTCACTGGGGGAAAAGCCACAAAAAGGACTTTCCAAGACGATCTTTCAATGGTCAGACACACAGAACAGATTCATCCTGGCATAGAAATCTCCAAGTGGCCCTGTAGTTGCCTTCAGTTGCTACACTTTCAGGATGAGTTGAGATAATGTGATAAAATGACCCAGATTCAGCTTAGGGAAATCTCATTGTCTCTTCTCCTTGGTACCTATAGCATTGACTAGCTGATTCAGACATCTGCACATGTAACTCAACATCAGAGACCCTTCCATTCACTCTATAAGCCAGTGGTCTCCAGTGTTTTCGAGAGACAAATTGCTTGTTTTCAGAGCTGCAAGGAGCCCCAGAAATAGTTCCATCTGCTTGTTTTACAAATGATTAAAAACTGCTGACACGAGATGATAAATGACTTACACAAGGTTAAATTTAGTGACAGGCTCTGTCTGTCCAAATTTCCTGATTTTTGATGATTGGATTTACTTTAGATTCCATGAGGAACTTTGAAGGTGGCGTGAAACTGACAGGACCATAATTATGATTGCATAGGGGTCTCTTTCTGCTGAAAACATATTACAGACTGCTCCTTATCCTTCACAGTCAGATGAAATGTCTCCTCTGTGATCATTTCTCTGAGTTTTCACTTGATCCAGATTAAATTAACCCCTCCTTTATTTGTGCGCCTAATGTTGCATAATTCTGTGTTATACCATCTCATTCATGCGTGTGTTATTTATTTATTTATTCAGAGATGTATGCATGAGTGCATTCCCCAAGCATATCACATTTTATTACAGTTTGTTACCTAATTGTCCCTTTTTCTTCTTGAACCTGAGAGTTGCTTGAAGTCAGGGGTCGCAAGAAGTTCACCTTTGCATCTTGCTTAATGGCAATCACACTGAGAAAAATATAGACAGAGACACAGGGAAAGACACAGAGAGAGAGAGAAAGAAAGAGAAGAGGGATGGAAGAAAGAGAATGTGGGAAGGAGAAGGAAGAGAGAGGAAAGAAAAAAAGGGAATTTAGGAGATGTTATGGACATCTGTTGTTTGCCTACTGAGTGTCTGTATTCCCTTCCTCTGTCTTTAGCATCTATATTTTTATCTGGGAAGCCACCCCTCTCGACTCCCACCCAGCCCATGTATCTCATGGGGGGCTGACCTCACAGTCTCTCACTCCAGGCATGAACACACAAGTCACGTTGTCCACTCGGTATGTTCCCCTCTTTGATCACAATAATGAGCAAGTCAGGCTGGCCTAACACAATTCTGGGAATGTTATTAGAACTACTGAAAAGGGAAACTCTCTCCATCGGTTTCAAGGGAGTTGGTCTGCCAGCAACAGTTTTGTCACCAGGAGGGGAAGAATCTGCCAGTGAATGAAACTTACTCTGATAGAAGCAGAGATGGAAACGGATCCAGTTCCTGATGCTGTGATTTGAGCCCCTGCATCCAGCTGTGACTGAATCTGATTTGTGAGTCTAGTTCCATAAGCCAGTGTATTTCCATTTGGCTGCTGAAACCAGTTTGAGTTAGCTTTCTTTCACCTGTAACCAAGAGAGTTCCAATTACTATGAATTATAAGTGAGACAAGAAAGAAAAAGGAGAAGTTAGGGCACCCCTGCTGGTAAATCCCCTCCACTTATTGGGTACTTCTGGTCTAACACATCAGCAGAGCTACTGAATGGACTTTTCTGTTAAGCAGGAGGGGAAGGCCATGCCAGGACAGACCCATGGTAGAAGTATGTTTGGACACTGATCTCCTTCTCAGCCCTTTGCAAATACTCTACCTACCTCTGGACTTAGGAATGGCAAAGTCATAAGTAAAATCCCTTTCCCTTTTTTATATACAGCAACTTGAACCATACAATGAGTGTTTGACCTATATTTTCAAGGCCTCTTCTATTTTTGACACCGCAGGTTCAGCTGGTTCTACCTGAAGTCTCATTTCCAGAGGTCTCCCAGAAGCCCACCATAGAGCATCTTGGGTGACCAACCATCACAGTTTTCCCAGGACTGAGGGGGAACCTGGAACATGGGACGTTCTGTGTTACGATTTATTGACCATTCATATCTGCTAAGAAGCTTGGACACTGTGACAGAGTCAGCTTGGTATCTCACCCACGTAAGTTTTCTCTGTCTCCTTCTTGCTACATTTTAGCTGGGCTGTAGCCAGTGTCTCTTGACGACAAGAGCAGTCACCTTTCTAAGTTCGAGCCTGTGGCCTGGACGCAGCAGTATCAGGTGTGATTTATAGGTTGTATTTTCAGAGAAAGGGGGTGCGCCTTTATTCCCCTTACCTTGCCTTCACTCATCCTATGGTTTGGAATTTAGATGTGTTGTCAGGCCATCTTTGCTGATGCAAAGTGGAACAGCCTATGGGGGCACGTGGGTGGCTCAGTCGTTGAGCAGTTGAGGGGTGAGCATCTAACTCTTGATTTGGGCTCAGGTCAGGATCTCATGGTTTGTGAGATGGAGCCCTGCATCAGGCTCTGTGCTGATTGTTTGGAACCTGCTTGAGATTCTCCCTCTCTCTCTCTCTCTCTCTCTCTCTCTCTCTCTGCGCCTCCCCCATGCTCTTTCTCTCTCTCTCTCTGTCAAAAGAAGAAGAAGAGAAGTTAAGTACTCTGCCCTTGACTGTTCACTTGGTCAATGACTGAACTTCTAGCAGACTCTGGTCTTCATTCACATACAATAGGGGCTCCTAATCCCCATGTTCTACTGCCATTTCCACTTTTCCTTTTTATGGAGTGCCTTCTAACATTCGCAGTCTTCTATAATTATTACTCAGTCAAGGAGGCAGGAACTACTATTGTCCTTATTAGCCAGATCAGTTCGGTAACTTGCCTAAAGTCATCCTGTGAATTAGCAGTGGACCTGGGATGAAAATCCCAGTCTCCAGACCTGGAAGCTTTGCCTTTTCACTTGCCTCCACCAACAGAGCTCATGTAGAACACCAGCACATGTACCAAGTAACTCCCCCAGCCCCTTCTGATATTTTTAAAAATACACTAAGCAACTCAATCAGGTTTTAAATTCAAGAACATCTCATGGCAGTTGCTTTGTTTGAATTAAGGTGCCTGTGACAGAAAAAAATAATTTTTTCATCAAATATAAATAAAGTTATGGTCCCTTTCAGTCTCCCCTCTTCCAGACAGTATCTTTCTCACTAGGTTTATTAATAATTTTTATCAGTGAAAGGGAATTTACTTAAAACACCAGCTCTTTGAGCAAACACATGGTATAATTCAGGCGCAACCTGGGGCTTTGTTTATTGAGATTTAACAGTGGTATAGAATTCTTATCATCAATTTAGCATCCTTGAAACAGCCAGCATCAGCTCCCTGATGGTAAAGTTTCTGACAGACACTCTATTTTTCCTGCATATTTTCCAAACCGTAGGTTCTAATTCTGTGTTCTAGTTAATTAGCATCGTCTGTAATTTTAGACAGCCCCTCTCTGTTTAAGGCACCCAGAATTCCATCTTTGTTTCCAAAGGTGGCTGTGTGTTGTGCCAGGAGGTGCTTAGCTGCCGAAATAAATAAATGACATATCACTCGTGAAAGGCACGGTTGCTTCATTGGGCAGATGTCTCTTGGTGGTGGTGACTAAATATAGCATGCCAATTTTAGGGCAAAAATGCAATTTTAAAACGTAATGATAAAACTATTGATTGGAAAGATGTCACTTTGATTTCCTGGTCACTGCGATTATAGAGACATTTGCCCTTTCAGGCATGGGAATATTTAACCCCTGAAAACGACTATTTTATCATGAACAGATTTCACGCTGAAAAACAACTTGAAAGGCTTCTCTCCTCTGAGGTCTGGTCTTTTGAGTATAGCTGTGAAAACACGGTCAGGGGAGAGGAAAGGAGAGGAAAGGAGAGGAAGGAGGAAGGAGGAAGGACCTACGTACTGTGGGAGGTACCGTCTTAAATAATACTGACATCACTAAAAGTAGAATGGTTGCTGCCCTGTTTCAAAGTTCATTACGTGCCAGACACTGTGCCCAGCACTTTATTTGTATTATGGGTTCATTCAGTTTTCACAACATGCCCAGGATCAGAGGAAGATGAATTTGATGTGAAGCAAACAAAGTTTACGTTTTAGGGCCCCCTCACTTGCGTGGACATTTTCTGAGGCTCTAGGATCGCTGCCATTTGTTTGTCTGTTTCATTGTTTTTTTAATTTGCAAAAGTAAATTTTTTTTTTTTAATCTCAGTCATAATTTTATTTTTTATTTTTTTAAAATATAATTTATTGTCATGTTGGCTAACATACAGTCTATACAGTGTGCTCTTGGTTTTGGGGGTAGATTCCCGTGGTTCATCGCTTACATACAACACCCAGTGTTCATCCCAACAAGTGCCCTCCTCAATGCCCATCCCCCATTTTCCCCTCTCCCGCTTCCGCCCCCATCAACCCTCAGTTTGTTCTATTTAAGAGTCTCTTATGGTTTGCCTCCCTCCCTCTTTGTTGGTAACTATTTTTCCCAGTTTGCTTCTCCCATGGTCTTCTGTTAAATTCCTCAAGACCCACATATGAGTGAAAACATATGATATCTGTCCTTCTCTCACTGACTTATTTCACTCAGCATAATATCTTCCAGTTCTATCCACGTTGCTGCAAATGGCATGGTTTCATTCTTTTTCATTGCCAAATAGTATTCCAATTAAAAATAGAACTACTCTACAACCCAGCAATGGCACTCCTAGGAATTTATCCAAAGGATACAGGAGTGCTGATTCATAGGGGCACATGTACCCCAATGTTTATCGCAGCACTTTCAACAATAGCCAAATTATGGAAAAGGCCCAAATGTCTGTCAACTGATGGATAGATAAAGATGATGTGGTTTATATATGCAAACATCAACGTTTTAACTGCAGTGGTTTAAGATGGCTAAGTCTTTCCCCGGGACATCTCCTTTGTTATACATCCCTCTGTGTTGGTTACTGGTGGAAACATTGAGAGCATTTGGAATTTGGATTTGGGATTCTGCTCCAGGAATAGATTAGGATGGGCTTAGTGGGATATGTTTATGTGGTTCTCACTCATTCCCAACCCACCAGAGGAGGGAATGGGGAGAGCTTCCAGGAACATTCCTGCCCCTACTGTGCTGACTCACCTGGTGTATTGATACAAAACAGCAGGCCCGGAGGTGGTATTGCAGTGGGAACCGAAAGAAATGTAGGTAACACAGGAGAAATTAGGCTTGAATTTCATGGAGTCAGAAGCTAGTCGTTGGGAAAATTCTTCTAAAACGTAGATCTCATGTATGAAAAAAAACCTACTCGTTGGAGATTTCCCCAAATTTGATGACAATCCTAAAAATGTACACGATGTTACCAACAGTGAGTTGTGAAGCTGAAAGTAAATTTTCTAAGCCATGAATAATAATTTTAATTTTCTGTCAACCATACTCAAAAAACAGAATTGTTTGTTCTCTGTAGAAAATGCTGTTTTAAATTATTGTTATATTGAAGACAGAGCATGCAGATGGAACATAAAGGATATAAATATTATAGAGGTTTATTAGTTATTAATAAGAACTATTTATTATTATTATTATTATTATTATTATTATTATTATTAAATTTTAAATACACTCTGTGACCAGCAGAGAGCCCAACATGGGGCTTGAACTCACTACCCTGAGATTAAGACTTGAGCTGAGATCAAGAGTCAGTCGCTTAACTGACTGAACCACTCAGGCACCCCAAGAACTATTATTTTTAAAAATCTTATAATGTTTGGGCATTTATAAACCTTTAAAAGTTAGAATCTACTGTTACTTCCTAAAGAGAGTTACCAACTTTTTAAAATAAACTAGTCTTTTCTTGTAAGTTTATTTATTTATTTTGAGAGAGAGAGGAGGGGAGGGTCAGAGAGAGGGAGAGGGAAAATAGAGAGAGAGAGAGAGAGAGAGAGAGAGAGAGAGAGAGAGAGAGAGAGAGAATCCCAAGCAGGCTCCACTGACCCAGATGTGAGGGCTCAAACTCACAAACCGTGAGATCATGACCCGAACTGACATCAAGAAATCAGATACTTAACCAAATGAGCCACATGGGCACCCTGAGAATTATTAATTTAGTATAATAATAATTTTTAAATTAGAATTTTTTTAGATTTCTTAGAGTTATTTTTAGAATTTTAAGAATTATTAGAATTATTTAAACATTAGTATTATTTTTAAAAATCTACTGTCTGTCTTTTATATTTTAATTTTTTTATTCTTTTACTTAAAGGGTGTGTAACCTTCAGACCCCACAAAAGTGTACAAATGGCTTGACCAATAGAGACTTTCATTTCTCATAAATAAAACATCTGGAGATAGATGGTTTCAGGGAAAGTCGATTCACAATCTACACACTGTCAGACCCTATAGCTTTTCTGTGATCTTCTTGGCTTTCTCCTCTTTTTTTTTTCTTCAATTTTTCAATGTTTATTTTATTTATTTTTGAGAGAGAGAGAGAGAGCGAGCATGAGTGGGGGAGGGGCAGAAAGAGTGGAAGACACAGAATCTGAAGCAGGCTCCATGCTCTGGGCTGTCAGCACAGAGCCCAGTGTGGGGCTCGAACTCATGAACTGTGAGATCATGACCTGAGCTGAAGTCGGGCACTGACTGAGCCACCCAGGTGCCCCTTGCCTTTCCCCTCCTAACTGCGAGTTGGGTGATGTAGCGGCCATCGTCACAAAATTGCACAATCATGTCTAAAATTATGAAGACAGCAAGATGGGCTTGCTTTCTTCTCATTTCTCTCCTGCTGTCAGGGAGGGAAGTCTTTCCCCAGTGCTTTCCAGCAGATTTCCCTTTATATCCAGTCCAGATACAGTCATACGGCCAAACCTAAAGCAGTCACTGACAAATGGAAATAGATTATGTTCCATCTAGAAATCAAAATCCATCCCTAGGACAGGACACATTTCCCTGAATACCTGAACAGACCCAGCACTACTTTGTCGACAAAGATGGAACGACTGCTGGTTAGGCAACCAACAGTGGTCACAATGGTGCCATGGTCCCTTTTTTGCACATAAATTAAGGCTCAGTGACATGAAGTGATGTCTGCAAAGTGACACACTTAGAAAAGCGTCACTTAGAAAGTGGTGAAATTAGAAAACCCATGTGTGTTTGTCTCTGAAACCCACTGATGCTTTCTGCCAAGTCCTAGAGCCTTCCCAACCCACAGGGCCATATGCCTGGTGCCTACTAGAAAGTTCTAGAACGTTGTGGAGCATGGCCATTGGCTGAGGTGGAGAATAGGGCAGCTGAATGCCGGCCAGAAAGTTTCACAGGATCAGGGAAGAGGAGGGTGCTCTGGCTCCGAGCGTGGAGAGCAAATAGCAATAAGGACCAGTACAGATGCCCAGTATACATTTTTAGTTCTTGCTGAGTAAAAAAGGGAATTTCAGGTGGTAAGGGGTAATGTAAAGAAAATAATAATGGAAAGCAAAGGGGTTGAGTATAAGGAAAGACTGGCTTTGAATTATAATATGCCATTTACAAGATAGGCTTCTCTCTTGAGATATTTGCTCTTAAAATATGTTTTCAAAGAAGGGATATCTACTGTGGCTTGTGCGGATCAAAGAAAAGTCAGAGCAAGTACCAGCTTTATGCCCCTTCCTTTACAGGGGAGGAAACTGAGGCCCATAGAGGGAAAGTGACTTGCCAAAGAAGGCTCACACACATGGTAGCAAAACTCTCGTCTACAAAATAGGGTTATTTTATTTTTCAGTCATCTTTTCAAGAGTGCCATTCTAGATCCTGAAGTAGGAAGGCATCTTTCTGTCCTCACTTCCTGATACGACCTACTCAGAAGATGATTTAAGGTTAATGACTTGCTCCTTTCCTCGTGGAAGCATGTGTATGATGATTCCGAGCTGTACTATCCAATATGTGATTAAGTGCTGCTTTTGAATGACTGTCTCCACTTCCAACACAGTGCTAGAAAGTGTCGAATCCAATAGTGATTAGGGATAACATTCCACACTGGATTCGTGGGATTCTTACTAAGGGTGCATTCGTCAGGGGCTAGCCCTCAGTTTCTGGTCCTGCAAAGGCATTCCTGCATCCCCCAAAGATATACAACATGCCAAATATGTGCTCTGAACTCAATTTATGATTACAGAAAGAAAGAAGTTATTTTTAAAAATTAGGTCCTTGGGGAGCCTTTGTGCTTTAATCGGTTGAGCGTCCTGCTCTTGATTTCAGCTCAGGTCATGATCCCAGGATCCTAGGATTGAGTCCCATGTCAGACTTTGCACTCATTGTGGAGCCTGTTTGGGATTTTCTCTCTCTCTCTCTCTCTCTCTCTCCCCCCCACCCCCCCCTCAAAATAAATAAATACATAACAAGTAATAAAAACTAGGTTCTGGAAGGCAGTTCAAAAAATTTTTTTATGCTTATTTCTTTTGATTGAGCAAAAGAGAGAGCAGAAGAGGCAGAGAGAGGGAGAGAGAATCCCAGGCAAACCTCATACTGTCAGTGCAGAGCCCTATGCGGGGCTTGAGCTCATGACCCATGACATCATGACCTGAGCCAAAGTCAGATGCTTACTGGACTGAGCCACCCAGGCACCCCTCATATTTGTGTCTAGTTTGTTTCTGGTCACACGGCAGGGATGTGAGAGAATGTCCATAGAACACATCAGTTGTGATAAGAATCTGGAAAACCTTACGGTTGGGCTGACACCCCAAGATCATAGAGTGGGTGGCTTCCACAACAGAAATATATTTACTCACAGTTCTGGCAAATGGAAAGTCTGAAGTCAAGGTGCTGGCTGACAGTTTCTGGTGAGAACTCTCTTCTTGGCTTGCACTTGGCAGCCTTTTTGCTTTGTCCTCACGTGATGGAGAAAGAGGTGTCTCTGATGTCTCTTCCTCTTCTTCTAAGGGCACCAGCCCTAGTGGATTAGGACCCTTCCTTTATGGCCTCATTTAATTTTCCTCCCCTCCCCAGAGGCCCTATCTCCTAATACAGTCACATTAGGGGTTAGGGCCTCAACTTATGAATGCAGGGGGGAGGGGGGACATAAACATGCAATCCCTAAGAGGGTCTTCATAGGGAATGGAAGTAACCTGTGCGGGCCTCGCTCAGTCTTGCAGCTCCAGTGCGATGGGACGTGCATGGCTCTGGAACCACATGGGCAGTTTGCATCCCTGCTCCCTGCTCCTGGCTGTGTGCTGTGTGACACGGGGCAATTTCCTTGACCTACCTGTGCCTTACTTTCCTTATCTGTAAAATGAAGCCGATAACCGTATCTAACAAGGCTATAGGAAGTGAATAAAGGTAGAGTGCTCAGGAGAGGAACCGGCCTGCAGACACGTGATAAATTCCTTTCAAACCAGCGGAGATTCCGTGGGCTGTTCATGCCTCTGACAGTTTACAGCAGTATTTCCCAAAGTGCCGTCAAATTCTCTAGATCTGGATCCAGCAATATGAGATTTTAGCACACTCCCAAAGTGCCTGAGAGGCAGGCCTAAATTGGAGACTCACCAGCCTACCTGCTAAGGGAGGTTGGTTGAATTGGTCTGGTTCTCTGTAACTTCCTCTCTTTATTTTGTTCTCAGATACAAAATGTGTCTTTCTTCCTTGGGGTTGAAAGGAAAGTATCTGCAAGAGAGATCCCCCTTGCTGCTCTGTACAGCTGACATCAGTGCCTACTAGGCTGTGTCCTTAGATACCTGTCTCATTTGGGGTCATTGTGATCGGAGAGCCGGTTGCCTGCATGAAAAGGATACAGGCAAACTGAGGTGTTAGCCAT
The DNA here is from genome assembly GCF_014898765.1 of Herpailurus yagouaroundi. NCBI lineage: Eukaryota > Metazoa > Chordata > Mammalia > Carnivora > Felidae > Herpailurus > Herpailurus yagouaroundi. Next base: position 8,685,227 of record NW_024412453.1, read on the forward strand.
GGAGTTAGGATTGTGGGAATACGTTTTTCAATTGCCATCAGATTGCAAAAGCATTGTGGGGACCCTGGAAACAACTATCTCCCTTATTTGAGATGATGTCGCAGGGAGGGCTCAGAAAGCTGTGGCTGAACTTCTGCTAGACTCAGTGGGTGGTCCCTGGATGTGGCCCCTATACTCATACTGGGTCCTTCCCCCCCCGCCCCCCCCGCACCAAAAAAAAAACAGTGATTTTATATTATGATGATTGGGCCCCATCAAAAAACCAGAAATAGCAAAATGAAAATGACTAAATCAATAAAAAAGTATTTAGTAAGAGTTTATGGTGCATTTAAAGACGGCTTGTGAGCTGGGAGCTTTCAAATTTTAAACGGATGTGAAGCTCAGGGCCATGATATTACAGGATGGCTTATAACATGAAAATGAGGAAGTTGTTTCACTTTGATGATGACTGGTTATTACAATGAGAGGTTCCAGGGGCAGCTGGGTGGCTCAGTCAGTTGAGCATTCCACTCTTGATTTCGGCTAAGGTCATGATCTCCTGGTTCATGGCTCCGAAAGTCACGCTCTGCACCCACAGTGAGGAACCTGCTTGGCATTCTCGCTCCCTCTCTTCCTGCCCCTCCCCCACTCATGCACACGTGCACACACACACACACACACACACACACACACACACACTCTCTCTCTCTCTCTCTCTCTCTCTCTCAAAATAAATGATTAAACATTAAAAAAAAAACAAACACTGAGAATTTCCCTATGGGCAGGGGCTTGGTTAAAAGGGATCATCTATTCCCTCACCAGGAGAGATATTGTTCAAGGGTCCAAAGTTGCAACCAGTAGCTAAATAAATCCTCCAAATCTAATGCACCGCATAATCATTGTTGTAACGATATTGTAATAGTGTCCATAATATTGTAATAGAGGGGCGCCTGGGTGGCGCAGTCGGTTAAGTGTCCGACTTCAGCCAGGTCACGATCTCGCGATCGGGGAGTTCGAGCCTCACGTCAGGCTCTGGGCTGATGGCTCAGAGCCTGGAGCCTGTTTCCGATTCTGTGTCTCCCTCTCTCTCTGCCCCTCCCCAGTTCATACTCTGTCTCTCTCTGTCCCAAAAATAAATAAACGTTGAAAAAAAAATTAAAAAAAAATATTGTAATAGAAACATCAAGCTTGCTAAGAGACTAGAATTTAATTGTTCGCCACAAAAAAAAGAAATGATAGTACGTGAGAGGTGTTAGGTACCACATCATTGTCAATCATACTGCAATATATAAATGTATCAAATCAAAATGTCACACACCTTAAACTTATACAATGTTATACATCAAATATATTTCAGTAAAAAAAATTTTAAAAACTTGATTATCTTATACCATTTGTAGAAAGAGGACTTCAGTTTTCTTTTATTATCAGAGGCATTTACAAGAAATAACCTAAGTTTGGTTTCACTTATGTTCATGAAATAAGCTAGATTTAGTTTGGCTTAAATGGTTTTATGTGCTTAGAGCATGCTCTTCGTTTTGTATTTAATTTTAACAGCCCCCCAAAGCAAACAAGCCTTTGGTCTCAGTTTGGATTCCCCCAGAAGCAGAGCCAGAGGCAAGGATTTGTTTGAGTGGAAAGAACTGACTTGGGAGGTAGTGTCTGGAAACACCAGGCTGGGGAGGGGAGCAGAGGGGAGTGAGCGGGGGAAGGGAAGAAAGCCAATGAATGGGGCACTATCAGGAAAGTTTCTAATGTGTCTCTGTTCTGTGGAGAACTCTGGGACCCCATATGAACAGGTGCCTCACAATGATTCAACTAGATGGGCCAGGGGGATGGGGCATTTGTCTCCTAGTTTCCTGTCATTGGTTGAGATTGATCTAGGAAGCATTTACTTTCTAGCCTGTCTGGTTTACCTCACATGACAGCCAATCTTGCTCTCACGGGCTAAGAAAAGTAACAGACATTCAGAGTTGCAAGTTTGGGGCGTGTAGAGGTGCGTCTGATACAGTTGGGCAGGTTACCAACAGCGTCTGATACATCGGCAAAATGACGGCCCCTGTACTGGGTGCCTTGCAGGTATGAAATCACAACGGCCAACGTGGATGGAGCATTTACTATGCCCGCTGAAGATATCCTCGCTCCTCAGGTGTGGCCTGTGGACCAGCAGGGTCCACATCACCCAGATGCTTACATGAGATGCAGGATCTCAGGGCTCATCCCAGGCCTACTGAGTCAGAGGCTGAATTTCAGCCAGATCCCAGGTGATCCAGATGTACACAGGCATCCTCCTGATCTGTGCTAGGACACCGGGGCCACACCTGACTGGCCTGTTGTGTGGCACTGAACAAATGGAGAGCTCCAGTGTCAGGCAAGGAAGCCACACACCCATGGAAGGAAACGGAAGTAATGGTGCCAGGAGTGACTTGCAAACTGGATCAGGAGGCTGGGGATGAGGACTTGAGTAGGCTCTTCTCAGAGCACTTGTGAGGCAGCCCTGCAGACTCAGAAATAACAAAGGGAGACCTTGAGGTAGGGTAAAGTCACATGGTTCTTGGCTGGGGATGAAAAGTCATTGCAACTTAAGTGTTTGTGCTGATTGGACACCATTTGAGGTTAAGCCAGGTGAAGCCTGGGCCATTTAGGATATATCCATGCATGTTTCCGCACTAGATTGGGTGCCGCTGGAAGGAAGGACCCAGGTCTTGTATAACTTTATTTAATTAAAAAAATTTTAATGTTTATTTATTTTTGAGAGAGAGAGAGAGGGAGGGAGAGAGAGAGAGAGAGAAAGAGACAGAGCGCAAGCAGGGGAGGGGCAGAGAGAGAGGGGGAGACAAAGAATTCCAAGCAGGCTCCAGGCTCCGAGCTGTCAGCACAGAGCCTGACACGGGGCTCGAACTCAGGAACTGCGAGATCATGACCTGAGCCGAAGTCAGACGCTTAACCAACTGAGCCACCCAGCTGCCCCTTGTATAACTTTGTATTACCAGCACCTGGTACACAAAATTCATGCTCCACTGATGATGCTTGCTGAATGGCTTAGTGGACTCCATTCATTCATTTAACAAATAATTAGTGGATGTCTATTACAGCCCAGGCACTGGGTGAGAGCTGAGTTGTTAACATTGGTGTATCAACCAAGTTGGTGGCTGCCCTTGTGAGCGTGTCATCTTGCAGGGGGTGGACAGGCATGTAAAATTAATATATAATTGCAATTTATGAAAAGTGTTATATAGGGTATGTAGGGACAGGGATTAATGGGGAGGGGGTAGGCCCTCAGGGTACCAGGAAAACCCCTTTGATGACTGACGTCCAAGCCAAGAACTGAAGAACGAAAGGGATTGAGCCACAGGAAAGTGGATGAGCATTTTAAGCAGACATCACAGCCTGCACAAAGGCCCTGAGAAAAGAATGAATGGAGTCGTTATGTGATTTATAAGAAATATAACCCACACTTTAGAATCTCTGCTCGCTAAACAACCACACTAGTTAGGTAACCTAAAACCTGAAAGAGGAGGTAAGTCAAGTCTGTCTGGGACAAACCAGACTATCCTGTGAGTCCTTGGTAGTGACTTAGTTTGTGCTCCCAGTGAGAGGGGAGTCACCCACTTGGCAAATCCAGGCAAATCCAAAATCCAGTTTGGGATTTTGAGACATTAGCAACTGTCTTATAAAGGTTTCTAATTCATTACATTTTCCCCCACTGTTGATCACGGAAGATGAAAAGTATGAGTCATGCAATTTAGGATGTGTCATAGTGTTACATTTCAGGGCCAAGTTCCAAAAGAAAGGAATATTTTTTTTCTCTGAATATAATGGAAAAGTTCTAGCTCTGCTGTTACTATTTATGTGACCCTGAACATGTTGCCTAAACTTCTCACATCTGGTTTCTTCTTCTCTGAAACAGTTACAGTGATGCCCTTGATGTTTATGAGAACTGAGTCAGTTTAAGTGAATAAGGATTTACTGAGCACTTAAGTCAGTCCCTCATTTGGCAACTATTTGTTACTTCCTTCTCCGTAAGTTCCAGGCACCGTATTAGGCTTAGGAGATGTAATAATCAGCAAGACATACACCCTGGCTTCCAAGAGCTTATGGTCCACTAGGAAAAACAGAGGATTAAAGCGTAGCAGATGTGAATTTAAAACCAAACTATGAGGATGCAATAAATCGCGAAGATATATCTACTTTCTAGAAATCAAGTTAGGTCTCATTCCCAGCCCCGGTCACATCTGGTTGGCAGATAATTCTGTCTCGGGCATTATTAGGACTCGCTCCTTTAATGTGGAACTTGGTAACAGACCTTGATTTCAGCCTGGTGAAACTCTGAGCAGAGGACTTAATCATGTCCTACCCAGACTCCTGGAAACTAGGAGATGACAAGTTTGTGATGTCCTAAAGTCACACAATTGGTGGTGATCTGTTGTTCAGCAATAGAAAGTGAATACACAGGTGTCTCCAACCTTCCTCAGCTCTACCCTGGCTCCCGTCGAGGGCCCTGTTGAGCACGCCATCACATCTCTTGCTGTTGTTTCCATGACACCTAAGAAACAGGCATTCTTGCTGAGCAGGAGCTCAGACAGGGTGGGGGGGCCAACCCTTCTGCAGGGTACTAGAACTTCAAGTCCTTGTGCTGAACACAGATCCCCTTTGTTCAGCCTTACTCAGAGGGGATCTCTTTTTCTCACAGCCAGACCCCAAAGCCATACTTCCCTCTCACCATTTCCCTTCTGGGATGATACTAGAAATGGCTTAGGAGTTCACAAGAGGCAGAAAACACCCAGATTCTGAATTTGCTTTAGAATGACGTGGACGCAAAGGGTCGTATAGGCTCTTGGGATTAGTGTGTGTGTGTGTGTGTGTGTGTGTGTGTGTGGTGCGGTTGGGATGGGAAGCATGGAAAGTGAAGCATTGCTATCTCTCGTTGACTCTGTCTGGCCCTGCCACAGCAGTGAAAAGCAAACACCAAGAAACATCTCAGTCTTTTTTTCTACCATGCTAGTGATGGCAATGTACTGTTTCAAGGGCTGTGATGGGAGAACCCACCATGTAACAGAAGCACACGGCAGGAGCCTTCAGCGGGTCCTCATGGGCCTTGAAGAGGAGTTAGGTGGTCATGTAGCCTAAGAACAAATGAACGAGAAGGAGCCAGCCAGGGAAAAGGATAAGTGAGCTGGGGGACGTGGGGAGGGAACGTGTTACTGGCTCAAAGTCATGAGAGAACATGGCACATTTGAAGTGTGAAAGAACCAAACACAGGGGCACCTGGGTGGCTCAGCTGGTTGAGTGTGTGACTTTGGCTCAGGTTATGATCTCACAATTCATGAGTTTGAGCCCCACATTGGGCTTGCTGCTGTGCACACAGAGCCTGCTTTGGATCCTCTGTCCCCACCCCCTCTCTGCACCTCCCCAACTGTGCGCTCTCAAAAATAAAAATAAAAAAATAAAAGAAGCAAGCCTGAAGTGGAGGGAGAAGGGGCTGGGGGCTAGGAGTTAAGGCTGAATAATAAAAGGAAGGGCCAGGCCAGGCAAAGCCATGACAACCCAATTAAAGAATTAACATGATTCTTGTATCGGTCAGCTTTAGGACCATAGTAACTCTGCATAACAAAGACCTCCCAAACTTACTGGACTATAAAAACAAGCGCTTATGTTTTGCTTATGGGTCTCTGTAGAGGCTGTGACGCCTCTGTAGAGGCTGATCCAAATCAGCTAGATTTGGATCTAGGCTGGGCATTGGGTCTGTTCCACCTGCCTCCTCATTCTCTTTGGGCCAACGGCTACATGGGGCAGGTTTTTCTCATGGCAGATGGCAGGTTTGCAAGAAGGCGAGAAGAAACACGTCATGTTTCTTAAGGTCTCAGCTGGGAACTGGCACAATGACAGTTCCACTCAGGTTCCATTGGCCAAGGCAAGTCACAGGGCCAACCCAACATCACTGAGGCAGGGAAGGTCACTTTGCCCACAGTGGGAGACACTGCAGAGACCCATGGCAAAGAGCATGAATGTACGGTTTCTAATTCAGGGAGTGAGGAACATAGTGGGAATAATAACCCACCTGTCACAGCATCCATGGATAACAGACACGTATGCCAGGGTTTTAGAGAAAGCCGTGAATAAATGACCAGTAACACTGTGCTAACAAGAGCTAGGCTCAGACAGCCCCCCGCACGAGTCCTGAGGGGTACGGCACCATCCATGTTTCTTGGTCACACTTGGTCACCTGAGCCCCAAAGCCAGACTGTCTGTTCCTAGAGAGTCACACAGTCTTTCATAAACTTCTGTGCTTTCCTTCAACCTTGGTCCTTTAGAGGACTAAAAGCTTAACCGACAAGACTGGAATATTTTATTTGGCTGCCCAACACAATCCCCTTCCACCATCATCTCCTGCCCCAAATCCCTCCCTACAAAGGACCCAAACAATATTGATAAATGGAAAAATCCATAGCATCATTGAGAAACCAAAAGGGAGTGGCCAGGGACCAGAAGCTATGAGAAATTCCTGTGAGAAGGTAGATGACATCTGACTGAAGGAGGTCAAGTGGGTGGGAGGTTTGGGGAGAGGACCAGATACACAATTTGCAGGGACGAGTACAAAAGGAAAAGGCTGGGCCTCTGTTCAAAAATAACTAAAAATTTCAAGATGGCAACACAAGAGACAAGCATGGGAGTCTCCTAAGAGTGGGGTCCATGTGTCACATGCCCAAGAAGCCAGCCCCACTTGGGGCATTTCAGTCCCTCTCACAGTGGATGCAGTGAGCAGGAGGGGGTCGGGAGTGACCATTATGAGGATTGGTTTGGAACCAGGTTTGGAACTGGGGCAGCTGCTTGTTTCAGGGCCCTTCCTCTCCCAACCCTGAAACCTCCATCAATTCCAGGCACAGTATTGATTCTCCTAGGCTGGGGTTCTGTGCTAGTTTGCTAAAGGCTGCTGCAATGATCAACCACCAATGGAAACTGACTGTGTCACAGTTCTGAGAACTGAGATCCAGGTGTCTGCAGGGCTGGTTCCTTCTGAGGCTGGGAGGGAGAATCTGTTCCATGCCCCTCCCCTGGTTTCGGGTGATTTGTTGGCCATCTCTGGTCCTTGGCCTGTGGAACAGGATCCAGTCTCTACCTTCACCCTCCCAAGGCATTCTCCCTGTGTGTGGGTCTCTGTATTCAAATTTCCACTTTTTATAAGACACAACTTGTATCGGATGAGGGGCGCACCCTACTCCAGCATGACCGCATCTTAACTGACTACATCCACAATAACCGTATTCCCAGATAAGGTCACATTCTAAAACAATGGGGGTTAGGACTCCAACATGGGAATTTGAGATGGAAACAGCTCAACCCACAACAGGTGTATTGTGGGTGCTTGGGCCAGAGGTGCAGGGTCATGCCCTGACATAGACCTTTTCCCTCCCAGGAGCCTGGTATTAGGAAAGCTGCACCCATCACCTGCCAGGCCACTCCTTCAATCCCCACCGACCCCCAATCACAGCAGATGTCCATAAACAGACACCAGCACACCAGGACCATCAAACACTTGGGGCAAACCAAATGTCAGGGAACGAGAGTTGCTTCCGAAGAACATCATTTGACTAAGCTGCGTCATTTATCCAAAACAGATGGCCTTTTTATACTCCTCTGACAGTCCCTGAGTTGTTCCCTTAATTACCCAACAGGTGCAGTCATTTCTTGAGCCACCTTAGCTGCAGTCAGATTGCAGAGCTCTAAAACATTGTCACTTGGCTCACGGGGTTATCCAAGACCCGAGGTTGTCACTGTAGATACACATTGGAGTGATCTGGGGAGCTCTGAAAAAAAAAATTACTCATTGCCTGAGTCCCACCATTTAATTGGGCTGGGGTGCAGTGTGGGCAATGAGATTTCACTTTTTAAAGCTCTCAGGTGATTACAGTGTGCAGCTAAGGTAGAGAACCACTGGCTTGGAACTCTTTCAGAACCCAGCCATCTGCGTAGCTGTAATGATGCATATTGATTGCAGATGGCAGTGGCATTGGGTTTGTTGAGGGCTGGGTTTTTTTGTTGTTGTTGTTTGTTGCTTCCAAATGAAATGCTTCAGTATCTCTACACTTTAACTCTGAAGCGCCGTGTGCTCTATTTTCTTTTCTTGAACCGAACTTTGTTCAGCTGCTAAGGGGCCACATCTTTGCCCTATGGAGCTTTACTTTTGCTTACAGAGGCAGGGACTCAGCTGGAAACTGAGGCCTGTGGCAGCACAGTGAATTGTACTAAGCTGAATTCGACAGGTAATAGGCTTGCATTTAGCACAGTTTATTATAAGGAGCAACAGATCATCTGTTTTCCAAGGATGCAGGTTGATGGATCTCACTCTACTCATGAGGAAACACTGGCATGTGGCTTCAGTGAACCTCAGACAATGTCTCTCCCACTCTCTCCTTTTCTTCCTCTTACTATCTCTCTCACTATCTCTCTACTATCTTATCTCTTTCTCCTCCTTTTTTTCCCAGTTTTTTTTAGAGAGAGAGAGAGAGAGAGAGAAAGAGTCCCAAGCAGGCTTTGCACTGTCAACGCAGAGCCTGACATGGGACTCGAACTCATGAACTGCGAGATCATGACATGAGCCACGCAGGTGCCTGTCTTTCTCTTATGTTCTACCTCATGTTGTCTCCCTCTTTCTCCTTCTCACCTCAAACTTCTTGCTCTCACAGGTTGTCATGGTCAAGGTGCATACACCTCAGTCTTCTGAGATGACTCATGTTGCCTCTTGCAGAAGACTCGAGGAGAAACCACACAACCCAGAGAGCTAAGTGAAGTCTTTGTCCTTGTTTCCCTCACCCATGATGTCCTCTCTCTAAATCTGCTGTGTCACTCTGTTTGCTGGTCCCAGAAGCTACTTGGGGAAGCTGGCTAAAGAATGTAGGCAATAATAATAGCAAGTGACTATAACATGTTTATTACATGCCAGGTACCCTTTCAAGTGTGTTTGACAGATAAAGAAACAGATGCCTAGACACAGAAGGTGATTTCAAGCCCAGCTTGTCTGCTCCAGAGTCTGTGCTCTTAAAATTTGACTTTACAGGGGCTCCTGGGTGGCGCAGTCAGTTAAGCGTCCGACTTCAGCCAGGTCACGATCTCGCGGTCCGTGAGTTCGAGCCCCGCGTCAGGCTCTGGGCTGATGGCTCAGAGCCTGGAGCCTGTTTCCGATTCTGTGTCTCCCTCTCTCTCTGTCCCTCCCCCATTCATGCTCTGTCTCTCTCTGTCCCAAAAATAAATAAACGTTTGAAAAAAAAAATTTGACTTTATAGGGGAGCCTGGGTGGCTCAGTCAGTTAAGGGTCTGACTTTGGCTCAGGTCATGATCTCACAGTCCATGAGTTCGAGCTCTGTGTCGAGCTCTGTGCTGACAGCTCAGGGCCTGGAGCCTGCTTCGGATTCTGTGTGTCCCTCTCTCTCTCCCCCTCCTCCACTCATGCTCTGTCTCTGTCTCTCAATAATGAATAAACGTTAAAAAAAAATTTTTTTTAAACTTGACTTTATATTGCAAGTGTTTCAGAAGGAGGCATTGGGGGAGGAAGAAAGATCACAGTCAGAGAAGGACAGATAAAAATAATCAAGTAGAGACAAAAGATGGACATACAAATGGAGACGGTCACTAAGATGCAAAGAACTCAGAGACTGAATGGAACTATAAAAACCACAACAGAACTGAGAGAGGGAGAGAGAGAGGGAGGGAGGGAGGGAGAGAGAGGAAGTGGGAGAGAGAGGGAGGGAGGGAGAGAGAGAGAGAGAGAGAGAGACCCTATAAACACACTTCATACTGCTTCTCTGAATTGGGTATAAGAACTCTATGTCTGGGGCATAATTTCAATGAGAGACTCCCAACTCTGTGAAATGTAGGTCTGGTTCAGGTGTGATTTGGAGAATATTCTTATGTCATGGTTCACTGGTTTTAGAAAATGCATGCTTACTTCTGGTTTACCTGGTGAACCCTTTGAAAAGAGAGAGAAGGAAAAAATTACCCTGATTCTAGGCCCTAGAAAAAAAACAAAAGCAAAAACATAACAGTATTTAAGTTCTATTTAATTCAGCCTTCAGTAAACCAAAGCAAAGCACTCTGATTTTTTTTTCAAGTTTTATCATTTGCTCTTCCCAGTTGGGGATCTTGAAAGACCCCATTGTATCAAGTGCCTAACTCAGAATTGTCATGAGAAGTTGGGATAATGAAGTGTGATGGGGGTGCATTTCCCAGATTTGATTTTCCAAGGGCACCCATCCTAGGGAGTCGGGTCAGTCCTTTGGGGTGAATGGGACTCATCCACAGTTACAGCTGATGGAGATACTGCATTGTGATTTGCACACCAATCCCAGCTTCCTCAGCAAATTCATTTTGCTTCTTTAATTACTTAATGCAGTAGGTCTTGTGATGTTAGAGACCTAGGACCTGTCCTTTGTGGTCCATTGGTGGGACTCTGCATCACTGGGAGGGCCTGTTTCCCTTCCAAGTGATGTTGGAAGGCTGCCATTTGCTCATTCGATGCTGTAGTCACTCGGCTGTAAGATGGGGACAATTTAATTCAATAAATGAGCTATGTCCTTCAGTAGGTGAGTAGATAAATGAACTGTGGTACATCCAGATAGTGGAGTATTAGTCAACATTAAAAAGAAATGAGCTACTAAGCCATGGAAAGACACAGAGGAACCTTAAAAGCAAATGGCTAAATAAAAGAAGCCAATCTGAAAGGGCTACGTACTCTATATACAAATGCATATACAGGTATATGACGTTCTTTGAATTTTGCTGTGAACCTAAAACTGCTCTGAAAAGAGTGTATTATTATTATTATTTTTACAAAAGGTCTATGTATTAAAGACTTGATCATCTCACTTATTAGGATGCTATTAGATATGAAAATTTTTGTTCCTTCTCTACTTTTCCATCTCCTCTGGATTCGGTCCTATCTCTTGTTCATGAGTGTTGTTCTCTTCAGTCTAAATTCATTCATGATGGAATACCTACTGTGTGCCAGGTTTTCCTATTTACAGACACATAAGAATTAGGCTCAGACTGGCTACCAGTATTCCTGAAGGCCAGAGACTTTGCACATGATAGAGCCAGATTTTTTATATTCTTGGTTTTCTCATGGCTTCCCCATCCTGAGAGTTTGCTAGGGTTTGACAGTCATTCCCATGCATGTTTCCATAGGTTCCTCTTTGACTGCAGGGACTGAACACTCCTCATTCCCCTGCTCCATGCTGCCATTCACAAAGGCCATCCCAGGGGATGGAATCCACCAGGACCCATATTTTAACTAATAGGAATTGGCTTGCATCAAACAGAGCTCCCTAGGTTGGAACAGGCTGCCACAGCAGTCTTGACTTCCCCATCACCACAGATATTCAAGCAGGCAATGGACAGGCAGAAAGTCCAAATATTCTTAAACTGGGGTTCACAGGTGGGCTCTGGGGAGTCTAAAATTGCCACATTTCTCAATACGGAGATAGATGCATACCATTTGGATTGGAGATTTTCACCAGGTTTTCAAAATTGAATTTGACCTAATGATGAAGAACTCTTAAGACCAAGGGTGGACATAAGGAAGCTATGTCCCAAACTTGACCACCTAAAAGTCTCCTGTTGGGTCATTTTCATGAGAGAAAATGAGTCATCAGGGGTAATACCTATGAAGGCATCAGCTGAAATATTTGGGTCTTCTCCTGCACTCCAACATGGGACTCAGGGTTTTCCTGAGGTCAGTGAATTAGTTGCCTAGAGTTGCTGTTAACAAAGTGCTATCAACAGGCGGCATGGAACAAAAGAATTTCATTCTCTCACAGTTCTGGAGACTAGATGTCCAAACTCAAGGTGTTGACAGGGCCATGCTTACTCTGAAGGCTCTAGGGAAGGATCTCCACCCTCCCCCGCCTTGTCTCTTCTAGTTTCTGGCAGCCCCAGGCATTCCTTGGCTTGCAGCCACATCACTCTTTTGCCACGTGGCATTCTGTCTCCGTGTCCACATTTTCCTCTTCTTATGAAGACACCATTCTTTCTGGACTAGGGACCAGCCTATTCCAATATGACCTCAACTTACTAATGACATCTACAAGGACCCTATTTCCAACTAAGGTCACATTCTGAGGTCCTGGAGGCCAGAACCTCAACTTACCTCCTTTAGTGAATACAATTCAACCCACAGCAAAATGAATCCTGGTGCTGCTTGCACACCTGTGTAAATTTGCAGAGATAGATGAATTTTATAATATGTCGATCCTACCCTGATCAAGTACTTTTTTTTTTAAGTGGCAAGGAGATTTATATAAATAGTAGTGAAACTTGACCTGTCATCTGAAAATTTTAAGGCCATGTTTAGTGAACTAACCATTTGACTTCTCAACACTAGATTTCTCTAAACACACTCACAGGAGTTTTCCACACTCACAGGAGTTTAGAGAGCAAAAAATTAGAAATAATCTAAATTTCCACCAATAGGGAAATGGTAAATAAATTGAAGTAGAGCCAACCATGGAATACTATGCAACAATGACAAAGAATGAGACAGTTTGTATTTAGTGACATGGAAAGGAATCTAAGCCATATTGTTGTGGGGAGAAGAAGGCAAATAACAGATATAGAGAGTGTGCTACCATTTATACAAAACACAAAAATCAACATCAAAACAAATTATGCTACATGTCTCCCAAAAATACATGCATAATAAAAATATACTGAGCATAAACTATGTATGAGGCACTGTTATGATGGAATGACACTTAGTTAACTTCTCATAAGAAGTTAGCTAATATTATTATACCCCATTTAATGAATAGGAAGCTAAGGAAGAGAGAAAGTTCCTCCTCTAAAGTTACTGAGTGGTGGAATTGGAATTTGTAACCTAGGCTTGTCTGAATTCAAAGGGATATTTCTTCTGCGTTATGTGTTCTGTCTGGAAGAATACCTAATAGTAATGAGTAGTTACCTCCAAGAGTGAAGTATGGGGGAGGGGTTCCATGACTCCAGACAGTAGTGAATGAGATGTTTGCCTTTAATTTTTTGACAATTATAGGAAACAATGCAGAGAGATACTGTGTAACGTTTACTCAGTTTCTACCAATGATGATAATATCTTGCAAAATTATAGTAAAATATTACAACCAGAATACTGACATTGATATAATCCACTGATCTTGTTTACATTTACCCACTTTTACTTGTACTCATTCATGTGTGTGTTTTTAGCTCTATGTGCCTTTTAAACCATTTTTTGAGCATTTTTAGATTCACAGAATTGAGAGGCAGGTGTACATTTCCCCATATTCTCCCTGCCCCAACACATGCATAACCTCCCCCGGGATCAATATCCACCCCCCCCGAATGGTACATTTATTATAAATGATGAACCTACATTGACAAATCACTATCACCCAAAGTCCACAGTTTACATTAGGTCCATCTTGGTGTTGTACATTCTCTGGGTTTGGACACATGTCACATGTATCCAGTGTCTGCACTGGAGGATTTCTGCTTTCCTACACACCTTCTGTGCTCTGCCTATTTATCTCCTCCTTTGCTTTACACATCTGGTAACCACTGATCTTTTTTATTATTTCCATAGTTTTTGCTTTTCCATAATGTCCTGTGGTTTTCTTCTAGTAGTTTCAGTTTCATATTTTCCACTTAAATCTTTAATCCATTTTGAGTTGATCTTTATAAATCATTTGAGATAAGGGTGCTCCTATTTACATCCATCTGCAAGTGGAGATCCAGTTTTCTCAGTACCATTTATAGACAACACTATCCTTTCCCCATTGTGTGTTCTTGGCACCTTTGTCAAAGATCAATTGACTATAACTGCATGGATTTATTTCTGGACTCTCTGTTCCACTGGTCTGTATGTCTATTTTAAAGCCAGTACCATACTGTTGGGATTACTATAGCCTTGTTGAACATTTTGAAATAAGGTAGTGTGATACCTCCACTATGTTCTTCCTCAAGATAGCTTTGGATAGTTGGGGTCTTTTTTGGTTCCATATGAATTTTACAATTGTTTTTACTATTTCTGTGAAAAATACCATCGGAATTTGAATAAGATTTGCATTGAATCTGTAGATCTTTGGGGGTAGTATGGACATTTAAAAATATCCCAAACCATGAAAATAGGATATTTTTCCACTTATTTGTATCATCTTCAGTTTCTTTCATCAGCATTTATAGTTTTTAGTATCAGGTCTTTCATTTCATTGGTTAAGTGTATTCATAAGTATTTTATTCTTTTTCATCCCATTGTAAATGGGATTGCTTTCATAATTTATTTTCCACATATTTCACTGTCAGTGTGTAGCAATAGAACTGATTTTTTTGTATGTTGATTTCGTATCCTGCAACTTTACTAAATTCCTTTATTCTAATAGTTTTTTTGGTGGTGTCTTTAGGGTTTTTACATATAAGATCACATCATCTGCAACAATTTTCCTACTTCCTTACCTATTTGGATGCCATTTATTTCTTTCTGTTGTCTAATTACTTTGGCTAGGACTTCTGGTACTACATTGAATGGAAGTAGTGACAATGGTATCTTTGTCTTGTTCCTGATCCAAGAGGAAAAACTTTTAGCTTTTCATTATTAAGTATGAGTAGCTGTTGGCTTGTCACATATGGCCTGTCTTTTGTTGAGGTATACTCCTTCTATACCTTATCATTGAAAGTTTTATTTTTTAATCATAAACAAATATTGAATAATGTCAAATACTTTTTCTGCATCTATTGAGGTAATCATATGGTTTTTATTTTTATTTTTATTTTTTTTTCCAACGTTTATTTATTTTTGGGACAGAGAGAGACAGAGCATGAACGGGGGAGGGGCAGAGAGAGAGGGAGACACAGAATCAGAAACAGGCTCCAGGCTCTGAGCCATCAGCCCAGAGCCCGACGCGGGGCTCGAACTCACGGACCGTGAGATCGTGACCTGGCTGAAGTCGGACGCTTAACCGACTGCGCCACCCAGGCGCCCCAATCATATGGTTTTTATACTTCATCCTTTTAATGTGGTGTATTACATTTATTGATTTGCATATGTTGGGCCATTCATGCATCCCAGGAATAAATCCCACTTGATCATGATATATGATGATTATAATGTGCTGTTGAATTTGGCTCGCTAATATTTTCTTGAGGAATTTTGCTTCTATATTTATCAGGGATATTGACCTGTAGTTTTATTTTCTTGTAGATCCTTACCTGGCTTTGATATAAAGGTAACGTTGGCCTCATAAAGTGAGTTTGGGTGTGTTCTCTTTTCTTTAGATTTTTTTGGAAGAGTTTGAGGGCTGACACTAATTTTTCTTTAAAAGTTTGGTGGAATTTACCCATAAAACCTTTTGGTTCTGGGCTTTTCTTTGTTGGGAGCTTTTTGATTACCAGTTCAATCTCCTTATTAGTAATTGATCTGTTCAACTGTCTATTTCTTCTTGATTAAGACTTGGTAAGTTATATGTTTCTAGAGATATACCTATTTCTTTTAGTTTGTCCAATTTTTTGGTATAAATTGTTCATAGTAGTCTCTTGTGATATTTTGTATTTCTGTGGTATCAGTTATAATATCTCCTTTCATTTTTTATTTTATTTATTTGAATCTTTTTTTTCTTAGTCTAGCTAAAGGTTTATTAATATTGTTTATCTTTACAAAAAACAAATCTTAGTTTCATTGATCTTTTCTATTGTTACTCTAGTTTCTATTTCATTTATTTCTGCTCTGATATTTATTCTTTCCTTCCTTATGCTAAGTTTATTTAGTTTGTCCTCCTTTTTCTACTTCCTTAAGGTGTAAAGTTAGGTTGTTTGTTTGACACTTTGTCTTTTCTTTTTTAAAAGTTATTTGTTTGTTTGTTTTGAGAGAGAAAAAGAACATGTGCATGAGTGGGGGAGGGTCAGAGAAAGGGGGAGAGACAGAATCCAAAGTAGGTTTCACACTGTCAATGCAGAGCCCAACATGGGGTTCAAACTCACAAACTGTGAGATCATGACCTGAGCCAAAACCAAGAGTCAGACACTTAACTGGTTCCCTTTCTCTTTTCTTCTTAGTGTGGGTATTCATTGCTATAAATTTCCCTCTTAAAACTGCTTTGGCTATCTTCCATAAGTTTTGGTATTTGATAGTCCCATTTCCATTTGTCTCAAGATATTTTTTCTCCTTTTGATTTCTTCTTTGACCCACTGATTATTCAGAGGTGTACATTTAATACCTACATATTTGTGAATTTTCCAGTTTTCATCCTGTTATTGATTTCTAGTTTCATACCACTGTAACTGAAAAGATACTTGTTATGATTTCTATCTTCTTACATTGTTTAAGACTTATCTTACTTATATGATCTATCCTGGAGAATGTTCCATGTGCACTTGAAAAGAATGTGTATTCTGCTATTGAATGGAATGTTATGTATATGTCTGTTAGGTGTGTTTACTCTAAAGTATAGTTTAAGTCCAGTATTTCCTTATTGATTATCTGGATGATATACCCATTGTTGAAAGTGAGGTATTGAAGTCCCCTATTATTTCATTTCTGTCTAAATTTGCCTTCAGAACTCTGCTTAATATATTCAGTATTTGCTAAATATATACAGGTGCTCTGATGTTGGGCACATGTATGTTGATAACTGTATCTTTCTAGTTAATTATAATTTTATCATTATATAATGATTTTATTTGTCTTCTGTGACAGTTTTTGACTTGAAGTCTATTTTGTCTGATTTAAGTATGGTCACCCCTGCACTCTTTTGGTTACTATTTGCATTGAATATCTTTTGTCCATCCCTTTCAGGCTATTTGTGTCCTTCAATCTGAAGTGAGACTTTTTTATACAAGATATAATATATAATTGGGTCTTAATTTTTTATCCATTCAGCCACTTTATGTCTCTTGGTTGGAGTATTTAATCCATTTACATTTAAACTAATTATTGATGGCTAAGGACTTCCTATTGCCATCTTGTTAATTATTTTCTGATTGTTGTTCCTTTCCCAACCCTTCCAATAAAGTAATAGCTCAAATATAATTAATCATTCAATATTTAAACCATACAACTACTTATTTATTGATAGGTTATGACCCCGTTAGTACATACAGGCTCACTGCTGGCTCAAGTAGTATACTTTGATTATCTTTTCCCATTATGTCACTTTATGTTTTCCTTAAGTTGATAATTACTTCATTTTTTCATTTGCTTCATTTTCTATGTATAAATTACTTTACATCCTCTAGAGAACTCTAGAAATCATTTTAACACTATTTTTCTCATAGTCAAATGACTCAATTATTCTGTTGGTTCCACTGTTTTCCTGGAGATGAATCTATTCATATCTCTCATAACTCTCTGTTTTACTGCTCCAATCTGCTTTAATTGCTCTCTAGGGCTAATTCCCAGATGTCATCAAGGGATCTAGTTGTCATCATTCCTTTCAAAACAATTCTTGAAATTACATTTGCCTCTATTCTCTGCTGGATCCCTTCCTTAGGCATCTTATTTTTCTGTCTTTTTATTTACTTCTTTTGTCTGGTGGAACACATTGTCCAACAACTTTCAGAGAACTTGCAAACTGGGCGGGGGGGGGAAGGGGGGAGGTTCTTTCTTATACTTAACTATAGTTTGAATGGGAATAGAATTCTTATCTGGAAGCCATTATTTTCTTAACGTTTATTTATTTATTTTGAGAGAAAGAGAAAGAGAGGGCATGCTAGCTGGGGAGGAGCAGAGAGAGACTGAGAGAGAATCCCAAGCAGACTGTGTCAGTGCACAGCCAGACATGGGGCTTGATCTCATGAACTGGGAGATCATGATCTTAGTCAAAACCAAGAGTCAGACACTTAACTGAATGGGCCACCCAGGCTGTCCCATATCTGGAAGTCATTATTGATCAGAATTTTGACATCATTGCTATATTGCCTCTTAGTCTCCAATCCCATTGTTAAGAAATCTAATACCACACTGATTTCCAATGCTTTGTGTGTTATCTGCTCTTTTTCTCTTTTAAAGCAATTTAATGTTTTTCTTTACTGACATGGTTTTTGAAGTTAATAATGATATGTCTTAGTTTTGTTTTGTTTTGTTTTGTGTTTTTTAAACCAGTATTTTTGTTGTTGCTGCTGTTGGTTGTTCTGGGCATTTGGTTAGGAAAAGAGTATTTTCCAAGCCTGGGAAATTTTCTTGTATTTTTTCTTTGATAATTTCCTTCCTTTGTGATTCCTGTACTTTTTTTTTTTTTTTGAGACTCTTAGTGAAATATTGGACCTCTTGGATTGATGCTCAAATTAAAAATGTGTGTGTGTGTGTGTGTGTGCGCGCGCGCGCACGCACGTGAATTTCCGTCTTTGTCTTTTGGCTCTCCTTCCTCTGAGATGTCCTTGTTTTTTTTTTTATCTTCCTACTCTTAGGCTTATTTAGTTCTTTAAAAGGATTGGTTATGATGTTTATGATGTTTTAATTTAAATGAGCTCTTCCATACATTCTGATAATTCCTCTATTTACTGGATCCTGTTTCATGGGTGTTTCATGAATTACAATATAATATTAGCTATAATGGTAGCTAATATTAATTGAGCCAGAGAGTATTCTGAGAACTTTACAAAACTAGCTCCTTTAATTCCCAGAATTGGGGCGCCTGGGTGGCGCAGTCGGTTAAGCGTCCGACTTCAGCCAGGTCACGATCTCGCGGTCCGTGAGTTCGAGCCCCGCGTCAGGCTCTGGGCTGATGGCTCAGAGCCGGGAGCCTGTTTCCGATTCTGTGTCTCCCTCTCTCTCTGCCCCTCCCCCGTTCATGCTCTGTCTCTCTCTATCCCAAAAATAAATAAATGTTGAAAAAAAAATTTAATTCCCAGAATTGGTTTGAGGTCAGGGAGTGGTTCTCCCAAAGAAAAGAAAGGCATCAATTACACAAGAAAAGGAAATGGATGCAGGACACCAAAGATGACAGATACCCACTACAGAATGATTCAAAGCAATACGTGCCTACCAGGGCCCAGGCACTATGACAGGCACAGGAGCTGGGAACATGGAGAGGGAAAAAGGCACCAGCCTGCTGTGTTCACATTCTTTAATACAGTTGGAAGCTAATGTCATTTGCCACTTGTCAGCCCCTGATGAATTCCTCCCCCAGTGCCTTGAAGCAGCCAGAAGCTCTGCAGGAAAGGCAGGCTGGAGGGGGAGGAGGGGAGGGAGGGGACCTAAGAGTTGCTCCTTCTTTGTGAAAAACTCTGTTGGGAAAATTGTCAGCTGTACTCCCACCCTCTCTGAAAGTCAGTGTGATGCTGCGTCCATCTTAATCACCATCGGAGAGAGCAGGCATTTTAATAAGCAGCATTATTCATGAAAACTTTGTTCTCCTTTCCCACTTCCTTCCAAAATAAGATAGACGTGAACTTGGAATGAACTCATTTGCCTCCTTCTTCTTGCCTCTTCTGCATATTCAAAGCTACTACCTTCTCCCTGTGGCCCCATCCTCTGAACATCTCCTGGGAAGTAGGGGAGAAATGGCTGTCCACATGGAGGGAAGGGAGGGTGTCGCTGAAGGTGCCTGGGTCACCACAGGGTAGAGCTCACTGGACCTGCCCCTGGGAAGTGACAGATGAAGGAGATGGGATTCCTGCTGTGGCAGAACTTAGATTTCATTTGTGCAATGAATAGATTATTTAACAAGTATTCATCGGCCACTTAAAGTGTACTTTGCTGAGTATACAAACAGTGAATCAGATATGATTTCTATCCCCAGAAGATCTGTCAGTTTATTCAACAAATATTTTTGAGCTGTGCACAGACCCCAGACAGGATCATTAGAATGCAAGTAGTCCTTGTATTCATTGTGCTGGAGGAAGTTATTGATCACCCATATTTTCAGGCACTGTACTGGACCCTGACCCTTTGACAAGAGTCAAAGCCCTTGTGCTGTGCAGAGTCTGGAAGAGGAAAAAGCTAGAAAAAGAAAAATCAATAAAACACATTATCTGTAATGGTAAATGCCATAGATAACAGACCCATCTCAGAAATTCTCCATGGGTTTAGAGGAGCTGACCCCACTGTACTCTCAGGGATGGGCATATGAACAGGGGCAGGACTTGAGCAGAATTAATAACACAACCCAGAAACTTTGCTCTGACCCTTTGGTTATAGGCATGCAATTTATGCTAGACTTTTTTTCAGTGCATACAATCACCCCGTTATCACATGGAGAGAGTCTGAGAATAAAACCAAGGCAGAGTAAAGTGGGGGCAAAGAGCGATAGAGATAGACCAAGCCCTCATGACGTAATTTGAGTGTCTGAAATGAGTCACCTGTCCAGTTTGTGGATCATGAAATCACTCCCTTGACCTAAACCAGTTTATGCTCTGTCCCTAAGTAATAGAAGACCTGAGAGATCATCTATCCCGACTCTTTAGGCTTTGCAGAATCAGGGATGGCCATGTGTCATATATGTCCAGTTTCTACCATAGTGATTTTTTCCCCTTCGTACAGAAGAAAACCTGAGACTCAGAGAAGTTATTTTTTTCCCCAAAGTCACATAAGCAATCATGTGGCACCAATGAGATTTGGATTCAGGTTTATCTGATTCCAAAGATAAAGCTCTTAGCCATCATGGTGGAGGCCCCCTTTACCTTTCATTCAGAAAACGTATTCTTAACTGGTAGTCACTAGAAGTTTTATGCAGAAATTGTGTGCGCATGCGCACGTGTGCACAAGCACGTTATTTAATGCTCACAAAATTTCTATGAGCTGGATAATTTTATGCTCACTTGGCAAATGAGAAACCTGAGACTCAGAGACTTAACTTGTGTGAGCTCACATACCATTCAGAGGCAAATCATGGATTAAAAGCTAAAACCCTCTTGGTCTCAAAGGCCATTCATGCTCTTTACAGCAAAATATTTCCCCAAATAATGTGATAGCAATGACTGGAGATATATTTCTATCACCAAGAATATGTATTACCTGGTCTTGCTGCTGTCCCCTAAACCTTGGTTCTGTGTACTTTGCAAATGGAGGGGAAAGACGCTGAGTTCTTTGGATCAAAATGGTATCTTTAAAAAAATGCCTTTTCTACTTTCACCAGTTATGGAGATATCATTGTGTAGCTTACTTTTGATCTGATTTTAACAATAGCATACATCTGATAGGATGTGTATTGTTTGCGTTTAACTCTAGAGTAAAACTGTACGGTAAAACGCAAACATTACAAAAGTACTCACAGAGAAGCCTGGGTCCTTCTCCTACCTACAGTCCCAGTCCCACTCTTCAGAGGCAGCCATCACCATGGAGTCACATGGTTATTCCAGAAATGATCCACGCACACCCAAACACCCACAGCATACAGGTTCCGCGCATCACACTCCCCCCAGTCCCAAGGGGACATGTGGCAATGTCTGGAGACATTTGTTATTGTCACAACTTGAGTGACACGACTTGAGAGTGGTAGGGGATTTCTACTGACATCCAGTGGGTAGAGGTCGGGGATCCCGTTAAACATCCTACAATGCACAGAACAACCCCCACAATAAAGAATCATTGGGCCCAAGATGTCAATAGCACTGAAGTGGAGAGGCCCTCATCTAAAAGATCTTACAGCAATGGCCGAGATATACAAGGCAAATAAACTGAGAAAAGAAATGGGGGGAAAAATTGGGGAGACCCCATGGAAAACCCAAGAAATGTTATTACTAATATCCTTGTTGAAAACTGGTACCAGCCTATTTGTGGGAGATTTCAACACTTTTTAGAGATACTTCTTAGGATATACAGAAATACTGTAAGCATGATGGCAGTCTACATTAAAAATATAGAATTCATTTTTTTTACTTTCTTTAATAAAATAAAAAATATTTCAAAGAAAAGAAAAGAATCACTTTCTAACTTGCTTTTAACACCTAGCAACATAACTTGGACATCCTTCCATACCAGCTTACACTGATAAATTTTGGTGTTTTAAACAGCTTCATGGTATTCTAGTCAATAGATGTGCCATAATTCATTTAATTAGTCTGTTATTGATAAACATTTAGGTTATTTACAGCATGGGGCTCTTACAAGCCATGCAGCAAGGGAAAGCTGGTCTACATATGTCTTTGCACACAAATTAATGCACACAAATGAAGATACATTTACAGAGGGTGAAATCACTGAGCCAAAGGGAAAGCATTTTTTTCTTCTTTGGCAAGTGTTTCCAAGTCGTTCTTTAAAGAAGATGCACTGGTTTACACACCCACACCAATGAATGCCTCTTTTCCTCACACTCTCATCCATAGTGGGTTTTACCAAGCGTTTTAGTTCTTGTCCACCTGAGAAAAATTGGATCTCATTGCTATTTAAAATAGCATTTTATCAATCATGAGCACGGTTGCACAGCTTGGATGAGCCAAAGTTACCTGAAGTTCCTGGAAATGGTCCTTTGTTGCTAGAGGAGCAGGAGATGTGCCCTTTCAGAAGGAGGCTTTTTTTTTTTTTAAACACTTCCCCCCCGACTGATTCTCTCGCAGAGCCCTCAGAAAGTGTGAAGATGATGTCAACACACTTATGACTACCTGCTTCTCAGAAGCCTACAGATTCAAAGCAGGTGGGGAATCCTGGGCCAGCCCACCCACTCCCTAAGGTATCTGAGAATATTCTAGTCCTTATCTCTAAGACCAGAGGTTGTTTTTCTAGAAAGCCCAAGAGAGTTTAAAGTCGCAGCAAGTCAGAAGCTGGGCTGTACCCGTGAATAAGCAGATTAATTTATCATAGGCTGATTAAAAACTAAGTTTCTGTTTCCAGGAGTAGAGTTGAGAGGGTATTTCTTCTTCTGTTACTGATGAGGTCTTTATATCAAGAAGGTGGATGACCAAAGGGGAAATAAATCAGAAGACAGCTTTAATGCCACCTCCATCTTCCCAAGGGGCAGGGGAGAGGAAAGAGTCATAGTATCTCCCCACACAATGGCTACCATGGGTGCAGGACATGGTGAGCCTCCAAGAACTGCATAGTGCCTCGAATGGTTAAGAAGTAAAACGCTCTTCTAGTATGGATGATAATGGTAGCCTATGGGCAGCATACACTGACTGATGATCCCACTGCCCAGCGAGAGAAAGTTACAGGCACACCTTTTTATGGGACAAGCTGAGTATTAAGAACAAATAGGTATTTAGGACGATGAGCTGTTCAGGCGCTGGTCACCCTCCAGTTCTTTTCCATGATGTCACCAAATGCCAATCATTCATTTATATTTCAAACAGCACATTTGTTCTCAATCTTGATGCCTCATAACCTTGCAGGGAAGAGAGGGTGAACAGGACTGTTCTAATATACCCTTCTGTTATGACTAGACCCCGTATTATTATGCCATCAGCCTATCTGAAATATTGCCTCTGGGCTATCCACTGCCTTCCCTCAGGGAGGATTCTACCTTTTTGCCCATAGTTATCAGGCTTGGCCATGTGACTTGTTTTGGTAAATGGATTCTGAATCGAAATGATGTGAGCTAATTAGGAGCCCAAATTTGAGGAGTCATTGAGAGGTATTCTACCTCTTTTCTTTGCAACACTATCTGCAATGCCCCAGATAGGCGTTTACTATCACCCTGGATGCTTATTTTGGATTCTTCATTGTAGTATATAGAAATATAACTGATTTTTGCATATTGATATTATATTCTGTTACCTTGCTGAAATAATTTATTAGCTTCAGCAGTCTTTTTTTTTTTTATTCCTTTGGATTTCCTGTATACAAGATTATGTCATCTGTAAACAGATGCCAGGATGCCAGTTTTACTTATTTCCTTTCAATATGGATACGTTTTAATTTATTTTTCTTGTGTAATTGCCCTGGCTAGAAACTCTAGTGCGATGTCAAATGAAAGTGGCAAAAGTGGACATCCTTATCTTTTTCCCGATCTTAAGAAGAACACTTTCAGTCCTTTAACATTAAGCATGATGTTAGCTGCAGATTTTTTATGGATGGTCTTTATTAAGTTGAAATTGTTCCTTTCTACTCCTAGTTTATTGATTATTTTTATTGGGAACAACAGTTGGATTTTTTTCAAATGATTTTTCTGCATCTATTGAAATGATCATGTGGTTCTGTCCTTAATTATATTACTCTGATAGGGGCACCTGGGTGGCTTAGTTGGTTAAGCGTTCCTACTTTGGCTCAGGTTATTATTTTGTGGTTCGTGAGTTTGAGCCCCATGTCAGAGTCTGTGCTGACAGCTTACAGCCTGGAGCCTGCTTCAGATTCCACATCTCTCTCTCTCTGCCCCTCCCCTGCTTGCACTCTCTCTCTTTTTTAAAAAACTTTTTTTAAACATTTATTTATTTTTGAGACAGAGAGAGAGCGCATGAACAGGGGAGAGTCAGAGAAAGAGGGAGACAGAGAATCTGAAACAGGCTCCAGGTTCTGAGCTGTCAGCGCAGAGCCTGACGTGGGGCTCGAACCCACAGACCGCGAGATCATGCCCTGAGCCGAAGTCGGACACTTAACCGACTGAGCCACCCAGGCTCCCTTGCACTCTCTCTCTTAAAAATAAATAATAAACATTAAAAAATTTTAAATTATATTAATCTGACATATTACATTGTTCATATATTCTACAACCTTACATTTCTGGAATAAATCCCACTTGGTTATGGTGTATAATTTGTTTTTGTATTTTGCAGGATATGTCATTTTAGTATTTTGTTCAAGATGTGTTTGATATTTACAAGGGATATTGGCTTGTAGTTTTCTTGTGATGTCTTTATCTGGTTTTGGTATTAAGGCCTAATATTGGCTTAATATAATGAGTTGGGAAGTATTTCCTCCCCTTCTATTTTTAAAGATTTTTGGGAAAGATTGTTGTTATATCTTCTTTAAACATTTGGTATAATTTGTCAGTAAAGCCATCTGGGTCTGGGATTTGTTTTGTGTAAAGTTTTTTCTAAACTTGATATTCACTTTTAAAAAATTTTTTTAACATTTATTTATTTTTGAGAGAGAGAGGGAGAGAGAGCGAGAGCATGAGCAGGAGAGGGGCAGAGAGAGAGGGAGACACAGAATCTAAAGCAGGCTCCAGGCTCCGAGCTTACAGCACAGAGTCCGACACGGGGCTCGAACCCACGAACTGCAAAATCATGATCTGAGCTGAAGTCGGTTGCTTAACCAACTGAGCCACCCAGGCACCCCGATATTCAGGTTTTTAAAAATCAGTGTTGGTAATCTGTGGGTTTCTAGGAACTTGTCCATTTCATCTAGATTTTCTCATTTGTTGACATATGGTTGTTCATAATATTTTCTCAGAGTTCTTTGTATTTTTATGAGACTGGTAGTAATGACTCCACTTTCATTCCTGATTGTATTAGTAATTTGATTCCTCCCTCTTTTCTTAGCCAGTCTAACTAAGGGTTTTTCACTTTTTATATTTTCAAAGAACCGAAGTTTGGTAGTTTCATTGGTTTTCCTACATATTTTCCTTTTTTCAATTTCATTAACTGCTTTTCTAATCTTTATTGTTTCCTTCTATTTGCTTTGGGTTTAGTTTGCTCTTCTTTTCCTAGTTTGTTAATGTAGAAGACCAAGTTGTTGACTTGAGATCTTTCTGATTCTATCGTCATCAGCAAGGTTTGTTGTTGTTTGCTGTGGTTGATGTTGCTAATGCTCCTCCTGCCGCTGTTGACTTTCCTGAGATATTTTTAAAACATTTTTTAAATGTTTATTTATTTTTGAGAGAACAAGAGTACAGAATGCAAGTGGGGGAGGGGCAGAGAGAGAGAGACAGACATAGAATCTGCAGCAGTCTCCAGACTCCTAGCCGTCAACACAGAGCCCAACGCAGGGCTCAAGCTCATGAACCATGAGATCTTGACCTGAGCTGAAGTCAGAAGCTTAACCAACTGAGCCATCTGGGCGCCCCATCCTGAAATGTTGTTTTTTTTTTTTAATCTGTATTGTTTGTTATGTGTGGACATTGAAGTTTCTGCTTGCTTAGCTCAGCTAAGGTTTGAATAGACATTTCCTTATTCTTGGATCAGTAAGTCACCAGGCTTTTGCCCAGTGTCTCTTTGTGTATGTTAATGAACCCCTTCAGTGCTCAGACAGGCAGTTTACAACTCTTTCTTAGCTTTCACCTCTTACTTGTGCAAAGCCTAAGGTCAGCCAGCAGTGAGAATTTAGGGTCTTGTCAATTCTTTCCTGAGTATGTTCACAGCCCAGTCTTGTGCATCTGTATAGACTTTCAGATTCTCAGAAACATGTCAGAGATTTTCAGAATCCTCAATGGACATCTCATTTTTCACCTTTTCCTTTTAAGGTTTTTTGTCAGCTTGCAAAAATTTGTTTGCTCAGATTTTTATTGCTGCCTCAGGCAGCTGCTATGTTAAACAACTGTCGCTGATTGTTTTTGACAAATGCCTTCACGGAAGAGGCTGTTCACAAGAGAAGGCTCTGAGGTCAAGTAAATACAAGCCTTGTTAGTGTGTGTGTTTCCTGGGAAATGTCAGACGAGTCAGTAATGATAATTAACTGAGAATGGTGCTTTTGGAGAGCTCCAACTCACTTCCAGTGGCTTCCCTTCCAGTGGATTCTAGGCTGCTGGCTTTCATTATGGTGGCAGATTCTTGGTTTTCAACACTACTCTGGAGCTGAGGATGGGGATTGAATGAAGCCAGTTAAAATGCCACAAAGTTTGCTCTTCTTACCAATATTTAGCTAGTTTTCTTGAACAAGTGCTCCTTAGATTCTTGCAAGGTTTTGGGTAATTTCTAGGGTTCTGAAAAAGTTGACTTTTGACAATTCTTATCAGTGCTGCTTAAATGGAAAAGTAGATTTTGGGAGGTCTTTATGGTGCCACTCTCACTAATGTCCCTCTGTTGGAAGTTAAATCTGAGGCTACATGTTTTACTTTTATAATATTTTTAAAAATATCTCTGTCATTCAGCTGAAGGTTCCACAAGAGCAGTAATTTAATTTGTCTTATTTAGCATCATATCCCTTTACCTAGTACAATGCACTGTTGCAAGTACTTACTTACTACATATTTGATGAGTCAAGGAAGAAATTAATATGTTCCATAACCAACCAAGAGTTAAACCCAATGGAAATTTTCAGCTAATCAGCTATCTTACACAGATCTTATTGCTGTATTTTCTCTATTCTAAACTGCCATAAATTGTTAAATGCATCGTCAGTTCAGAAACCAAGGAGGAGAAAATGAACATTTAACGTCTAAATCAATCGTATGTCACATTCTAATTTGAGAAATGTTTTAAAAATGTGAAAACAGTGTGTGCCTTAAATTTGGAAGTGTGGCAGTACTCCTGTGGTGGAAAACCCAGAGCTAGTACACTAAGTTTAAAACACGCAGATGACGACCTGGTTAATGAGGAGGCACACACAGGGGGTCAGCAGGTAGCTACGTAGGCCTCTGGGCTCCCACTTTGAAGAATGGAAAAGTTCGGCCACTTTGACTGAAGGCAGAGTTTCAGTACACTCACACAAAGGAATTAATGTCACAAGATTTATTACTTAGAGATCTTAGATTTGGGCACAAGGAACTTGGAAAAGGGCAGTCCTCCACCCCAGGTCATGAAGGTGAGCATGAGACAGACAGCGGGTACTATGCACCTGTTAGTTATAAAGATGGTGGGGGCAGAGTTCACTAACTTTTGGGGGGCTCAATTCTAAGTGGTTAGTTTAATTTTTCTATGTTTATTTATTCATTTATTTTGAGAGAGAGACAGACAGAGAGAGAGTGACAGACAGAGAGAGAGTGAGCACAAGTGGGGGAGGGGCAGAGAGAAAGAGAGAATCCCAAGCAGGCTCTGCACCATCAGCATGTAGCCCGATGCGGGGCTTGAACTCAAAAACCATGAGATCATGACGTGAGTGGAGATCTAGAGTCGGACGCTTAACCAACTGAGCCACCCAGGTGCCTCTAAGTGTTTATTTTAAAAGATTCCCAAGGAAAAGCAAGGTAGGAACAGGTGGTGGGAATTCTAAGCTCAGGTTCTCATCTAAATGTCCAGACTCTGGGTGTGAGCAGGGTTGGCATTCTGTAAAATGCCTGGGAAGTAACTCAAAAATGCGGTTTTCTCATAAAAACTCCCTATTTTATAAAAAAGGAAACTGAGGCTCAGAGGTCTTCAGCAATCTTCCTAAGATCACATTACCAGCATGCAGCAGTCAGATGTTAACCACGATGTGATTCCAAACATGGCATCATTAGCCATGAATCTATGGAGGAAGAAGTACCAGGTGTAGCCAGGCACATCAACTCTAGAGTCAGAAAAACTTCGCCATCTTTGGGCGCCTTTAGTGAATGCTAAGAACTGGGGTAAATGGCTGACCAGAACCTTCAGAAGAGAATTTCTACAGGCCCCACTGTCCCAAATCTCAGCAATGTAGCCCTCATTCCTGCCACCAAGATGGTGCTTTTTATACCTGGGTATGGTAGAGGAATTATGTTGGGACATTCAGTAGCCTCTTTGCCATATTTGCTAGGAGGAAGCTATACCACCTGACTCTATCTCAGAGTGAATATAAGCCCCATAGGGCCTTGTCTGTCTTGACTAGCCTTATTGTCCCGTGATCTAGCCCAAGGCTCAGCACTCAGCTATTTGTTGAATGAATGAAATATATTGGGTTTCAGAACTCTGAGGTTTCCCTAAGCCTTCTTTAGCTCAGAGTTTCCTACACACCTGGAGACTTTCAAAAGCTGACTGAGGGATTCAAAATCCCAGAAGTCCACAAAAGGAAGGTAGGACCATGATACCTACTGCCCACCCCCCAGCTCTGCTCCCTAAGGACAAACCCTTCAGCAGTGGCAATATAGCAAACCACATTTCAGGTATGTATATAGACTTTCCTTAAAAATTGAATTATAGTTGACACACAATGTTACACTTGTTCCAGGTGTACAACATAGTGACTTGACAAGTCCGTAGGTTATGCTCTGCTCATCACAAGTATAGCTACCATCCATCACCATACAATGCCATTACAATACCATTGACTATATTCCCTCTGCTGTGCCTTTTATCCCTATTATATAGTCTTTGGTTCTGTACATCTCTTCACCAAGCTCATAGTAGGTTCTCAGTATATATACATATATACATCAATTCAATCAGTTGAACTCACTGATGCAAAAATGAACGTCACATAAGAAGCAGGTCTTCTATCATGAGGGAACATCAATGCTCTCACTCCCTTTTATCTCTAACTTCATCAGAAGTGTTTCAACCATGGGTGTTCCCTTGTCATTGACCATTCAGAGCTGGGAGGTGTCTGGCAGTGGTTCTCAGCCTTGGCTCCCACAGTGGAATCACTCAGGAGACTCCACCCCACACCCAATGAGTCACCACTTCCCCAGGTGATTCTCTTAAAATTTTTTTTAGTGTTTTCATTTATTTTTGAAAGAGAGAGACAGAGAGTGTAATCAGAGAGAGAGGGAGACACAGAATCCAAAGCAGGCTCCCGGCTTCGAGCTGGCAGCACAGAGCCCGATGTCAGGCTCAAACTCACAAACCATAAGATCGTGACCTGAGCCAAAGTCGGGCGCTTAACGGACTGAGCCACCCAGGTGACCTGCAGGTTATTCTGATGCACAGCCAGGGTTGAGAATCATGAAGTTGAGAGATTACCTCACCTGGAGGGTCTCGAATTTCAGATTCATTGACTTCAGCTTGCTTTTAGAGAATCCAGATTCCAAGAATCCATCCCCAAACCCCTCAGAATCTGTGGAGATGAGCAGAGGCATTTGCAAGTTCTCAAGTTGCCTGCCCAAGTTGAGAGCCAAGGGTCTGGCTTTATCTTTTCCTCATACACAGGAGGATACAGCCACCATACACAGGAGGATACAGAAGAAAATGACTTTTCCAGGTCTGTCTCTCTCAGGCTTCAGACACAGAATCAATGTTTACTAACTGAATAGTTGTTGACTAGCTTTTTCACTTTATTTGTTAAGAGAGGCAGTATGTCCTTGTGGTTAAATTAAGAGGCTCTGCAGCCAGACTTCCTTGGTTCAACTCTGCCACATACTAGCTCTGTCACTTTGGGCACAAGTTACCTAAAATTCCTGCCCCCATTTTCTCATCTGTGTCATGGGAGTTCAAAGAGAACCTGCCTCATAGGGTTGTAAGGGTCAAGTGGAGTTAATAAGGTAGTGAGTTGCTAGAATCAGCAAAGAAACTCAGAAAATGTATCTTGACCCAGCGTTATGTGGAATTCAAGTTTAACTGGGTGTCCTGTATTTTCATTTGCTAAATCTGGCAACCCTCTCACTTAAACACCTAGAAGAGTGCCCAGCCGGTACTAATAAATGTTTGCTGTTATTATTTTTTGATTTTTATTATTGGCCCCACTCCACTCCAAGCCTCTCAGAATAAAGAGCCCTTCAGTCCCTTATTAATTTGGCTTCCAGTAATGTTAATGCATGACCATTCACACAGAGGATAGGTTAAAGCTTTTCATTACTAAGCAAACACTCCCTCAAAAATAAAATAATTTCAGGTTAAAAAGAAGATTATAGTGGGAATACTTAAAATAGTTAACTGAACGAGATGTGTTTCTGAAATTTCACATGCTTGAGAAGCTTTCATTTCCACAAAATTAGGGTAATTATAAACTATGTTGTGCTTGAAAGAAGGTCCACTCAGTAGCACCTTCTCATGCCAGTTCAGGTTACCAGGATCGCTTCTGGGAAATAAATCCTTATTTTTTTTTTAACATTTATTTATTTATTTTTGACACAGAGAGAAAGCACACAAGCAGGGGAGGGGCAGAGAGAGAGGGAGACACAGAATCGGAAACAGGCTTCAGGCTTCAAGCTGTCAGCACAGAGCCTGATGTGGGGCTTGAACTAATGACTGTGAGATCATCACCTGAGCCAAAGTTGGACGCTTAACTGACTAAGCTACCCAGGTGCCCCTTTTTAATTTTTTTGTATTTATTTTTGAGAGAGAGAGAGACAGCACAAGCAGGGGAGGGGAAGAGAGAGAGGGAGACACAGAATCTGAAGCAGACTCCAGGTTCTGAGCTGTCAGCACAGACCCTGACATGGGGCTTGAACTCATGAACCGTGAGATCATGACCTGAGCCGAAGTCAGACGCTCAACTGACTGAGCCGTACAGGCGCTCCAGAAATAAACCCTTATTAATAGAACTTCTATATTGCTTTCAAGATGGTGTCAGAAAATTAGCATTCGAATCCTGGATCTACTAGTAATTAGCCATGTATTTGGGGGCCATGGTACTTTGTGTTTCAGAATGTTGGTGTCCTCATTTTGAAAACAGGGCCACGGTATCACATGGTCCCAGATTCCTTTAACGACTGTTGACTCTAGTCTCCATTTCCTGCTGGGATCCGTGTCTGAGCAGAAAAGGCAACCGGCAGGGCTGCGAAAGCAATGTGTATGTGCAGACACAAGCTGCATGGTTGTTACCAGCCCAAGAGTATAACAGACAGAATCCATGGTTTGGGAACCCGGGAGCACACATTATAGCCCAAGGCTCTCAATCTAGGCTGCATGTTGGAATCAACTGGGGAATGTTCAATGAAATGTCCATACAGATCTCCATTCCCAGAAATGCTGAGAGAGGAGTCAGGCACACCTAAGCTGCCTCCATGTTGCTAGTATGTAGCTGGAGCTGAGAGCCACTGGTCTACCTGGCCCTTGTGAGCTCAACTTTTGTCCTCTCATGTCCCTCTCAAATTCACCCCAATCCTCCAAGATGGGGTTCACAAGATCATGTGGCACACTGCTCCCAGCTCTGCTAATTACCATGCACTTTGCATGAAGAGGGAGCCCCACGCGGGGTCAGCCCAGAAATGGTAGCGGCACGGTTGACTCTTGGTGGCACCCTCTGTCTCTCTTGGCTGAACACCCTGTTTTTGGCTCATCTCACTCTTGAGGTCATGAGAAGGTTAAGTCCCTGCAGCCTCCCCACACGGTATCTTATAAATCTCACTGTCCAGGATATGTTGTCCTCAACCCATCAGTTTAGCACTTTTCATGCCTTTGATGAGGAGGAAATATTTTGAATATATGAAGAAGATGTTAATTTCATCAGCCAGCCAGCAACCAGTGCTCTCTTCCAGAGTGAACACATAAGCTTTGTTCAGACTTTCCGGGAGTAGAGATGCAAAAAAAAAACAAAAAAAAAAAAAAAACCCCCAAAAAAACCGGATGCTGTTCCGCCAACTTGGTTCCCTCCTCTGTTCAGACGTCCCTTGTGGTTCTCCCTAACCTTGTGCCCTTTATTTTCTCCCAGGTGTCCCCATTCCTCTAAAATTCTTGAGCACCACTCTTATCCAGGAGAGAGTCTTTTTATATAAGTGAGCCTTAATAGTCAACTTGGGATATTGTTTTGTATGTTTTTAAAGCTACACATGAATGAAGTCACTCATGAACGCTATCCCGCAGCTTACTTTTTTCATTTGGCATTTTGTGCGAGATTTATCTGAATTCAGCTTACTTGTTTTAACAGATGTCTAATGCTCCATTATGTTAATATCTACCACTTTATTTATCCATTCTGGTCTATTTTCTTTCTACCAACATGACATTTAGAATCTATCTAAACATGCATATTCACGTGAAAGAGTGTCCTTTCTCCCAGGAAAAATGTGTAATTATACACCCAAATGTGTGTGTGTTCATTTATGCATTGCGCGCTTATCCCACTGCAATCATATGCTCAAGATCTCTCATGCTTAATTTCTTTCTTAATTTTAAGTAAAAAGGAACATTATTAGAAGTTCTAACATTTCTTCCCATATCTCAGTGGGATTTTTTCCACACGCATCTTGCTTTGGAGGCTAGTGCTCCAATCAAATGTATTTTCTGCGTTTATTAGTTAACATCTTCCCATCTTCCAACGTGAAAGAATTCACTTCTGATCAATACAACTCATCATTATCGCACCAGCCATGTTTGTCTTTTAAAAGTGTTCCCCTGGGGGTGCCTGGGTGGCTCAGGCAAGCATCCCACTCCAACACAGGTCATGTCTCACAGCCCGCATTGGGCTCCGATTAAAATGTTTTTATCGGGGGGCGCCTGGGTGGCTCAGTTGGTTGAGCATCCGACTTCAGCTCGGGTCATGATCTCATAGTCTGTGAGTTCGAGCCCCATGTCAGGCTCTGTGCTGACACCTCAGAGCCTGGAGCCTGCTTCAGATTCTGTGTCTCCCTCTCTCTCTGCCCCTCCCCTGCTCATGCTCTGTCTCTCCCTCTCCTTCAAAAACAAATGAATGTTAAAAAATATTTAAAGTGTTCTCTCACTGTTAAAACAAGCTTGCACTGCATTACACACACTCTCTCCTCCTCCACACTACCTCCCCGGCTCCACCATCAAGCTGTAAAACCTGTACAGTCCAGTGGCCCCTGGGTGGCTCAGTCGGTCAAGCGTCCGACTCTTGATTTCAGCTCAGGTCATGATCTCCCGGTTCGTGAGATAGATCCCCACATCAGGATCCGTGCTGACAGTGCAAGCCTGCTTGGGATTTTCTCTCTCCCTCATTCTGCCCCTTCCCCACTTGCTCTCTCTCAAAATAAATAAACATTAAAAAAAAATTGTACAGTCCAGTCAGGTTCCAAGTTTGTATTAATTTCTGTTGATAGCTAGAAGTCATGTTCCTTCCACTTAGCACATTTCCATACACATGGGTGCAACTAATAGAGTGTGAGGCTGGTTGGTCCGTGGTAACTCCTTGGATATCAGTTATAAGAAAGAGCCTACTTACACTCCCCAAATTCCTTGAAATCCCCCTCTTCCCACCTCACTATGTCAGAAACTACCTCTGGCTCCCCAAGGGCTGGAAAAGTGGTTGCAAAACGATTCCCATGATTCCACCTACCAGCACCCACTGCTCAGATCTGGCTGATTAGAAATGCCTTTGCAGGTGATCTCAGTCTAGTTTTAAGGACATGTTGATTGACTTGGTTGATTAATCACTCGAAGCACAGTAGGGAATTGCCAGTCTATGAGTTGTTTTTTTGGAAGTTTTTCTGAATTACAGATGATTGCAGCCCTGACAATATGGATTTGGATTGTAACAAGGGGGCTAATGGTCCGGAAGACTGTGGTATACCCAGGGATAAGTAAGGGTTTATTAGCAGATTGGGGTGTGTGTGTGTGTGCGCGCGTGTGTGTGCACGCGCACGTGCGCATGCTCATGCACCCCTTTAGGGAGGGATCTTCATTTTCTCGGCTCATTCGGCTAGATGTTCATCTTATTTTAGGATTGGAGGCCATATTTCAATTCCAAATGATGTAAAATTCAATAGAAGCTGAATCGTGGATCAACAGAAACAAGGTTCAAATTCTCAGTGACCCGCTTAAGAACAAGGAGAATTTGAACATTGGCTTAATTTCTCTGTGTCTTGGCTTCCCGTTCTGAAAAATGGGGACAAGGATATTTTCCTCTTATCATCTTTTGCGGATTAAATGGGAGAATGTGAAATGCCTGGCACAGTATAAGAGCTTAATAAATGGTACCCATGGGTGGTATCTTCCCTCTCTCTGCTTTGTGTATCCGGTTTGCCTGAATTCAGACCTCATCATGACTGTATGCCATGGAGTAAATGCTACAGGGTGCCTGGCATTCAATAAGCATTCGGCACATGGTGGTTGGAAAAGTGTGATCTCTGAGTGGTTGTTGGCACTTACTGTTGGACATTTATTTAGATGTTCACCCTGGTAGGTGCTTTAATTCTTTGAGTTTAAATTTTGTTGACTGGAACTCCTTGCTGTACTGGTTTGACAGATCATCCTTGAGGTTATTAAGGTCTCTGAGAGAGGAGAGTACCGGTTTACACATGTTGGCTCAGAGTTTTACAAACCTAGATCCTCGAGACTCAAAGTGTGGTCTGGAGACCAGCAAATTTGGCATCACCTCGGAGCTTGTTACAAATACAGAAGCTCAGCACCCCCAGAACCTACTGAATCAGAACCTATAGGGGAGCCTGGGTGGCTCAGTTGGTTAAACATCTGACTCTTGATTTCAGCTCAGGTCATGATCTCATGGCTCATGGGGTCAGGCTCCGTGCTGACAGTGCCTGCTTGGGATTCTTTCTCTTCCTCTTTCTGCCCCTCCCCCACTTTATTCTTTCTCTCTCTCTCTCAAAATATATAAACTTTTAAAAAAATCTGTATTTTAACAAGATCCTTAGGTGACTGGTATGGACAGTAAAGTTTGAAACATATTTACCTAAATATTTATACTACATGAAAACATGCCTCCTCTGTCCTTAGACAGACATGTCCTCTCCTTGTGCATGCTGTGTCTCCAGCAGGCACTACAGGAAAGTGCGTGGACCAGACGCAGTGTTACATTAAAGCACTACCTGTTGAGTGATCTGCAGGCTCTTTCCAAATGACATGAGCCACTTAAACAAGATACTGGCTATTTTGTCAATAGGTGAGTAACTGATGGCAGTTTTGTTCACACATTTTTCACATGGCCTTGAATGATCCATAATTTTCTGGGCCCACTGCCAGATGAAATTACCCATGTTACACCGTGTGATAATACCAAAGTAGGGGCTCCGTGCATTTCAACAAGGCAATTTAGAAGACTTTGTTTTCTATGGGCTAGAACTTTCCTTGGGGGAGATTCCTTGCGGTTGTGATATCATTTCACCGTTGTCCTCTATTTTTTCAGAGGTTCAAATGTACACGCCATCCATGAGGTTCCACAAGCAGATATAAACGTAGGAATCATTCTTGGCTCATTACTATCTTCAATTCCCTCCTCATCACCATCTTAATTCTTTTCAGCACATACTTACGAAGTCCCAAGGTCCTTGGATGCTGCCATCCACATCTGTCCCTTACATTGTCCTTTACCCTAAATTGTCCATTTCCTCATTCTTACTATGCAAGGACTAAACCCCTAATCCTGACTTTGCCAGCAATGTGCTCTAATGAGCATGATGCTCGAACCAAAGAAATGAACCAGATATGCATGCTTTCATTATAACTGATACCTGCATTATTCAAAACATTGTCAATGTCCAGGGAAGGAGCGCATTCAGAGGGCACAATTCCTTACTCATAGAGAATCAACCCTCTTCTAGAAGTTGATCAGAGACTAAGTGAAATATGAAATAATCTTCCAGGAGCCTCTTACCATTATAATGTCTAATAAAAAATATTCCCTGGTGTTCATTATAATTGGGTATTGTCTGTGTAATATTGTCTATATGGTATATTGTCTGTTGAATAAAAATACTGAATAGTGTTGATTATATTTGGGTGAAAAGAATCATCGTGCATATTCATCAAAAGACATAAATCACCCAAATTCTGCAAGTTGAGTAAATGCTAAGTGGGGAAATATCTCTTGTTGCTTGTTCTAAATTTGTTTCTCTTTGTTTTCTCGGGGTGTCTCTTGTCTTTGTGTGATTCACTGTCTTCAGCAAAGAGACAATTGCTTTTTCCTCTGTTAGAACATGTCAACATCAGAGACTAGCCTTCCCCCCTCCCCAGATTCTGGTCTGTTTCATATTTTTATTAAGGACCTAGTGGACACAGGTCTTCCAAAGGAAGCCGAAGCTAGTTCTAAAAGGCAGACTAAATCTGTCAGTGTGGTGCTAAGCCAACAGCAATAAAGATAAGGGACATGTCTACAGTGGAGTTTCTCAAACTGGGCAGATCATCAAAGATATGTGTGCATTTGGTTTGTTTTTGTTTTTGTTTTGGTATAGATTTTTTAGCACCACAGCCAGCTCAGAAGTCCTCAAACTAGAGCATGCATCAGAACTCACCTGGAATGTTTGTTAAAATACAGGTTGCTGGGCCCCACCCCCTCAGTTTCTGATCCAGAAGGTCTGGGAGGACCAGAGAATGTGCATTTCTAAAAAGATCCCAGGAGGTGCTGACATTGCTGGTCTTTGGACTGCCGTTTGAGTACTTCTGCTCTAGAAGTTTTGATCGCCATATTCTGAGACTTGAGAATGCACATGTGTACCATACATCCTATGGAACCATGCACCCAAAGGTTTAAGACGACCAGTGCAATTCTGAAGCCAGCAATGGGCTAGATTTAGCCCAGAGGGTACAGTAAAGGCTGGTTCTGCTTGCTCCCCGACCCTGCTTTACATCCCAGCTCTATCAGGCCACTTATAGTTCTCCAAATTCCAAGCTGTTTTCTGTGCCTTTGTGTCTTTGCACATGGTTTTTTCACCTGTCCAGAACACTTTCCCCCATTTCTCTGTTTCATCCTTCAAAATGCTGTTCTGATGCCATAATCCTCAGTATCACTCTCCCCTAAGGGGACTTTGTCCTTCTTTAAGGAAACTCTTTCCCTTAAGGAAATTACAGTCTGGAGTGGAGGTCATGAAATGAACAACTCCAATTTGTGATACTGCCTCTGTGTTTTGCTGGGCCTTACACATATTTCAATGTTGGACTTATTACCTAACATCAAAACGGTTGATTTCTTATGGCTTATTCTCCCACTTAGATGGTGCCCCCTTAGGGGGCCAAAGCCACATCTTTTCATCTCTGGTTGCCCAGTTCCTATAGAGAGTTGGTGAGATGGTGGAGTGTTTTCTAAACGTTTTCTGAGTTCAATACAACATAGCTCTTATTCCCAAAGGGATACAATCTTATACAAACACTAGTGCAATAGATGTGAAAACCTTAATTATATTATTAGTTGGCGTAAGAATTCCTTTTATGTATCGGGACTGTTTTTGTTGAGAGAAATCCCTTGAGAAGCTACGTGCAGCTCTAAGTAAAGCTCAGAGTGCCTGGACTTTAGAAAAAAATGAAGGCAATGAAAGAAACGGCTATGGCTATGTGGCTCTGTGGGAGAAGATGAAAGAAAGGTGGCTTTGCTCTTGAGGTAGGGGGAGAAGGAATACAGAAGAAAGGGCACTAGGACTGGGAAAGTGAAATGTGAAAAAGATTGAGAAAGGGAGGGGCCCGCCATCAGTGAGGTGGGGTAAGGCTCACGCACAATGATGGGATGAGATGGCCCATTGAAATCCTCTAGTCCCAGGATGACCAAAGCATTCAGTAACAGGTGAAGGGTTTTTTTTTGTTTGTTTTGTTTTTTTGTTTTTGTTTTTTACTACTGTGGAACTTTCCTATGGTCTGCCCTGTGCACCCTATAATTTTCAATAGAATGTGCCATTCACAAATGCCTTCTTCAGGTGCTTCTGTTAATGTTTGCTTTTGGGAAATAGAGGAAGAGACTGAGTTGAGTGTCTGGCTCAGCACATTGAGGACCACAGCCATGATTCAGGGAACAGTGGCAAGGTTATGTGCCATGAAGGGATTCCATTGAATCAGGATGCTACTTGGTCAAGAAATACTCACTGAGCATGGCTTAGTCCTGGACATTCTTCTAGAACTGGGGATACTACAGTGAACCAATGGAAAAGCCCTTGGTCTCATGGAGTGTATGCACTGGGGGGAGACATTTAACGTAACTGGGGTGCTGAGTGCTTGGAAGGAAAATGAAGCAGGACAAGATGGGGGTGTGATGATGGTACATGGTGCTTGGGGAAATCCTCTTTGAAAAGAAGATGTTGAAGCAGAGAACTGAATGAAATAAGTGGTAGGCTGTCTGCGGTAAGAGAGCTCCGGGCAGAGAGAACAAGCAGAAAAGCCTTGAGAGAGAGAATGGTTGGTGCAACTGAGAGCAGCCAGGGCACCAGCAGATCTGGAGCAGAGGGGGCAGTGGAGGGAGTGGGATTTGGCCAGACAGCAGGGGGCAGATCACGTGAGCTGTTGCATGACAAGGAATCTGGATTTCACTGTGAATGGGGTGGGGTGTGGGATGGGGAACCACTAGCGGGTTTGGAGCAGATAAGTACTGCTGATGGTAGTAATACCAAGTAACAAATGTTCATTATATAGCAGAAATGTTGAAGAGTGATGTGCATATAGAAATGATCTCATTCTCTTCTCTCAACAAACCTGTGGCCCAGGAGCTATTTTTACTCCATGCTTTGCAGATGAGGAAACTAATGCTGGGACATGTTCCGTGAGTCACCCACGGTTACATAACTATTAAGTGACGGCAGCGGGGCTTGACCTGAAGCCTTTCCGACTCCAAAGCTCGAAATCTTTTGCCTCCATTCAGCAATGACAAACAGCACACAGTCAAGTGTGAATGCCCACAAAACATGTCGAGTGAATAACCAGCTGAATAAAGGCTCGGTCATTCAGTAAGTCATTTGTGTGAGACAACCTGATGCAACAAAGGAGACATCATAATGAGTGAAGGCAGGGGGAAAAAGCCCTGTGAGAAGAAACATGTGGAGATGATGGAGTGGAAGGGAAGTGTGTGGGTAATGATGCCTGGGGAGATGTACAGGTGGAAAGCAGAGTGGTTAAGAATGTGAGCTCTGCGGGGTGCCTGCGTGGCTCATTTGGTTAAACATCTGATTCTTGATTTTGGCTCAGGTCATGATCTTAGGGTTCATGAGATTGAGCCCCACATCGGGCTCTGTGAGGAAGGCAAGGAGCCTGCTTGGGATATTCTCTCTCTCTCTCTCTCTCTCTCTCTCTCTCTCTCTCTCCCTCCTCCTCCTCCTCCTCTTCCCTCTCTCAAAATAAATAAATAAACATAAAACAAACAAACAAAAAGAACATGAGTTCTCTGGGGCACCTGGGTGGCTCTGTCACAGTGGAAGTCATTTTTTTTACACTATTTTGGGAACCTTTCTATTGTCTGCACTGTGTACCCTATAATTTTCAATAGAATTTGCCATTCACAAACGTGTTCTTCAGGTGCTTTTGGGAAATAAAGGAAGAGGTTGAGTTTAGTGTCTGGCTCAGCACAATCAGAACTGGAGTCATGATTCATGGAACAATGGCATGGTGATGGCCATGAAGTGATTCTGTTGAATCAGGATGCCACTTGGTCAAGAAACATTCACTGAGCATGACTTAGTGCTGGACGTTCTTATAGAACTGGGCATAGAACAAGTGTCCAACTCTTGGTTTTGGCTCAGGTCATGAACTCGAGGTTCAAGGGATCGAGCCCCATTTTGTCTCTGAGACTGCTTGGGATTCTCTCTCTCCTCTCTCTTCCCTTCCTCCACTTGCTCTCAAGATAAATAAACGCTAAAAAAAAAATTAAAAAGAACATGAGCTCTGTAATTAAGAACCAGCTCAACACTCCAGGGACCCACCCAAACAACCGTGGTCCAATTCCTTGACATCCCTGTGCCTAGATTTTGTCATCTGTAAATGAGAGTAAAAAGAGAACCGTCTCTATAGGGATGTACCTGAGATAAAGTGCAGAACTCGTCAGATGCTTAGCATATAGCAAATAGTCAAGAAAATTTTAGCTAATATGAATTGAGACAGAAGTAGATAAAAGTGAGAAACATTTAGGATTTGGTGGTTGATGAGGGGATGAGAAGAGAATGACCCCCAGGTTTTTGGGTTGAGCAACTGAGAGATTAGTGGTGCTATTAACTGAAATGGATGACCCTGTTGGAGAATCAGACTTTGTCAAGACACCATAAAAGTGTTACCCCAAGAAAGAGAGAGAGGAGTCCTATTTCCTCTGAGAATGGAAGCAAGATAGGCAAAGAGATGTGAAGGAAATGCAGATGGTGAATTTTCTCAACCTTTAAAGGAGAGATGGAATCATCCATCAGGGTGGGGAATGAAGGAGGAACAATAAGTGTTGGGCAAAAGTAAGAACAGGTAACATAGTTATGGTGTTGATGTAAATCTCCCCAAACAAAACCTGAGACAAGGATT
Organism: Herpailurus yagouaroundi; assembly: GCF_014898765.1. Lineage (NCBI taxonomy): Eukaryota > Metazoa > Chordata > Mammalia > Carnivora > Felidae > Herpailurus > Herpailurus yagouaroundi. Next base: position 8,725,892 of record NW_024412453.1, read on the forward strand.
TGGGTGTAGGTACTTTATGTGACAGTTTATGTCCAAAAGCAGGAACGAGAGACTAAGGCAAGTGACATGAGAAAGGAAGGACAGTTGGTAAGGGGTATTATTGAGTTGATTACCGCTATGGACAACCAGAAGGCATCTTGTTGGGGATCCTCTGAGAAACTGTGGAGACTGCACCTCAGCATGTCCATTGACTCCCAACTCCCACTGGCTGAGGTTGCCATGCTGGTGTTACCTCCCTTGTGTTTCTAGGCTCTGCCTATGTGTGCCCTGAATGAACTGCCACCATTTTTAAAAAAGATCTGAGACAGTAAAGTGGAGAGACACAGTGGGGACTTGAGACAGGACACTGGCAGTGACCATTTTCTGTAGCTAAAGTCAGAGTTGGGCTCAGTGAAAGTGATACTGGGCACCGACAGCATCTGCTTGAGAAAGGGAAAGAATAAATATACTTCAGATCTTAGAAAAATCGCAAAATGTATAAGTACCTTCAGTATCATTTAATACACGAAGACCCACAGCTCAGAAGGTGAAAATAAGTTGGCAAATTGGGGGTTAAACTCAGATGGAGTTCAAAATATACACACTTTCCCCACCTACCGTGTTGCTAGCCTTCAGCAAAAAATTCCATTACAATGAAAATGGCAATAGCATTAATGGGCCAATTCTCCCCAGTACTAATTATTGGAGTTTTGCTGACTTACTCTTCTCCAGACCAGAACCTAAAAATACCCATTTCTTGAGAGAGTGGATACACAGAGTCTAAAGAGGAAAATGAGAGCCACAGAGAATCCAAAATTGGATACCCTGCCCAGTTGAAGTCCAGGGAATGGGAATTGCATTTCTCAGCCCAATCAAGAAGTTCTTTACCTCCAGGGATATGTAGCTATTTAAGTTCTAGGCTTCCAGCCTCAAAGGGAGAATTCCAAAAATTCTATCTGTAATTTGCTTAGCTCAGCATATGCCCAGTGATATGAGGTATTTTTCTGTTTTCCTTATCCTGATAGATCTTTCTTTTATTTTTTGAGCCAGAAAAAGAGTCAGTGGGGGAGGAGCAGAGAGGGAGGGAGACAAAGACCAAAGTAGGCTCCAGTCTCTGAGCTGTTAGCACAGAGATGGTTGTGGGGCTCAAACTCATGAACCATGAGATTATGACCTAAGCCAAAGTTGGACACTTAACCCACTGAGGCACCCAGGTGTCCTAGGTTTTTCTAACACTATCTGGCCCTAAAACACCTTGTCTTGTAGACATGTCAACTGCATACGGTTCATCTTCCTATAACTGTGCAGAAAACCACACAAATAGTGGGTGTTACACCTGATGTTGACACCTGAAACTCGTAACCCTCAACAGTCTGACATAGGCCAGGCATAATGTGCAAAAGAGGGTTCTAATCCTCCTCTAACCTGAGACCTTACACTGGCTGCTTGAAGAACTTACATTCCTGCTGAATCTGTGAAAATTCTAAAAAAACAGAATAATGTTCTCTGATGGTTTCTGTGTCTTGCAGGACAAAAAGGAAAGGAAGAAGCAGGGAGAGAAATTTATTTAAACATTTACCTATGCCAGCTATATCCTCATAGATTATTTCATCTAATTCTCACAGGTTTCTAACAGATCCAAGAAAATTAGGGTGAACTTTCAAGGTTCAAACACCCATGCTCAAAGCCAAGATTTGAACTCAGATGGCTGACTTCAAAACCAGACAGCAAATATTTCATCTCATGCTGCTATCTCCTATTCTGCTCCCAGGCAGACATCACTAATCATTCAGGCCTTTTATTCCACTGATTTCAGAATCCTTTCCATCTCAGTGTCCCACACAGTCCATTACCAATCAAGTAGAGACTAGTAGGGGCCAACTGATGCCCTTCATGTTTACCAAACACTTGCAGGCAGAAGGAAGATTCTCTTTCTTCAAGGGAGGCCATGACCCATGACTGTCCAGACCAGTCTCAAAGGTCATCTCAGGACAATACAGTGGACCCTACATCCCCACCATGATCTCCCTTTGATAATAAGGAGTGCTGTGTATGGCTATCCTCCCATCCCCTACCAGCAGCCACTGATAATACGTTAATGCATTTTCTACTTCCAGAAATATTGCTCTTGGCTTGGACTTAACTCTGCCTACACTGCAGCTGAATTTCAAATCATAATCTCCATGCCATAATAAAGTCTCCATTTGTTAATTTTTTAAAGTTTTTAAAAAAAATTTTTAATGTTTATTTTTGAGAGAGAGAGAGCAAGCAGGGGAGGGGCAGAGAGAGAGGGAGAGAAAGAATCCGAAGCAGGCTCCAGGCTCCGAGCTGTCAGCACAGAACCCAACAAGGGGCTCAAACCCATGAACTGTGAGATCATGACTTAAACTGAAGTCAGATGCTTAACCAACTGAGCCACCAAGGCACCCTGAATTTTTTAAGCTTATTTCTTTATTTAGAGAGCGAGAGAGAGAGAGAGAGAGAGAGAGTGAAGAGAGTGAGAACAGGGGAGGGGCAGAGAGAGGGAGATACAGAATCCTAGGCAGGCTCTGCCCTGTCAGTGCAGAACCCAACACGGGGCTCAAACCCACAAACCATGAGATCATGAGCTGAGATCAAGAGCCGGGTGCTCAACCAACTTAGCCACCCAGGCACCTGTCCATTTGTTAATCTTTATTTCTGGCCCATATATATGAAGTCAAAGAAACCAGACCATGCACTCCCACTCTTCTGCACCCGGTGGCACAGAATGTGTTTTCAAAGGAGACTAAGAAGTGGGCATTGCCACTCAGCTTGGGCAAGGCTGAGGGTTTGAGTGGGCAAAGAGATGTTTTGGTGTTAGAACCTTCAGGAATTCTCCTTCAACTATCACCCTCCCCGCCCCCCCCCCCCCAGCCATGCTCATGATTGATATTAATCTCTCCAACCAACATCCTTTGATGTCAGCAAAGCCATTTTTATTCGGGCAGTAGCCAGAAGGACTGTGGCTGATTCACCACCTGTTGTCATTCTCCCTCTTTCCTCCGGCAGTGAATTTAGAAGAACTCTTTGCAGGGTAGCAGTGTATTTGCTATGGCACCACAGTTGCCCATGTTTGATCTCCTGTTTCTTGCCTGGAGCTTGTATTTCAGACTAGAGTAAATTATTTACCGGTGTAACAACCAAGTCTTGTGTTATTCAAAATATAAACCTGAAATATCGGAGCAATCAGACCTCACCAGCCAACGCTATTTATGCTTTGCAGATAGAGACAGATCAGAGGATGAATCATAATTATCCCAACACATCAATTTTTCTAAATGCAGGAGGGGAGATTCAGTTTTCTCTCCTGTGAACTTCAGGAAATAAACAGCAACTTGGGCAAGTGTCTGTTGACTTCCCCTCCCCAGAGCCATCACAGCCTGGAAAGAGGAGGGTGTCCAGGAGAAAGTCAGCTCTGGGGCTGCCCTGGCTTCCTTCCTTTGCTGTTTCAGTGGGCTTTGCACATGAGCAGTCCTTGGTTCAGACTTTGCTCATACATGTGTCATACTTGTTTTCTTTCCTTTCTCTTCTCTGCCTCCCTCCCACCAGTCCATGAGCTTATGAAAGGCAGGAAACCAACTTACACAGAAAAATGTACTTATATGGAAGCACCTACTATTTGCTTTACTTGGTAGCCTTGACACTATCTGGTGAGGAACCCCCCCCCCTCTTTTTTCCCCATCAGATGGGCAGCCTGCTTCGGGATGGAGAATATAAGTGGCAAGTGGTAGGCAGTGTGGGTAAGTGGGTTGGAGGTTAGGCTTTGGAGTAATGTACATCTGGGTTTGAGTCCTGGCTCTGCTGCGTTTGCTGTGTGGCCTTGAGAATGTTACTTAATCTTTGTGATTCCCAGTTTCTTCATGAGTAGAATGGGGATTATATGAAAATTGATTGAGACAACTAACTCATATAAAAGAAATTACTCCCATAAAGAATTCAGCATCGTACTTGTACATCAGGGTTCAATAAATGATAGTCATTGTTTCTGTTTGGGAAGACGTGAAAGCCTGTTATAGGTCCAAGAAATACTGTTGGTAGAAGATATGAGGATAGAATGTTCTCTGGAACAGCTGGGTTCCTTGCTCTGACTTTGCCAAGGCCTCTTTTGGAGAATAAAAGAGATTCTGTGTAATAACAAGAAACATCTGAAAACCAGCCATTCAACAAGCCATTCCAAGTTCATACCCCAGTACTTGCCCTTTTCCTCATCCTCTTTCTCTCTCCGCACACATGAGCATAGGAGCGAGGTGAGTCTTAGAATGAGATGTGCCTCTGGGGCCTGAAGTCACATCTGGAAAAGACCCACTTCTGCAGATGCATCTCTGCCTTTTAGGAGGCAGAGGCAGAAACCCAAAGCTCCCAAGAATGGCTCTCAGAGGACTGAACCCTGAGGTCGGATGGGTTCCAGGCTTATCTCAGCAGATATCAGTTTGGGTGCCTTGCAAAGAGCTCTAGTAAAAATAATGGAACTCCTGGGGTGACTGGGTGGCTCAGTTGGTTGAGTGTCCAGCTCCTGATTTTGACTTAGGTCATGATCTCATGGTTCCTGAGATCGAGCCCTGTGTTGGGCTTTGCACTGACAGCTCGAGCCTGCCTGGGATTCTCTCTCTTCCTCTCTCTCTTCCCCTCCTCCATCCCCCACGTTCATTCTCTCTCTCTCTCAAAATAAACATTAAAAAAAGTAATGGAACTCCTAACTTTTGCACATCTTCTAAGGAACTAAGTCTGTCTTTATATGTGACCTGGTCCCTCCCTTCCAGGCCAGATAAAGACCAGACCCTTTTATCTGCTCATTTAAACCAAAATAGCCCCCCCCCCATGAAATTTATTACTACGTTTTCATGATTCTAAGACAACCATTTGTAAGACACATCACTGATCTGATAGCACCTCCCTGGAAGAAAAACACAAAAATAAATGTGCACATGGATTCAATTGTGCTCTGAGAATGCTGAAATGGGGAAAGATGTAGAACTTAGGATAGAAGAAAAATTAGACATCTTAACTTCATGGGCACTGCTTGCTACAGAAATGCTAGAACTGTCAGTGGATTAAGAAGTGCAGCAGTGGCTGTCTGGCAGCAGAGTGCCCAGCCCTCCTGTCTGTCTCTGTCCCACCGTCCTCATGAACCCTGCACCTAGCCTCCAGAGCTTCTGCTTAACCAGTGATGGCACACACATCCATAGTATCTGTCCCTGTGACTCCAGCCTCCCTCTCTGCAATTAGGCAAGTTGTTTTGTTTTTGTTTGTGTTTTCTCCTGTAGAAAACCAGACTGCCACCGTAGGAGACTCTGGTGGGTGATTAAGACACAATATCAAGTAACAGGAACATGACTGCTTTGCAAACCTCATTGGCATTTTGCTGGAGGGGACTAGAAGGACAAAGGGGGATGATATTTATCATATGAAGTTCTCCATGGCAATCACATGCCTCTTATTTACCTCTTTGGTCTGAAACCAGATTTATTTTCTTGGTTAGGAAGGCCCTCTTTCCAGTTTGGTTGATTCCAAAGAATAAATGTCAAGACCATGGCTGCATGTGAGCGGAGAGTATTTGAGAGTGACCTTGGGGGCGACTAACCCACCCACTGCTGTCTCCTCTGGCAAAGGGGAGTGTTAGTCCACATCAGATGGAGAGTGGGAAGGGAGAAGAGTTGAGGAGGCCACAAAGCATACAGCCAGGGGACTGTGTAATAGACGACTCTTGGTGGGAGGGAACGTTGTTCCATGTGTCTTTCCTTCCTCTGCCCTGTTGGGTCTACAGAGGTCCATTGGGCCTCTGTATTGTGCTGATCACGTGATTAAAACAGGGCCTATCAGATGTTCTCTAATAGAATTCAGAATCCAATCGAGCAGCAGCCTTTCAGTGTCTATCTGTGTTTGGCTAAGAAACCCAGTTATGAAGTCAGACACCTGGGGACCCCTCCACCACTTCCTAACTCCCCTGAGGCAGTTATTTGCTGACTTCTCCCTTGAGAACTCATAAGGGAAATGACAGCACCCACGCCTTCTAAGATGTTTAGCACATTGTTGTTGGCACGTAAAAATTACTCAGTAAATACCAACATTATTGTTTCAGTTTTCTGTGGTTGCCATAACAAGTTATCCCAAACTTAGTGGCTTAACATAACACAAATTTATCTTACCCTTCCATAGGTTTGAAATCTGACACAGGTCTCAGCCTGTGGTTACTTGCTTCCATAGAGCCCCACCTGGATAATCCAGGAGAATGTCCCTACTTTGAGGTCAGATGATTGGAAACCTTCATTCAATTAGCAATCTTAATACTGCTTTGCCACAAAATGTAGCACATTCCCGGGTTATGGAGATTGAGATATGGACATCTCTAGGTCAGCAGTAATCTATCTGCCACAATAGGACAAGGTGAAAATGGTGACTGAAAGGAAGCAGTTCTACAGGAGAGCGAAGACAGGGCAGACATATAGAGTTCTGGGGCCTTTCCAGTTCCCAACATTCTCTCTCTCTCTCTCTCTGTCTCTCTCTTTTTTTCTTAAGCTGGCTCAAAAAAGCTTGAGTTGCTAATACTTAACCATTGGAATCTTGAGAAAATGGATATGTTCCCAGTAACAGTGTTCTGCACAACAACTACTCAATCCTATCACAGTGACCACTGATACCAAAACACTACTCACCAGTGTATGTCAACTCTTCACTCTTCATGTGTAACATGCCATTGACACACTTGCCACGGTTAGGAAATCTCGGGATGTGGCCCCTGGTTGATGGGCATGTTTCCTTTTTTAGGTATAAAACACTCATCTAAAGATGACCCGGGCCTTTTAGGTCAGCCAGTGGCATCTAGTACATAAAATTGCATCCCTCATTGATAATCTATTGCAGTATTTTCGGGGAGTCAAGTCCACAGTAATATCTTTTCTTTGTCCAGAAATGCAATCCTCTGTTGAAAAGTGTGCTCCAGACTCCACTTCCACCTCCTCTAAGCTGTCATTGTCTCTTCACTGTTATGTGAAAGATGGAGACTTTCAGATGCAGGATTTCTGGAGCACTGGCCTTGCGCTGTGTGATTGCCCTTGGAATTGGGTTATGGACAGGCTTGAGGAAGCGGGCATTTGAATCCTAATTGTGCCTCTTATGAGCTTTGGGACCCCCAAGCAAGCTACCGAGCCTCTCTTAGTCTCAATATCCTCCTTGTATAAAATGGGAACAATGTTTGCCACCTCAAAGGATTGTTCTGGGAATCAAATGAGAAGGCTGTGCCTGACCTAGGGCTGTATGTACAGCAAATGCTCAAAAGTGGTAGCTTCCACTCCTTTTATTTGGTTGAACCGGGAATCAAAAGCAGATCTCTGGTATTATCTTTTCTCACACCACCAGGAAGAGAACTAAAAAGAAGTTAAAAATGTACAATACATTGTTTTCCTTTGGTTGAACTTTTTTACTTTTTTTTAAAGAGAAGTATTTCTTTGTTCACAAATAAAGCTGGCTGGATTGGCTGCTTTTTGGTGATCCTTTGGTTCTTTTGAGTCAATGAGTGAAGGTGGAGAGTAGGAGGAAACCAGGAAACCAGAGATCCGAGCGCCATATTTATATCGAGTAATGTGAATAAATTTCAAATGCGTAACGCAAGGGAAGAAAGGTAAGACACAGGATGGGACTTATAGCATAATACCATTTATGTAAACTCAAAACATGCATATACAGACACCATATTTTTTCAAGGGTGCAGGTATATTTTAAATGTGTATAAACTATGGAAAGTGACTTGAAGGATATATGCTAGGTGCACTAGTGTGGGTACCTGGTAGGGAAAAATAGGAAATAAATATGAAAAGAAAGGAGGCTCCTACCACTGGATGATAATTATAACCTGCCATGAAATGGGAGAGTATGCCATTTCCTCTGTATATATGAATATTCTATATTCATATATGTGTGAATCCTTAGTAGGATAAATATGAATTATTATAAAACCAAGATCTACATGATGGCCAAATACAGACCTATCAGCTAGGTCTCCAATCTCATTATTCCCTTCCGTGGTCTTCCCTGAACTCAGTGAGTTAGGAAAGCTCTGATTCTTCTCTGTGACTCCTACTCAGTGAATTTCCTGGGTGATCTCATTAAAAGCATAATAATTGTAGGGTTTTCCTGTGAATGGAAGAGTACATACTAGTGATGGAACTGTCCTGTGTCTCCACCAATGAGAAGGTTTAGGAAGCCATGGGCTCTGAGACTAACAGTGACCCAGGGGGGTGCCTGGGTGGCTCAGTTGGTTAAGTGTCTGACTTTGGCTCAGGTCATGATCTTGTGGTTCGTGAGTTGGGAGTCCCAAATCAGAATCTGTGCTGACAGCTCAGAGCCTGGAGACTGCTTCAGATTCTGTGCCTCCCTCTCTCTCTGCCCCTCTCCCACTTGCACTCTGTCTTTCTCTGTCAAAAATAAATAAACATTAAAAAATTTTTTTGGAAGAAAAGGACATGGTCTCCAATGCCCTGGACTCATTTTATCAGGCAAGTACTGCTTTTGTACGATGATAACAATGATTTATTTCATCCAAATGATCCTTTCTGTCACTGTTAATCTGCTGTGCTTTTCTGAACATTCTCCTATGGATTAGTATTGATGTTTGGAGTTTCTTGGAGGGAACAAGCAATGTGGCAAAAGCCCCCTAAGATGTGTACCAATGCTCTTCTCCTATTGATCTAATTAAAGATCATGATGCCTAATATAATTAGTTCAGTCGGCCTTTCTGTCTGGTTAGTTCTTGCACTTTTAGACATGTAAGCACCAGAGCTAAATTTCTCTGGGCTAATGAATTGCAATTCTGAAGGAAATGGCTTTCAGGATACAAATATGTGTATCAACTAGGACATTAATTATAGGATTTCCTTTTTTCCCCCCAAGCAATTGATGCTTATTTTCCTCCTCGACTTTTTTCATCCAGAGGCCAGACACCTAGTGCCATTTTGTGGAACATGCTTTAAATTCTTGAGTTAATGAACTGTCTAGAGAAGGGGGTATGTGACTTAATTCTTTAGTTCGGGTGGTATCCAGCATTTTATTTTATGGTACAAGAGATAAAAGGGATATATGGGCAAATGTAAAGGTCTTAAGAAAGCCAATGTATATAAGATCTGAATCACATGTCAAGGAAATGACTTTGTGGAAAGAATGAGATCAGTAAGGTTATCTGGAGGTTTGAAGAGTTGGTGACATCAAGACTAGGGAGTTGTCATCTGAAATCTTCCAGTTTCTCAATTAAGTATGAAGTAAGGTCATTAGATGGAAAAAGCATGGGTCAGTGACAATAATAACAATAGTCATATTATAAATGGCCAACATTCAATCAGTTCATCCCATGTTCCAGGTATTACTTTAATCGTTTTGCATTGTATTAGTTCTTAGTGTTGACAACGACTTTGTTGAGGCTAGATTGGATCTCGGAAAGCAGGCATGCAAGGTCAGTAGAAACACATTATGAGATGTAAAACCAGTATCCCAGTGTTATTTTCTGTCTGGTGTTTTTAGTGGCTCAGGTGTAGCACAGAGAATGCAGATGGCTTACTGCATCTAGGGTTGGGTTTTGCCAAGCAAAGGTGCTGTGGAGAGAAAATGAGTCAAGGATATTGTGTATGTGGGCATTTGGAAGCAAGCAGTTGCAAGTGATGGGCCATGAGATCAGGATAGAAACGGGAGAGGAAAGTAGTGGTGGGGGACAAATGAATGTGGTGGTGTAAATGGCCTGGAGTCATAGAGAAGTGGAGGAATTATTGTTTAAGAGGTTGTTGTCTTCAGGTTGGAAGAATAGGAGTTTGCAGTTATGGAGTCAGAAGTTGGCATTGGTGATGTCTGTACGTGGGGCAGTGTTCGGTGAAAGTTCTTTTTTTTTTTTAAGTTTATTTTGAGAGAGAGAGAGAGAGAGAGAGAGAGAGCGAGCACAAGTTGGGGAGGAACAGAGAGAGGGGGAGAGAGAGAATCCCACACAGGCTCCGTACTGTCGGTGCATAGCCTAGTGCGGGGCTCGAACTCACAAACCGAGATCATGACTGAGCGAGCTGGATGCCCCAGTGATAGTGAGTTCTAAGGCATATCCCTGTGGTGGTAAAGAGGAGGTGAAAGAACAGACATGGTCAGATTCATGTTTGGGAAGGTAAGCAGTATGCAAGGGGCAATCCTGGAGGTGGGGAGAGGGTTAGAATAGTCTCCTGGAGAGGGAGAGGTCATGACAGCTTGGCTAGCATGGTGGCAGTGGGGGTGCCAGTGAGGAAGTGGGTGGACTGTGGAGATACTTAGCAGATGGAAGGGTGGATGAACAGTGTGGGTTTGACTGAGTGGGGAGTCAGGGAAAGGGAGGAAGCAAAGTGATGCCCAGATTCTAAGTCCTGGTTTTGACAACTGGGTGCAAGTTGATTGGGTTCAATCATAAAAATGAATGAATGAATGAATGAATGAATGGGAACGAGAAAAACAATGAATCCAGAGTAAACACTAGGGCTGGAGATACTTTAAAAAAGTTTCAGAGGGGCGCCTGGGTGGCGCAGTCGGTTAAGCGTCCGACTTCAGCCAGGTCACGATCTCGCGGTCCGTGAGTTCGAGCCCCGCGTTGGGCTCTGGGCTGATGGCTCAGAGCCTGGAGCCTGTTTCCGATTCTGTGTCTCCCTCTCTCTCTGCCCCGCCCCCGTTCATGCTCTGTCTTTCTCTGTCCCAAAAATAAATAAACGTTGAAAAAAAAATTAAAAAAAAAAAAGTTTCAGATAAGCCAAGATTTTTCTTACATAGATACAGGACCCTTAGATGTGGCTTTCAATGCTGCATCTAGTGGAAGGAAAGGTTTCCATGTGCCTTAGTTACTAACGAACTCAAATAGGCTCAGTGGGAAGAGAGAGTGTGGAAAATGGGAAGGTGAATGCAGAGGGTGGAGAAGGCATTACAAGGGCTGAGGTCAGGCCCAGAAGAACTAGAAATAACTGAAGTAGTGCTTCCCGGTCCATCTGGGTAGTCTGCTGAGCCTGAGGATGAATCACAAGTTGGTAAAATCTACAAACATCTTTCGTGTTTGCTGGAACTGCGGCCATCTTTGTTATCTGTGCCGTGTGTCCCCATGTTGGATCATTTGGAAGAAGAAAACCATCAGGATTTTCTCAGTTCCATCTCCTTACAGCCTGAAGGGTCTCATTGGGTTGCAGATAAGAGAACCCCATTCACAGGACAGGAAGCAAAGCATAAGAATGCAATGGAATCATGGTGAATGCCTCTGATCCTAAAGAAAATATGAGGGAGCAGGCTTCAAGAAGGGTGGGGGTGGGGACCAGGACAACTCTTGAATCCCCGGTACCTTCACTGTGCACCTTGGCCTATCCTAGTACTAATTCATCCTCCCTGTGGGTATTTACTGAGCATCTATTATGGACCAGGCATTGTGCCAGATGCTGGGGATACAAAACTGAGCAAAAGGAAAGACGACCTCACCCTGATAGAGCCTGGAGTCAGATAGGAGATGTGGTCATTAGTCAAATGATCATACGCGCAGATGAATAGTCACAGCTGTGATTAGCATTAGGATGGAAAGACATACAGTGCGAGGAAAGCCCACAGGGGGCAAGTTTGACCCAACCAGAGAGGGGAGGGAAGATTTCCCCGAGAAAGTAATCATGGAAATGGCATTGGAAAGAGGAGGAGAAGGGTAGGGGGAGGGGTATTCCAGGTGGAGGGAACAGCATGTGCAAAGGTCTCACAGCCAAAGGCAGCATTGGGAGTCCAAGGGGCAGTGAAGGCCAGCGGGGCTACAGCACTAAAAAGAAATGTGATATAGTGTGAGATGAGGCCCTACAGATCCACGGTATGTAACTAAACACGTTAGACTAAACACGTTCTTATTCCAAGAACAACAGGGAACCATATATATGTTTGAAGCAGGAGAGGGCAATTGCCTTTCGAAAGGATCAGTCTGTCTTAATTATGGTGAAGGATTTGAGGGAACTCAGCTTCCAAGTCCCAGCTCCTCAGAGAGTGGATCTGATTGGCTCACCTGGAATCAGGTGCCCAGCTCTGGTCCAATCATTATCAGGAGGTGGGGGTCATGTGTCAGGAACCTGGCTGCTGAGGGCCCACCTGAGGGAAGTCTTCCCCAAAGATGAACTGGACAGAATCCCCCAAATGACTACTGGATCAATTCACATGGCACCATCACTTTCCATGATAAGAAAACCCAAAGACTGTCACTGTCCCTTAAACGTTTCCAATGTCATTCAGAGGAGGCAGTATCTGGGGAGTGAAGAGGGCAAAGGATTTTGGGGAAGACACTTGGCCAAACCATTTGTGTGTCTGTGGACAGATGGCTTAATCGACCCAACTCCCTCCTCTGTAAAACAGGAGATCATGACAACAGCCTCTGTGTCCCAGGCTGATACACCACAGTCTCACTGTAATGCCATTGTAACCCCACAGGGTATAAATTATCATCCCCATTTTATAAATTAGAAATGAAAGTTGGGCATATTTTAAACCGGGAATAACTTCAAAGTCTACCAACCCTTCATCATTTTCCTCCTCAAATCTCATAACCCTCTACATTAAATGAGTCATTATTATCATTATGATTCTTAGTAGAAATAATAGCAGTGTTCAATTAATAACACAATTACTGCTGATAGGTAAGACATATAGTACACTATTTGCCAGGCACTGTTCTAAACACTCTCCATGTATTTATTCATTTAACCCCTGCAAGGACCTATAAGGAAATATTATTTAGCGTCTCCACTTAACAGGTCACTGAGGCACTGACAAATTAAGTAATTTGAACAATTTACATAAGTAGCAGAGTCATAACTTGAACCACAGTAGACTGGCCTCAGCATCCAGGCTCTTTACATGTTTGCACTCTCTCTCTCTTTCTCTCTCTCATACATATATATGTATGTATGTAGATAGATACACATCTATCTATATCTATATATCTATACCATTCTCACTGTGTGTGTCTCTCAACACCACATAACACACACACACACACACACACACACACACACACACACACACACCACAAAGGGGAAAAAACAAAACCCATGACTACCACTCACAAATTTTTATCTGAACCTATTTTCAAAAGGAAGCACAAAGGCCCATACACCTGCTGTCACAACTTGCTATTCCTACTACTGACTCCATTTTACTGATAAGGAAACTGAGGCTCAGAGGCATGTAATACTTATTAGAGATAACACAGATTGTAACCAGAAGAGTCAGCATTCCAGTCCAGGTCTGGTTGACCCCAAAGCCCTATTGATATTAGGACATGAAAACAGCTTCCCATCATCCTCTCTCAACCGGTTCCATCTCAGCCCTTCTTGAGTGAACTTTGGGACCCTTGGGAAAAAAATAAAATAGAAGTTCGATATGGTAAAAAGTGCCCATTAGGTATTAAGCCATGCCAGCTCCCACTCGGAGACACCCACATGCCAGGCTGTGTCCTTATTTCAAAAAAACCAAAAAACAAAAACCAGTCACAACATGGAACTGATATCCTATGTATTTTCTGCTTCTGTTATAATCTCTGGCATGGAAATGAGTTATTTAGATTGTTGGTAGCTGACAGTCTCCATAAAGTGCAAGAGGAGCCTCAACAGGGTGACGGGTGATGCTATTTTGTACTGTGTCATACTACAGCTCTCTCTCTGGTTCTAATCTCTCCCTGCAATTCCATGCACCAAGCGGCCATGAATTATACATGTACTTTCTGAAGTCTGATGAAAGTTTTCCCACCTATTAAATTGCCAGTCCCAAATCTAACACAAATAGAATCCAAACACGCTTAGGAAAATATTGCACCATTTGTTCTTCTATGATCGTGCCTTTTGCTTTCTTGTACCATGTACTCAAAGTGCCAAGAGCTTCTGCCTACTGTATATTCACCTGGGGGTTACAAACCAGTCAAATGAGTCTGCACCGTGCTCCGAAAGGTTAGGAATCCAGAAAACATAGGCTTCTTCATTCCACCCCATCATCCAGGAGGAAACCCCTCCACTGCCCTGGAAGCAACTAGCAGGAAAAAAAATTGTAGGAAAGAAGTCAAAATCCCAAATAAAGGGGTGCCTGGGTGGCTCAGTTGGTTAAGTGGCCGACCCTTGATCTCAGTTCAGGTCTTGTTCTCAGGGTCGCAAGTTTGAGCCCTGTGTTGTGCTGCACTCCGGGGATGGGGCCTACTTAAAAAATTTTTTTTGTTTTAATCTCAAAAATCCCAAGACAGAGAAAGCTGGGCCACTTCCCAAAATGTTCACTGGCTTACTCTTGCCTGTGGGTGAGGAAACGAACTTTTTAGGAAAGCGTCCTAGGTAATTTGTGATACACCTTCTTTCTATCTTGGCAACTTGCTCTGGCCCCAATACAGTCTCTTTCTAGCCACTTTGAACAATGACAGATCCTTGGTATGTTCATATTAAAAAATCCTGTTATGAATTATGAGTGACCCCGAGGTCCTTTCATTGATTAGGATTTTTTCTTCAGTTGCATATAAAATAATCTTAACTCAAACTGACTTAAGCCAAAGGAAGAAATGATTAGGCTATACAGTTGATAAGTTCAGGGATACAGGAAATTGCAGGTGTGGCTAGATCCAGGTGTTCAAATGACATCACCAGGACCTAGAGCCTCACCATCTCTCAGCTCTGTTTCCCTCTGTGTTAGTGTCATTTTAGATATGCTCCCTCCCTTAGTTGGCCAAAAGTGCTTGGCTCACATCCAGGCCAGAACAAAGATCATGCTTATTAAAAAAAATAATAATAATAGTAGTAGAAAAGCTTCAAGTACTTACTGAAGATGTGAGTCAAGAAAAAAATCAGAGTAGTACCCATGAAATAGTGCCATGAGAGTATCTCTGGAAAACTCAGATGACCGGTCAGTACCGAGCCTTCCTTGGCATATGGTAGCCAAGGGCCAGCTGCTTAGAGGTGTTCCCTTGAAGCATGTGCTTTCCAGGTTATTACCATCCCTCCCTCAAACTCTGGAGTCTCCCAAATTTCTAGAGCCAGACATCAGTTGTCGTCTATCACCATGCTTCCATTGTTGTTTTGGTTTTAGAAGCGAATTCTTTCTTTATGGCCACATCTTGAAGAAAAGTGGGTCAAGTACTGGACACTGAGAAAGCCATGTGAATTTTCTTACACCTGTTTCACTAAAGTTACGTATGTTGCCTACCTGGCGTCCGAGGGTATGGTAGCTTGTGCTTCCATGGGAGAGTAGTCTTACTTTGATGGAGTGGTGGATGGGAGAGATTCCTGGGCTTAGACGACCAGGATCCAGGGGTGGACAAAACAATGCAGACAGAATGAGAGCACTGACAAACATTCATCTGCAATTTGAACATTCCACCTCACCGCAACCTGAATGCATGCCCAACATTTGGTCCACAGCTGAACTGATAGCCTTTGGTGATTGTCCCAGGGCCCATACATGGGAAATGCATTTCTCATCTTTCAAGCTGGTCATCCTCTTGGGATGGAAAGCAAGTAATCGCCAACTATTTTAAGAAATCAGTGCCATAGGTTGCTACATGCTTTCAACAAAGGAAATTCCTTTCTGGGATCAGAATGATCCACCGGGTGCTTTTTGCCTGGGACTGCCACAAACAAACAAACAAAACCCCAAAACACCACCCATATATTTATGTTTTGGGTAAATCCTGGTATGCCTAAACAAGGACTCAGATTTATAATAAGAACCACAAAATGTGCATTTATTACATTATTGCTTATTTCCTTGGAGTCCTTCATGATTTAGGATCTTCATTGATTCTTTATTTGACACAGAGGCCATGTTGTTAACTCCTTTTAACATAAGGAAGTATGAGTATTATTCCTCCACTTCTGAGTTGGAGAACATTGATTCTGGAAAGTTGGGTAGCATTGCTGAATGCACCTAGGCAAGTGTGAGCAGGGGAAAGAGCCTTTCCACAACTCCTGGAAAGGGGAAAACCAAGAGAATTCTGATCTGATGAGAATCCACACTGGAACCCCTCCCTTCAGTATTTAACTATAATTAGTGAGAACCACCCATATGGCAACTTTTCTTGGGCCAGATGGGTGATTGTCGGGCAGCACATGATCTTTGCTTCACTTTGAAGGAGACATGAGTAATCCTGGGGATATTAATCCAACAAGGGCTATATTTATCTTCACTTGTTTGGTTATTAACACATCTCTATTTCTTCTCTAGGCATCAGGAGGTATAGGGCACAACCACCAAGATAGTCCTCCCCAGAGCCCAAGGAAATAGGGGCCTCCATTCTGCAGTTCCTATTTGACTACACAGACACATGTTCTAATGGCCTCAGCCTCCCTCAAAGGAGCACGGGAACCCTGTAGGATATTCTTGTCTTGGGAACTCTGTAGGATATCCTTGCCTTAGAATTTGTCCAGGCACTATAACAGATGAGGAGACCAGGGCTCAGAGAGGGTGTGTGGCTGGTAAGTTAAAGTTGGAGTTGGAGGGAAAGTCACATGACTTCTCTCTGTTTTTTTGCGGGGGTGACATCCTATTTTGCACCTGGGGGGGGGCCAAAGGAAAAAAAATTATATGGTTTCCCTATTTTAAGGGACTACAGTCACCTTTAAAAGGCACCAGAGGGTGAGTATTGCCAGCATATATATGGTGGAAGTTGAGCCAGAAAACCAGCATGATTCAAGGCTGTTCTGCAACCAACCTACTCCATCCATCCCCCTTTTAGTCCATTAGTCCATCAGTCTCCCTAATGAAAGCTCTGCATTTCAGCTCTCAACTCCAGACATGATTGTGTTGCACTGGTTCTCATTCACCAAGGACTGCACCCTCCAGGGACAGAGACACCACCAACCTGTTACTCTGGGTTGCCTCTGACCTTGGCACAGAGTTGCAATAAACACCTTCAGCCTCTCCTTTCAAGTGTTGTCTTTGGTATCTTTTACCTCCTTTTCCGGTCTGTTTCCAGTCTGCATATTGATTAGATCCGACCTCGAAGATCCTTGATTATCAAGTAAAATTTTTGGCCAACATGACCTGGCAAAGTTTATAGTATCTTTATTATTTCTTCTCATTATTCTTGTTGTTATCATTGTGTATTTTATTAGTGGTCTGGAAAGCTTTCAAGATCAAAAAGTATGAACATCAGGGGCGCCTGGGTGGCTCAGTCGGTTGAGTGTCCGACTTCGGCTCAGGTCATGATCTCACAGTTTGTGAGTCCGGGCTCCACGTGGGGCTCTGTGCTGACAGCTTAGAGCCTGGAGCCTGCTTCGGATTCTGTGTCTCCCTCTCTCTCTGACCCTCCCCTGCTCATGCTCTGTCTCTCTCTGTCTCAAAAATAAACAGAAACATTAAAAAAATTTTTTTAAAGTATGAACATCAGCTATGATATGAAAGAAAAAGACTTGAACGTAGGTAGCATACTTTGGATAAGTTACTTAATCTCTCTGGATCTGTGTCTTCATCTGTAAACTGAGAACATTACTTCCAGCTTGATATAGTTGTTGCAAGTGTTGAATGACAAAATGTCCATGGAAGTGTCTCAAGAGTCCCCGACACCTAATACTTGCTCAGTAAGTATTTATGTCCTGGCCCTGTGTAATTCCTTAGGCATCACCACTGAGCTGTCTAGCTGGGACCTCCAAAACTTAAGCACCCATCTCCTTCTTTTTCCTGGAGTCTTTGCCCTGAGTCCTTTCTTTCTCCAGAAGTAATTTCTCTGATGTAATTACCTGTGAGCCTGATTCATCACCTGCTTATGTATTTTCCCATTTCTAATTTCAACAAGCCCTTCACACCCAAAGCCCTACCCTTCCTCCTTGCCCCATGAAAGAGACATAAATCAGTTAGGGTCTTCTCTCTTTTTTGGGAGCTAGAGAGAACAAGTATCTTTCAAATCAAAGGCTGGCTGTAATTAGGGGTAGTGGCTGAGTTGTTAAGGTTCTAGATGTATGGATAGGTTCCCTCCTTCGTGGGAAGGAGGTCCACTAGTGATTAGCAGTGTGTGCCTGGGCACAAAGTGGAGAGTGACAGCCCATATTCCATCTCTACTCTACACCGGTGATACTGATTCGTTCCCCAAGTCTTCCCAGAATTGTTGCCCTATTATGCTGCTGGTCAGGATGCAGGTGAGGTCATGAAGAAGTACAAGATCTGTAAGCTTCCACTGCCACTCGATAACCCACTCAAATGTCTTCCCTTCTGGTTCATCAGAAGCTCCATCTTCAAAGGCAAAACTGCATGTTTTATCATTCCCTCTTTATTGCATAGGGAAAACAGACCCACAGAACCATACTTCCAGAGTAGTTGAGGTAATTAGGCCATTAGGTTCTCTCTCCATCTTCTTCAAATGTTTTTAATGAGCTATGCAATTAGAAAAAAAAAAAAAAAACAACTCTGGGGAAACAAGGTATGACTGTGTCAGTCTTTAGGACACAGCAGCAACTGCATTATCAGTAATTACCCTTTAAGGAGTGCACACCACTGTATACCTACCTCTGTGGTAGACACAATGCTTATGGCTTCTCATTTAACTTGATGACAGTCCTATAAGGCCAGTAGTGTTAGATTTCATTTTGCAGGTGGGAAACTGGTCCGCATTCACAGTGCAGGTGAATAGCAAGCTGGGTTTTACCTTGGATGCTGCCTGGGTCCAAAATCTAAGGTCTTTCAAAATATCATGTTTCCGGGTGAGGGTCTATATGTCCTTATCTATAGGTCAGCCCTCCTGATCTAAAGATGCCCTTTCCTTATTTGCTTTTTAATTAGCATTTGAGGTGGAGACTTCTGTGAGTGTGTGTGTGCGCGCGCGTGTGTGTGTGTGTGTGTGTGTGTGTGTGTGTGTGTGTATTTCTGCAAGTGTCTTGGCTTTCTGCAATAGATTAGATTAGAAGGTTTGGGCTCAAAAGGCCAGACTATGAAGCGTGCATCAGCGAGGTCATGGGGAAAGTCTGAGTTGGCTCTTACCCCCAAGCCATAGATCCCTAGATGAGCCCATCTCCAAACCCCTAGTGTATTGGTTTCCTAGTGCTTCCATAACAGAGTAGCCCAAAATGGGTGGCTTAAAACAACACGGATTTATATCTCACAGTTCTGGAGCCCAGAAGGTCAGAATTTAAGGTGCCACCAGGGCCCTTGTCCCTTGAAGACACAGGGAAGGAAGTGTTTCATGACCCTCTCCTCTAGTCCCTTGGCTTTCTTCTCCCATGGTGTCTTCACATCATCTGCCTTCTGTGTATGACTGTTTCTGTGTCCAAATTTCCAGTCATCAGTCATAATGGATTAGGGCCCACCTTAACGACTGACTGCATCTTAATTACTTCTGTAAAGTCCCTGTCTCTAAGGTCATATTCTGAGGTCCTGGGGTTAGGACTTTAATATTTGTTTATTTATTGGTGGGGTGAGACACAACTCACCCATGACTCCTGGCTTTTCTCTGTGGGAATCAGAATCTAGGAATTAGCTTTGCATATGCAAAGGACCAAAAGATGAGTTAGGAAGCATGAAAAGTTACCAGAACCAAAGGTGGGATTCACATAGCCTCTTAGAAGACTGAAGTGCACTATCCTGCTTTAGGAGGGGAAGGTGGGCAACATTTTCTGAGCACCTACTCAGTGTCTGACTCCCTGTAAAGACTTTACTATCATTACCCTATTTAGCTCAGTTAGTAATGGGCAAAGGAGTTTGTAGATCAGTTCACTGATCCCTCACAACAAACCTAGGGGGCAGGGACTCCTATTGTCTTCATTTTACAGAGGAAAACAGTGACATCCAGGGAAGGGAAAGTGCCTCAGCCAGCAGGACTAGAATTCCAAATTAGGAGCAGTGAGATTTTTCATCCCACAGTTGGCCATATGTATCCATGAGGATTGGCTGGTGACCAACACTGGCTCAGACCTCAGACAATTGGGCCAATGACCACCAAGAAACAGACTCTTCCCCTTAGGGGTGGTGGAAACATGAAAGACCCAGGAAAGAGGAGACCAAACACGGAGCTCATGGGCTGGTGATGAATGTCTATTCCCAATGAGGAGAAAACAAGAATTGGGTCTTGATTCTTGACATTGAACTTTGACATTAAACTTTGAAACTTGTCCTCAAAGTCTAAAGATTGCCAAACCTCAGTTTCCTTATCTGAAAACTGGGGACATGAACATGGCTGGGAAAATCAAATGGAATAAGATATGAAGGAAAACATGATGAAAATGTTGATCTTCTTAGTTCCCGTGGTTGTATTTAGAGCAGAGACAGCTTAGAGCTAGATGAGGTGGATATTTCCTAAGAGACAGGGACTTTGTTATCCTTTTTAACAAGGTTGCAGAGTTTTAACAAGGAAGCATATAAAGCATGAATTATGTCAGCAAGTAGAGGCAATGGGGAATGCCTCTACCCCACATTTTTTTGCTGCAAAGCAGTGGATGGTTACCTTAAGGCAAAGTAGTTTAAGGACCAGATATTCACAGAATGATTTCCTTCTGTTCCTATTTTAGGACATCCCCGCTGATCTCCCCCATCCATCTCTCCCAAATCTTTTACTTTTTTTTAATGTTGATTTATTTATTTATTTATTTTTTTGAGACAAAGACAGAGTGCAAGCAGGGAAGGGGAAGAGAGAGACAGGGAGACACAGAAGCTCAGGCAGGCTCCAGGCTCTGAGCTGTCAGCACAGAGTCCAATGCAGGGCTGTAACTCACAAACCATGAGATGATGACCTGAGCCAAAGTCAGATGCTTAACTGACTGAGCCACCCAGGAGCCCCTCTACCAAAGCTTTTAAGGGGTAAATAGAAACCTGAGGTATTTTCTCCTCAAAGTTAAACAACTCATCCCTTCAAATGCATAATGTTGCTCTTGGCTCCAGAAAGTCTGAGATTGTTGGAAGACGTCCAGAAGTTCCATTCACCCTGAATGCCATGAAATATGCATGACATAAAATAGGCAGTCTTGAAAACCTACCTCCCTCCTAGATTTCAAGAGGGTGGCATTTGTGATGTACATGCATCTTGGTCAAATGTGCATCTGGGGACGTGTGGGAGACATATCAATGACTCCATCAGGGTGATAACATTTCACACGTTACCCAAACCAGCGTCTTCCTTCCCAGGTTACTGGAGAATCAAATGAAACTTTGACCGAAGCTGGAAGGGTTGTGGAACTAAGATGGTCCTGCCTATCCCTGACTGTGGCTTTATTTCCATTCTCCTAAAAGAGAGAGGAAAGGCTGTTTGGTATTTGGATGGATGTTTCAATTGCATGTGCTGATGACCCCAATCTTCAGGGTCTAAGAGCTGGACCAGAGAATATCATCCCTCTCTCCCTTCCCCAGTGAAAGGTGGTTTTTCCAGCCTCTGGCTTATGAAGACAGCCACCATAGGGGACCTTTTATGGAGAGAAGAAGCAGGAAGAAGGGATGGATATTTTCAAAAGAAGAGTCCATTTGCAGAGGGCAGAACAACTCCTCTGACAGTTCTAGACATGTTGGGCATCCCCAGGATTTGGTGTTCCAGGCACCAGACCACTCAGTATCTGTGCCCCAGTGGAGAGGAGAGGCATGAGTAACACCAAGACAGAACACATGAGTGCTTAAAGACAAATTCCTAATTATTTTATTGTATCACTAATGATCTTCCCAGCTGGGGTTTCTGGGAGCCCTCCTGAAGTCACACCCTGTTGGATATTTCCATTCTCCATTTCCTCTTCTTTCTCAGTGGGGCAACTGCACCTTACCCTCTCTGGGGCTTCTGAGGACATCTGGGCAGTACAGCTTCTTCGCTGCTCTGATGGAGGGTTCTTTGTCCTTGTCTGGTGGAAGGATGTCATTTTTAATCAAATTTGAATCTTCTTTCAGAACACAGGTGGATTTTTGAGGGAATATGGGGACTTGCTGAGCCAATTAGAGTAGCTGAGTCATTCCTTGGTTATATCTCCCTCATCTCCAGTGTTTTCTTGAACCAGTGTTCTCTCATGTGCCCTTTCCATATTCCTCCACAATGAAATGGAGGTTACTCAGCCATCATGTTGACACTAAGTCCATCCAGTCCTTCACGGGCATGGGAAGGATCTTTCATAACTTCCACAAGCTTAAGACATATGATGACCAAGTTGTTCCAGTTAGTCTGGGCCTTCCCTGGGTCTAGCCAGTGCTAGAGGCCACATCCAGGGACCCTTCTTAGTCCCAGGAAAACCAGGCCAAGCGGGTCATCTTAGAGATATGTGCCAGCGTCTTCCAATAGGCCTGTCTTCTCCCATATAATGACAGATTCCAATTATTGTTTCGTTCCTAGTGTCACCTCTTTTGTTTGAGATCCACTTTCAGTCACTTCTCCTGACTTATGGTCCCTTATTATCTCCCCTAAATACTATTGTCTAATTTCTACCCCACCCAGGTTAACAAGAAGGACAACCGGCCCATGATAACAGGAAGCATTTTCTGAAGGGTATCAGGAAGGGGAAACAGAACGTGAATCCACCCTAATGTGTGCCAAGAACTGTACCAGCTATTAACATGTACCATATTATCATCACAACATGGCATAAGTCGTAGCACTGTCTCCATTTTCCAGATAGCAAACTAGGGATTAGAGAGATTAAGTGACTCACTGGAAGTCACTCTGCAAATAATGGGACTGGAATGAGATTCCAGGCCTTGTCTAAGGAAGAGTAGAGGTCGTACTGGAAAGGAAGTTTGAGGTTACAGTTATAAAATTTCCCAAAATGTTGAAGCCAAAATCTAGTGTGGTGGAGGAGAGTAGATAAAGCAGCAATGTGGGAAAACTGAAATATATGCATTCCTCTTTTTGTTTTTAATTTTAACACTATGGAATTGAAGTCACTTTGTAAGCTTTGAAACATAAAAATGTATAATGTATAATATGGTTTGCTCATAAAATTACCATGTTTGGGGTATTTAAAGACACGAGGACATAGGAAGAAGGAGAAAACTTTGGGGAAAATAGCTTTTCTCTTTTATTTGAGAAAAGTGATAACATTTTGGAAAAATATTTTAAAAGTTTCCTAATTTTTTTTAATGAGATTTTTCACAATCATATTTGCAATCATTCACTTTTCCCTTACTCTGTTAAACTTTAGGAACCCTCACACTGACCCTCTTCGGGTTCTATCTCCTGCCCAGGGACCAATGCTTAATATCACCATCCCCTCCCCCTCTGCATCCTCTCCTTCTCTCTAGTGGTGGGTACTTCATGGCTTTTCATGGTCCTTTCTCCAGTCCCAGCCTTTCATCCAGCTCCCTACTCAAGAGCTCTTACTCCGTCTGCCTCTTCATAATTAACTACTTATGAGGAGTGTCCGTGGTAGTTACTGGTGGCTACTAGTCACCTCACTTAGCTGATCCCTGGGATAGGCTACGTGGTAAGTTGAGAGGAGTACTTTAAGACTTCTAGAAGAGTGAAGTCAGGGAGCTGTCCTCTTAATACACCAGTTCAACTGATGACTACAGCCTTACCGTAGGGTTCCAGGTTCAGTGAGTGGAGTGTGGGCTTAAGTGTCAGTCCCAGTTGGTCCCAGATGAAGCCAGAGTTTTCAAAAGAATTTGGTCCAAAGACTAGAAATAACCTTAATGCTCATAATAGAGACTGCTTAAATTATGATGTAAGCCATAAGATGGAATTCAATACAGCTATGAAAGGATAAAGATAGAGCTATACGTACCAACTCTGGTACTATCTTTAAGCAAATCTAAGTGAGAAATATAGAATAATGAGAAATATAGAAATAATAAGAAGATATCCTGCATTTATATTAAAAAGATAGCAAAAATGGGATGATAGGTGCATATTTCCTTGTACGTCCATAAAATATCTTTATGATCTTTGTAATGCCCAGGAAACCCTTGAGAAAGAGGTGAACTAGGGGATTAAAGATTAAGAGCAAGAGAGACTTAATTTTGACTAGACACCCTTTTATAGCACTTATTTTTTTTTTTTATCATTTGCATGTATTGCCTTCTGGTAGGTGGTCAAGCAGATAGCTAGATAATACAAATAAATGAAAATATAAAGGTAGTTTGACATACTGTACCCATTTATAAGTATGCTGGAAATTAATTACATGAAACTATTGCTGATTGGTCACGTCACCTCAGCACAAAAGTTAGCCTGCATGTAGTCTAGTGGATCTGGAAATATTTGTTTGCCATTGAGGAAGGAAGGTAAATGCGTGTCCATCTGGATGTGTCTCTGGATAGTCTCCTCAGCTACCTAGTCATTGCCACAATAAACATTAACTGAAAACTTAATACATGCCCACACTGAGATGGATGCTTGTACTGCTCTGATGGATAAGACCCAGTTGACCCATCTGGATGTCACAGTGGATGGGAGTGGGATCCACCTCTGTACATCACTACAGTACAATGTAGTAAATATTCAGCCCAAAGATACTGGGGGATGATCCATTAATGGGATTATCGGGGGTCTGGAGAAGAAACTGAATAATTTCAGGGCTAAAATGACCTTTAAGAATCGTCCAGTTCAATCCCTTGATGAAGGAGTTGAGGAAACAGTTCTGAGTAGAGCCACACAAAGATAAAGTGGCAGGAATGATGTATAAACCATATATCAATTTTAAATATTGCTGCTTAACAAATTCCAATACCTCAACAGCATGCAGCAATAAGCATGTATTTAGCTCAAGTTCTGTAGGTTGGCTGGGGGCAGGGATTAGCTGGAGTGGCTCTGCCCTGCTCCATGTGGCCTCCATCTAGTGGGCTGTCCTGGGCATATTCTTCTCCTGGCATGGCAGAGATGCAAGCAAAAGGAAGCATGCAATCTTCAAGAGGCGTAATCTCAGAATTGGCACAGCGTCACCTCTGCCTCATTCTATTAGCTACAGAAAGTCACTTGGCTGAACCTGAATTAGAGGAGTGGGAATTTATTGTTTACTCCTTTAGCAAAGAAAATAAAAGACCCCAGGCAAAAGGCAGGGATAGGAGGGGTTGGAGGGGTTGAAGAATTAGGGTCAACGATACCATCTACCACATGGATTTTTATGCATGTTTGTGGGTCACAAGCCCAGGGCAGTAGGCTGCCTCTTTGGGTGGGGCGGGGGGGGGGGGGGGGTTGCTAATGTGGAGTAGTTCCAACACCCATCATGGGTGTTGGAGGACAGAGGGATATGTAGATTATTCATGTGTAATGACACTGGTGTTGTCAAGGGGGGAAACAGACCCTTACTAGAAAGCTGGCATCTAGGAGTTGATCTTTTCTTCTCTTTCAAAGCTGTTCCAGCCAACCAAGAATTCTGCACAGGTGTACAAGGGCTAGAGGGGGTGGGGGGGTAGGGGCACCTGCTCCAGGCCCCGTTTGGAATTGAGAGAAGGGGGACAGGGACCGAAGTGTATTTAGGGGAGCAGAAGAGATCACTTTTTTCAAAAGTGGAAACTTTTCAGTCATTTGTTCAAAGCTAATGTATGAACAAGATGTTGGTATGGGTGTGAGGAGATGTTTTCGGATGACACAAGTGTCAAACTACAACCTTGAGGCCCAAAGAAAGGCAAGAGCTAGGGCCTTTTTACATGATCACTGATACACCAACTGAAAAGGAGAGGCTCAGGCTCTGCCCCCAGCAGGTCCCACCCCTGGGCTCCCTTCCTCCCTGGTTAGGATGTGGGTGTATCTCGAGTGGAGTGGGCAGAGAGAAGGGCTGGCAGGACTCTGTCTTGATGTACCAAGAAGAATAAGTGTTACTTTCATGGAGTGATAATACCTGGTGTCTCCTGGAGGCAAGACTTCAAAAAATTGGTAAACACCATGGCAAGAACTGAAATAACTGTTATCACACTGTTTAACACCTAAATTGTATATACTCTTGCTGGGGAAGAAGCAAATTTGGCTGGTGGGCGTTGAGGAGGTTGTCTTCAGGATAACCAGGTGGCAAGAGATTCTGAGATGATTCACTGAGTTACTGATAATAAGGCACAGAGAAGAGAGAGATGAAAATAATAACAATAGCTACCCATTTACGGAACATGTGTTAGGTGCTGTGTAGTCCTACCAGACCATTTTCCTCACTACCCCAATACAGTAGGGACCATCCTGTGATCTGATATCAACCAATCAGACTCTTTCTTGGGACTTTGCCTCTTAAGTGAAGTAATGGAAGGAACTTGGAACCACTGTGGTTTCTTTATGGCACCTGAGTAAGACCACTGTGACAATTAATTTTATGTGTTGATTTGACTCTACCACTGGCTGCTGAAATACTTGGTCAAACATCATTCTGGATGTGTCTGTGAGGGTGTTTCTAGATGACATTAATATTTGAGTGGATAGACCATGTAAGCCTCTTCCTAAGGTGGGTGGGCCTGAGTGAATCAACTAGAGGCCTGCATAGAAGAAAAAAGGGAAATGTAGGGTAAGGGAGAATTTGCTCTCTGTTCCTGGTTGCTTTCAAGAAGGACATTAGTCTTCTGCATGGGGCTGGAATGTGCACCATCAATCCCCTTAGTTCTCAGGCCCTCACACTCAGAATGGAATTCTACCACCAGCTTTCCTGGGTTTCCAACTTGCAGATGGAAGAATGTGGGACTAACCAGCCTCCATAACTGTGTGAGACAATTCCTTATAATATAGTTGACCCTTGTCCTTGACTCTTGACCCTACATAGTTAGAAATCCATGTATAGGGGCACCTAGGTGGCTCAATTGGTTAAGCATCTGACTTTGGCTCAGGGCGTGGGTTCAAGCCCCGCATCAGTCTCTCTGCTGTCAGCATAGAGCCTGCTTCAGATCCTCTGAAGCCCTCTCTCTCTGCCCTTCCCCATGCTCTCTCTCTGTCAGAAATAAACATTATAAAACCCCACATATAACTTTTGACTACTCCCCCCTCCACAAAATTAACTACAAAATGGCCTGTTAACATTATCACTAACATTAACAGTTGGCTAACACATATTTTTATGTTATATATGTTATATACTGTTTTCTTACAATAAGGTAAGCTAGAGAAAAGGAAACATTACTAAGAAAATCATAAAGAAGAGAAAATACACTTACAGTATGTGCTGTATTTATATTTAAAAAAATCTATGTGAAGTGGACCCCTGCACAGTTCAAACCTATGTTGCTCAATCATAAATCTTATAGATAGATAGATAGATAGATAATAGATGATGGTAGGTAGGTAGATAGATAGATGGCAGATAGATAATAGATGATGAGAGAGAGAGAGATGGCAGATAGATAATAGATAATGGTAGGTAGGTATGTAGGTAGATAGATAGATGACAGATAGGTAATAGACGATGGTAGGTAGGTAGGTAGGTAGATAGATAGAAAGATGACGGATAGATAACAGATGATGGTAGGTAGGCAGGTAGATAGATAGGTATAGATACATGGATCGATCCGATAGGTTCTCTGGAGAACCCTGATTAATGCAACCATCAAGAGATTTGTGCTACCAACACCTTTTGGATTTTCTCAGGCACTTTGTGCTATTTCTCATATCCTATAAGCTAGTCCATATTTTTCTAATTAATTTGGTTTTGCTTCAGCAATCTGGAACCAGATTCTGTTGCCTGTGACCAAAGAACCATACCTGATAATGTAACCCTAGTAGATGGGAAAAGACTATTCCTCTTTAAAGGCAAAAATAGGGGTGCCTGGGTGGCGCAGTCGGTTAAGCGTCCGACTTCAGCCAGGTCACGATCTCGCCGTCCGGGAGTTCGAGCCCCGCGTCAGGCTCTGGGCTGATGGCTCGGAGCCTGGAGCCTGTTTCCGATTCTGTGTCTCCCTCTCTCTCTGCCCCTCCCCCGTTCATGCTCTGTCTCTCTCTGTCCCAAAAATAAACGTTGAAAAAAAAATTTTTTTTTTAAAAATAAAAAAAAAATAAAGGCAAAAATAAATAAAAAAACAAAAGAAAGCAAAGAACAACCGCAAGTCACAGAGGTGCAATTATGTCACAGAGCTAGCTAGTGAGTGGTAGAGATGGGATTTGAACCCCATCTGCCCAAATCAAGAACATGTACTCTTCTTGTACATGTTTTTCTTTGGGGATGTTGATCAGAAGATGGCTGAAAACTGGGCTGGGACCCTGGAGATGGCTCTTGAGCTATAGAAACTCTCAGAGGCAACTACCCTGGCTTAGACTGGGTCAGGGAAGATACTACGAGATCAAAGCTTCATAGACCAAGGAGTATCAATTCTGATTGGGAGCCGAGTGCCAAACTGTGGATCTGCCACTAAATTACGGGGGGTGTTGCCTCCTGAGTGACATGGGAGACAACGTGTATGTGTTAGCCCCACCGTGGGTGCAGACTTTGTGACAGGACATGGCCAGCCTGGCGCCTGGACATGAAGCTAATCACATTTCATTTCCAAAGGGATGTCGAGTACAAATGGAATGATGAAAGCCAACGTTTATTATGACATTCACTTTCTTTGCGACCATTCCCATCTGTAAAAATTGGGTAATACATGACCTAGCTGGCAACATGGTCAAGAGAGTTAAAGGCAAGAATATCTGTAATGTACTTAGCATGATTATTGAAACAATACGGTATGTGGGCAATATGATATCTAGTCACAACTCTATTATGTTATTTATCAAGCATTTGTTGAGCACCTATTATATGCCAGGTATTAGGTACTTTAAAAAACATCTTAGGGGCTCCTGGGTGGCTTAGTCGGTAAGTATCCAACTATTGATTTGGGTTCAGGTAGTGATCTCACAGTCGTAGAGATCAAGCCCTGCACTGGACTCCAGGCTGGGTATGCAGCCTGCTTGGGATTCTCTCTCTCCCTTTTCCTCTGCCCCTCTCCCCCATTCATGGTTTCACTCACTCTCTCTCTCAAAAAAAAAAAAAAAAATATATATATATATATATTTCAATATATATTAAAAATATCTTAATTATCACAAATTCTAGAGATGTAATCCTTATTATTATCCCTATTTCACAGCTAGAGAATCTCAAAAGGTTAAGTCCTTGCTCAAGGTCACATTAGCTATGAATTGGTGGCCATTATTATTATTATTATTACATGGAGCACAACTGTCTAACAATCCATAAAGCCCATCTATACATTGCACACATCTACATACAAACACAACCAGAGACCACAAGACAGACACACCTGAAGACACACATTGTACAGTATTGGCTGTATTCATAGTATTCATATGCTCCTTGAATTCTCCTTCCCCAGATACTGTGTCATCCTCTGTCCTACTGCTTCCGGGCCTCCACTCATAATCTGATAGATTAATTCAGAGAAGATGCAAGTAGGCTTTATTACATTCCTCTTCCCAGGGTAGCTGAAGTTTAACAGATGAATTGTGGACACTGTAGTGCAAAAGCTACCAGAATTACTTGTCCTTGGGAGGAATTTCAGGCCTGTAGTAGGAAGACCAAAGAGAGAATCCTGGGGAAAGATCATTCATTCATTCATTCATTCATTGTAATAGATTGATCACCAGCCATGTGCCACCCACTGTGCAAGGCTCTAGAGAGGACACCACAAAGACAGTCATGATCCTTGACCTCCCAGGCATCAGAATCTGCTAGAGTTACACTTGATCTTAACCATGTCCTCCTGATGCCACTGTAGATGGAGTGAGATAGTCATGATCTGGGGACTGTCCTTCCATTTAGAATTCTCATTGTGGATTCCTAGAATCCTGGAGCTGTGTTATCCAATATGGTAGCCACTAGCCACCTGGGCTATTTATGTTTGAATTTAAATTTATTAAAATTAAATAAAGTTAAAAATTGAGTTCCTGGTAATGCTAGCTTCATTTTGGGTGCTCAATACCTCCCTCTGGCTACTGGTTACCATCTTGGACAGGGTGGATATAGGATATTGCCATCATTGCAGAGATTTTGAAGGTTACCAGACTGAAATGTCGAAGAATGACAATAGTTTGGAAGTATTCAAGTTCTACCCTCCTCATTGTACAAATGATGAAACTGAGGCCCAGAGAGAGGTGGCCAGAGAATGAGTCCACAGTGTAGTTACAAATGGAAACTTACAGTAACTTTGCCAAATAATATCCCCTGCCCTCTTCTCCGCCCATCCGGTCTTCCCTTACACACCAAGGGTAAGCAATCACTGACTTCAGATTTGACATTGTTGGTCACACACCAGGGAGGAAGCTTTGGCCTTCAGAAGAAGCCCTTCTCCAGAGGTGACTGTGCTACCTCCCCAGGAGGTTGTATGCACCAGTAACTACACAAGAACAGCAACAATGCCTCCCTTTCTGTGCGGTGAACTTCGCATCCGTTATCTCTCTTAAGCCTCCCCAACAACCCCAAGAGTTGGTATCATTATTACGGATAAGGAAACTAAGGCCCAGAAAGGTGACTAACTTGTCTGAGGTCACCGAGCTTCAAAGAGAGAAACAAGAATTGGGACTCCTATCTTTGGCCCCCAGAGCTCAAGGCTGTTTGCTTCCACCCTAACCTACAATTTTAAGGTTTTACTTTTAACAGAATAAGAAGCAATTATAATTGCAAATGTTCCTCTTTCTTGGCCTTGCTTCAAATTCAAATACCAAAACAAATGTAAAACCAAAGTTTAAACAAGAACCATCCCTGCTGGAAAAGCCACACCTCTTCGGTCCCTGGTCCCATTTCTTATCAGCCCTGTACACATCTCTGCACAGCAGTCCCTGGAAACACTCTCTATAGGCACCAGAAGGACCCAGAAAGAGGGTATCTGGAAGAACTTGGCTGAGATGCTGAGCCTCAGGCTGTAAACTCAGGACTGCACTTCCAGCATGGATGTGAAGGGTTAAAAAAATCAGATGGGAGACCTGTCCCCCTCAAGGCATGCATACCACTCACACTCTCCTTAGGCCCTTCTCCATCTGGGGATTCAGGGAGGGAGAAACAAAAGGCAGAAGGCTTCCTTGAAGTTCGGCTCTCTCCAACCACAGCTTCAGCTATGCAGTTTCAAATCCGTGTCAGGCACGGAGGAGAGTCAGCTTTATTCTTGTGCGATAAAGCGTTACTGTCTCTTATATGTAGGGCTTACCTCTTAGTGTCACTTTGACGACTAAAACATTTGTTGGAGAGTTTTCCCACAGGTCTCTTAGGGCAGGAGAGACGCAGCTGGCTGGAGAGTTTGTTTTGCAAAAATGAACGCAGGAAAGTGAATCCAGAAGGACCCCCTGAGTCCTGATGAGACTAGGGGGTGTAGACTGGAACTGTATTGGGTAGGACTATGAATGTCAGCTAGGAATTTGAACTTGATAGGGGATGGTGGTGGAACCAGGTTTTTGTTTGCTTTATTTTCAGCAGAAAATTGCTGTGATCTGTGTTTATCTGATCATTTTGCAAATATTAAGTACCCACTGTGTGCCAGCTACTGTTCTTAGGCCATGGGAATTTAAGGATGAACCAGACAGACACAGGCAGGTTGTGATGGGATTTAGACTCATCTAGAATAGTGGTTCTCAACTGGGGGCAATGTTGCACCGCCCCCCAGGATATTTGCAAATGTCTGGAGATATTTTTATTTATTTAGTTTTTAATGTTGTCTTTTGAGAGAGAGAGAGAGGGCAAGGGTCAGAGAGAGAGACACACACACAATCCAAAGCAGGTTCCAGGCTCTGAGCCGTCAGCATGGAGCCCGTAGAGGGGGCTTAAACTCACAGACCGTGAGATCATGACCTAAGCCAAAGTCAGAGGCTTAACCGACTGAGCCACTCAGGTGCCCCTGGGGATATTTTTAGATTCCATAATTATTGGGGAGTAATATTTGCTACTGGCACCTAGGAACAGAGGCCAGGGATGTTAAACATCCTACAATGCACAGGACAGGCCCCCACAACAAAGAATCAACAAAATGTCAATGGTAGAGAAGGTGGGAAATCCCTAAGCTGGTAGGTAATAAACTTATGAATGATACAGAACCTTTTACCCTGCATATAAATTATGGACACTATCACAGTGCTGGGCACAGAGTATGTAAATAGTAGATTAAATCTAAAAAGGCACATGTGGGATGGCTTTAGAAATTATCCTTTTTTTTTTTTAAGTTTTAATTTTAGAAAGAGAACCCCGACAGTCTCCATGCTTAGCACGGAGCCCAATGCAGACCTCGATCCCATGACCCTGGGATCACGACCTGTGCTGAAATCAAGAGTCAGATGCTCAACTAACTGAGCCACCCAGGTGCCCCAGAAATGATCTGTTTATATACCATGTGAGATATTGGGTATTTCAGACAGAAGATTTGAGCAAAAAAAGTATTTTTTTGCTTCCAAGTGAGGACCCCAGATGATCAAATGGGAGGCATTTCCAATTTTAGGGACACAAGGTACATCTGGGAAAACAATGATTCGTGAAGCTCTAAGGATCAGGAAGATTCTGGGACAGACAGCCATTGCTGTTGAAGTTAGCCATGTATGGGGACAAGCTGTAGACAGTGAATACACGCAGGGTGCGAAGAATTGTTTCATGTATCCCCCCACCCAACAACCCAGCGAGGTAAGGCTGATGTGATTTCCATTTTCCTCTGGAACGGAAGTGCAGGGGGCGGGGGGGGGGGGGGTTCACCCTGCTAGTAGGCAGAACCAGCCTGTGAGAGAAAGCAGCTTGACCCCAGAAGCTATGCTCTTCCCCCAGATCTCCTCTTGGGGAACCCTCTGCTGTGTGCAATATCAGGAAAATTCTAGTGTCATACTGAGCGTCCCCTGTCGTAATCCACACCAGGCCAACAGAACTCTGTCCTGGAACACGGACTCTTGAGCTGTGACCCAGATTGAGGAAAACCAACCAGAAGTGGCTGCTACAGAGCCCTTCGAGCAGATGTTCAAAGCTTCCCTGGCATCTAGACTCCAGGGGTTGCCCTAAACCCCAGGTCCCTGACCATTCTGCAAGCCTCCCCTTTCTCATCAGTAAAACTCCCCCTTTTTGTTTATAAGTCATTGGCAGTTTCTGTTGTTTGCAACCAGAGAAGTCCCAGAAAGAAAGATCCAGGAAAGGGTCCCTGGACCTCCTGGGCTGTGCTGGCCTCTGGAAGTAGGGAGGGAGTCAGGCTGTGCAGCAGGGAAGGCTGGAAGGTGGGAAGAGAAGCCTAAGGCTCTTTGGGGAGGAAGTAGAGGAGGAACAGGCAGGCTTCCTGCCTGATGTGCAAGGAGAACATATACCTTTCAGGCTGTTGGAATCCCACAGGCTCGCGTCAGTCTGCCGAGGCTTAAGCCTTGGTTCTGTCTGGCTAGATGTAGAACTTCAAACACATTATTTAATGTCTCTGGACAGGTTTCCCCTTCTTGAAGGGGTGCATCTTAAGATCCGCTTTGTGGAGTGGATGGAAGGCCAAAGGCTTTAACAGCGTATTTTATCATCACTTCTATGGGGCACATCTCCCACGTTTTGTCATCTCTGAAACTAGAATGTGGCTCACAAGTGACAGTTTATCATCAATTATTGGATGGAGTGGGGTTTTTCCTTAACATAAAATACAAGCGTGAACTATTGATGTCATCTTAGATTCAGTTGATACAGAATGGCCGGACTGTGGTACAGACTTCAAATGTCAGGAATTATTGTTTCTATTTAGATCACCAGCTCCTAGTGCACATCGTAAGCACTCAGTAACTGTGGATGCAAAGAAGATCTCTCAGGAGTTTGAGCCTGACCCGAAGGTATATTTGAACCCTTGAACCCAGTAAAAAGCAAGGAGAGGTCACATTCTGGACTCCCTTCCTGGGGAAAGTGGTCAATACAACCTTATGGACAGAATCCGCAAGACAGGAAGAAATGGTGACACTCTGGTGAAGAAATGGTGCCTTCTTTGTTCCACAATTTACCAGACAAAACTGACCCGTCCACCTGTTTCCTGCCCGCTCACAAACCGCTCAGACCACAGGTGGTAACCGGGGACTCACCAGTGAACAAATGATTGCTCCGTGCCCAGGATCCGTCTGACCAGTCATCAGCTTTTTCCAAAAGCTGTCCCTCATCTTGGCCATACAACTGGGTGATGGTGACTCCCCGGCATTGTCCTTGTCATTGTTCAGGTCCCAACGCTCTTTAGCAGATTTTATTTACTCCGACCTACAGATGTGATTATAAGAGGACATGCTGTTCATCTGGGCATTTTTCTCAATATGCACGCATGTTAAAGAGTTGGTCAAGGAGAGAAGTGCAGCACAATGACTAACTAAGCTGCCTGGGTTTGTGTCCTCACTGCTAAACATGTGACCTTCCTTCGTAGAAAAGCCATCCGACAACTGTCAGCCTCAGTGACCTGATCTGTATTATGTTCCAGGCACTGTTCCGTGCAGTTAACATAAAATAATTTATTTAATCCTAGCAACCGTCTATGAGGTGGGTACCCTATGAGCATCCCCATTTTACAAGTGATGAAAAGGATGCTTCCAGACATTATATAACTTGCCCAGTTATATAGCTGGACAGTAGCAGTCTGTCTCCGGCGCTCAGGCTCTTAACCACAGTTCTATTGTCTCCCGATGGAAATACCTCCCTGATGCAAAGTGTGGTAAGATGAAATGAGATAATGAATGCAAAGCATATAGCTCAGTGCTAAGCTTTATACACACAATAAAGTTGGCTTTTATTGCAACAGCTTCCATTTATCAAGTACTTCTCATGTGCCACTCATTGTGCTATGTCCCCAAACATTCAATTTCTCTCGCCCTCATAGGAAATAGGAATAATTATCACCTTCCTTTTAAAGGCGAGGAGCTAGGTTCAGAGAGGTTTCTTCATTACAAATTCTTGTGGACCAGACACATTATAGGTGCTGTGCTAGGGGTGGTTGGCCCCAGGGCACACAGCTATTGAGAAGGCAGGTCTCCCTGACTCCAAGACGGTTCTCTCTCCAGGGGACCCCTGGCTCCAACAGCAGGTGGCATCTGACAGGCAAAAGATCACTTCAAGGGGACCAGGAAAGACTGGCGGACCGTTGTGATCAAAGGATAAGGAGTTGTTCCCAGCTCATAGCAAACTGCCCTAGGACTGATCCCAAGATGCCAGAGCAACAAGGGAACTTGGCGATCCAGCCTCGTCTGCGCGGTGGAAGGAAAGCTGGATCCCTGCCCGAGGGATACAGCTCATTAGCAGAGCTGGAGCAAAGCCCCGTGGCTTCTGACTCCCCGCCAAACAATCCCTTTTGCTAGCCACTCCGCACGAGGAGAGAGGAGAGGATAGCAAACTGCACCGAGGGCTTCCATTCGAGTCTTGTGATATCCAGTTTATTTTGGCATTCGAAAAGCTGTGCGTGTTTGCCACAGAAAATTGGGAAAATACGGAAATGCACAAAGTGATGACAAAAATAAAATGATCCTGTTTCCCACCACCCAGGGAGCCGTACATAACTTGGCATGTTTCCTTCTAGGCCTTCCCTGTGCATAGCTTTTTGTTTGTTTTGGTTCTAGTTTTTATATACTTGTGAATGCACTGTGTATATAACTTGTTACCAGCCTTCCCACTTACATTATAAATATTTTTCCATGGTATTACAGACGCCTCATAAACATTTTTTTTCCCTTTTCAATAATAAAATGCAACAGTCCCCCGCCGTATTCCCATCTTCTGCCCACGTAGGCACACATACGGAGATTCCCTGGGGAACCACTTTTAACCTTTTACCTTTAAAGTTTTTCTACTGGTCCCTCCCTATCGTTAACTAGTGTGTGACCTCTAGAAGCCTCTACTTGGGCAATTATCTGTGGATTTCCTGCTATGATGGATGGGAGCTGGTCATGTTATGTTGGGACTGGGGCAGGGGGGCAGAAGGAAACGTCAAGGAGTTACTGTCTTTGGGAAACTTAGAATGTCTTTGATCCAGGATGTTGGCCTGAGACCTGTCGATGTTGGGGACACACTATGTGACCAACCTCATCTCCACCAACTGTCCTCCCTAAATGGTCTCCCTTAAATAGTGTCACTTCGGGACCCTTGGCATGATGGTTACAGGGAGTGGATAAAGACCAGCAGTCATTACAGTGGGTACCAGTCTCTTGTCCCACCATTCTACCTCAACAGACATTGACACCCGAAATTTACATGGTGCTTTACCTCCACGTCCTCCCTTCTATAAGCACCAAAACAAGATTTTTTTTCCCCAAGAGGATGGGCCAGGAACAGAGACTACTCTGCAAAATAGAACACTTCATACAGTCTGCTGCTTTGGTGGTTAAAAAGTCCCAGAACATTCTATTCTCTTTCTTCACTATCCTATTATTCATGTGATGCCTCAAAATAATTATTTTCTGAGAGGATCTTCACCTCTCAGATGCACTTTGAATGTCATGAAAGAGCATTGGAAACGAGCATTGGATGTGGCACCAAGCAAGAAGAGAAAACAAATTGCCCCTGGCCTGTGATATATGGTGCCCAGAATAAACACAGGGAGCTTCGTGAAAGCAAGCCCATCTTATTTATGGTGAAATCCAACTTTAATAGCTGGCAAGGCCATTAACTGTCCTCACATAATCATGGAAATAAGCCCATCTAAATTATCCTGAAAATCCCAACTTGTTGGGTAGATGAAAAGGATAGTCTTTGTTAAAGGTAAAACATTTCAAAGTCCCTTTTATAAAGTGGCAAAATCTGCGTTCTGTTCATTTCCTCTCTATTAAAGGTGTCTAAACAACTTATCGATTCCTGTAAAGAAAAAGAACAGGAAAAAAGATCATGTACGGATTGAATACAAACTTTGGGGTTTATTGCATTAGAGCTATAATTCAAACAGGCTTTGGAAGGAACTTTTGTCTAATTAGTCATTGTAATCAGGTAGCTGTGGGAATAAGTGTTAATGCTTGGAATAGACAACCAATTAATCATGTCTACAGTCAGCATAATGGCTGGCATCAGGCTCCGTGCTTTTTAGACTCCTGTATGGCAAATATAAAACAAGCAGCTAGCTATCCTGTGCTTTTACTAGAACAGAAGGCGCATCCCTTTCTGCACTGTGAGGCTCCTGTCAAAGCTCATCCCTAGATACCTGAATCTGTAAAGCGTCAACCACTAGCCAAGGGAAAACAGATGCCGGAAGAACAGGGAAAGTACACGGAGGGCCATTCCATTCAGGAAAGCATGATATCAATAATAAATGGCATTAAAAAAAATTACTGCACGCCAAGCAGTGGACTAAGTTCTGTGTACGTATTACATTATTTAATCCTTCCAGCAACTTTGGTATATAGGCGCTACACCATGCAACTGAACTTCAGAGTAGTTACATTATTTGTTCTGGTTTGCACAGATGGTCCTGGGGCTCGAAACTCAAGCAGTCTGACTGCAAAGTATACGATGTATCTGTCTCTGATGGGAAAATTAATGATGGGAACTCTCGTTTAGAATGGAGCTGGAAGGCCAGCAGGGGGAGCCCTCACGCCCTAGCACTCATCAATTGTAGTCCCAGACCCAACAGGAAGAGGGGTGCCTTGCGTGTGAATACCACTTCAGCCACTACTTCACTACTCCAGCAGGAGGAAGAAAGACTTTCCTCCTCCCTCAGCAACAGCCCAGCCAATGAGGGTGATGACTCAACTAATGAGAAGCCACTATACTTTGAACTCCCAGTCCCTTCCCAGTTTATTTATAATAACCCCTCCCTGGGGACGCCTGGGCAGCTCAGTCAGTTGAGCATCCCACTTCGTCTCGGGCCATTATCTCACGGTTGGTGGGTTAGAGCCCCACATCGGGGCTCTGTGCCACCAGCTCAGCTGATAGGCTCCAGACTCTGGAGCCTGCTTCAGATTCTGTGTCTCCGTCTCTGCCCCTCCCCTGCTCACGCTCTCTCTCTCTCTCTTTGTCGAAAACAAATAAACATGAACAAAATAACAACCCTTCCCAATTCCCCCTTTCCTGTGTAAAAGAGCGTTCCTCATCGTTGTGCTCCAGACTTGCCTATGGTTTTGCTGTAGCTTGCTTTTTCTTGGATTGCAATTCTCTGTCATTCCTGAATAAACCCATATCTGCCGGTAAAATAATGGACAGTTTTATCTTTCCAGTTAACAACACCATGGAACCATGTTCATAATATATTAAGTGAGATAGAATAAAGCTTGTGCATGCAATGTAATTGTTCCATTCATCAATATTTGAGTACCTACTGTGAGCTCAGCACTGGCATAAAGACATAGGTGGATATGTATACGCACACACACAGAGCTGTGTATGTGTGTGTGTACGTTTCAGATATGTCCACATATTCTTTGATGTTCCTCACTTCTAATGAATGGAATAAAGCAGAAGTGACAGTGTAGGACTTAGAAGACTAAGTTATACAAAGCCCTTGGCTTCCTGATTATTCTCTTACTCTTGGGCTGCTTTGCTCTGGAGGACGTTAGCTACCATGTGGAGCATCCCCACAAAAAAGCTCACATAGAGAGGAACTGAGGTCTCCAGCCAACAGCCATGTGGCTGGGCCATCTTGGAAGTGGATCCTCCAGCCCCACTCAAGCCTTCAGATGACTAGAGCAATGGCCAACATCTTGACTGCGGTTTTGTGAGAAACCCTGAGCAGCTAAGCCACTCTCAGAACTCTGACCTTCAGAAACTTCATAAATGTCTGTTGTTTTAAATCACTAAGCTGTGGGGTATTCTGTTACACAGTGATAGATGACGAATACTCTGGTGTGTGTGTATGTTCTCAAAGAGTGATCGAAGAAACCGAGAGAACGACAGCCCGGAATATATCTGGGACCTGTTCCAAAGGCTCACAGCCCTTTTCCTGTGGTTTCCATCTTAACTGATGGCACAACCACCCACCTGTTCAACCAAACAAAAAACTCTGGGTCACCCTTGACTCCTTCCTGTGTCAATTTCTCAATTCCTACAGATTGGTCACCAAATCATGATAATCCCACTTCCTGAATCCTAAATGGTCTTGTTTCCCATCTTTTACCACTCAGCCCTCTTCATTTGTTCAAAAACTTACTGTTTCTAGGGGCTCCTGGGTAGGCTCAGTCACTTGAGCGTCCGACTTCAGCTCAGGTCATGATCCTGCGGTTCATGGGTTCGAGCCCTGCATCAGGCTCTGTGCTGACAGATCAGAGCCTGGAGCCTGCTTCAGATTCTGTGTCTCCCTCTCTCTCTCTGTCCCTCCACCACTCATGCTCTGTCTCTCTCTCTCAAAAATAAACACTAAAAAAAAAATTTAATTACTGTCTCTAGCATCTACTTAGTAAACTCCTACTTATATGTCAATGCCCCAGAACCCTTCATTAACACCGGATCCCCTCTACCAGCTCTGTGCCTTGCACACACTTCTAAACTTTCCATTTTAAATGGTTCTCTTTTCATTCTATGAGCCATGAGTTAGTTACTGCAGGGTAGAGACTATGTCCTGGTCCTCTCAATCTCTCCTGTCTCTAGCAGGGCCTGACAAAAGCTGTGCTTTGGAAACATTACTGTGCCGATTATCTGCTTCTGCATAACAAATTAGCCCCAAACATGGTGGCTTAAAACAACAAAACACACATTGCCTTGTCACTTTTGTGGGGCAGGGATCTAGTGTGATGTAGTTGGGTCATTTGACTTGAGGTCCCTTGTGAGGTTGCACTTTTCATCTTGAGGCTCAATGGGGGGCAGTCCATTTCCAGGCTTACTCATGGGGTTGTAAGGAGGCCACGGGTCCTTCCCACCAGGTGGACTGCTCTGTGGGGCAGCTTAGAACACAGTAGCTGGACTCCATCAGAGCAGACAAGGGAGGGTGCTTTGCCATATATTTTTTTTAAGTTTTTTTTTTGTTTTGATGTTTGTTTATTTTTGAGAGGGGGGTAGGGGCAGAGAGAGAGGGAGACACAGAATCCGAAGCAGGATGCAGGCTCTGAGCTGTCAGCACAGAGCCCAACACAGGGCTCCAACTCACCAGCTGTGAGATCACGACCTGAGCTGAAGTTAGACACTCAACCAACTGAGCCACCCAGGCACCCCAGCCATATATTTATTAGAAGCAAGTTACCAAGCCAGCCCAGAGGGGTGATTACAGGGACTGAATACCTGGAGGTGGGGATTACTGTGAGACATCCTAGGAGCTGCCTACCTTGAGTATCTTGGCCTTAATCTGCTCCTGCTATGCGCCCCTCCTGCCTCCTCTGCTCCCTGCAGTCAATGAATGAATGGCAGTCCTCTCTACACTCAGTTCATCACTCATTTATTCCATATTTCAGCCCAGGGCATGGTTCTCAACCTCACTAACCCTCCCGTTCCCCATCTGTAAAAAGGGGTTAATAATAGCACTGGCCTCTTAAGGTTGTGGGGATTAAAAATGCACATAAAAACTTCTGGCACAGTTCTCAGAACAATGTAACTGCTCAATAAACATTATTTTTCATTATTACTCTTATTTGTATCTACAAAGGTCAAGATATCTAGAAACCAGCTTCCTCTGTTCAATTTACACTCGGCGTCAAATTACACACTCTTGCTAACTTGATTTAATGTGCACGTGTTTTTCTTCAGTTATTAGAACACAAAACTATCTTTAATAAGTAATAAAGTAATAAGTAATAAAGGAAGAAGAAGGAGGAGAAGAAAAAGAAAAAAAAAGAATAAAGGCAGCTTCTGTGTGGTGGGTGGCAAGGAGACACCACTTGTACAAATCTTCCAAGAACTAGAAACTGAAAAACCCAAGGAAGACAGTGGAGTAGCCCACGGGTGCGTGAGTGTGAATGCTCGAAAACAGAGGTTGGAAGTGGATTGAGAATCAGAGCCCAAAAAGCTGTAGTCTGGACAGAAATCAAGTTCGGGAGTGGGACCTTTTTGTA
Organism: Herpailurus yagouaroundi; assembly: GCF_014898765.1. Taxonomy (NCBI): domain Eukaryota; kingdom Metazoa; phylum Chordata; class Mammalia; order Carnivora; family Felidae; genus Herpailurus; species Herpailurus yagouaroundi. The sequence continues at coordinate 8,766,576 of NW_024412453.1, forward strand.
CACTTCCTCCTGTAAAAAAATTCCAGTTGGTTTCCTGAAACAAGTAATATGGTACTACCAAGTTAAGGATAACTCAGCTGTGCTACAGGACCCCAGGGATCTGATGCAGATTCACATTCCTAGCCTGTGAAGATTCACTCTATGAAGAAGAAGGAAAATCACATGTATATTGAGTGACAACTGCTGATTCCCAGAGTGGATTTGGAGTTACACCTGCATTATCTCATTATCTCATCACTCATACACAACCGTATCATGTGGCTGGTCATTGCTATTCCTCACTTAAAAAAAAAAAAAAGTGAAATTTACATAATAAAATTAATCACGTATTATTATTTTTTTTAGAGAGAGGGAGTGTGTGAGTGGAGCAGAGGGATTGACAGAGAGAGAGAGAGAAAGAGAGACAGGGAGGGAAGGAGATGGGGAGGGAGAGAGGGAGAATCGTAAGCAGGTTCCATGTTCAGTGCAGAGCCTGATGCAGGGCTTGATCCCACGACCCGGAGATCATGACCTGAGCTAAAATCAAGAGTCGGACGCTCAACCGACTGAGCCACCCAGGCGCCCTGGAATGAATCATTTTTAAGTGGATAATTCAGTGGGATGTATTCACAATGCTGTGTAGCTGCCACCTCTATGTAGCTCCAAAAACATTTGCATCACCCTAAAGGGAAACCCTGTATCCACTAACCACTTAGTCCCCTTTCCGTCCTCACTCCTCAGCCCCCAGCAACTCCCCATGTGCAGTCTGTCTCTATGGATTTACTTACTTTGGATATTGCGCATTCCTTGTTTCTTTCACTTAATGCTTTCATATAACGGTTTTGAAGCTGACCCACATTGTGGCAGGTATTCACACTGCCTTTTTAGGGCTGAGTACTATTCTGTTGTGTGGATGCAGTAATTCATTTATTCATCCGTCCTCCGACGGACATTGGGGCTGCTTCCACCTTTGGGTATTGTGAATAGTGCTGTTGTGAGCACATGTACAGCTATTGGTTTGAGTTTCTGTTTTCGGTTCTTTGAGTTACACCCCTGGGATTGTGTTATTGGCTCATATGATAATTCTGTTTAACTTTTGGAGAAGCTGCTTCATATTCCCTCTTTATAGATGGGGAAAACACGAACGCTTTTTTTAAAAAAAAACTGACTGAGCCACCCAGGTGTCCCTAAAATTCACGTGTCCAACTTCGGCTCAGGTGATGATCTCACAGCTTGTGGGTTCAAGCCCCGCATCAGGCTCTGTGCTGACAGCTCAGAGCCTGGAGCCTGCTTCCGATTCTGTGTCTCCCTCTCTCTCTGCCCTTCTGCTTGTGTTCTGTTTCTCTTTCTCTCTCTCAAAAATAAAATAAACATCAAAAAATTTGTTTTTAAATAAAGTAAAATAAGAGATTTTATTTTTAAGTAATCCCTACACCTAACACGCGCCTGCAACTCATGACCCCCAAATCAGGAGTCGCATGCTCTACCGACTGAGCCAGCCAGAAGCCCCCAAAACATGAATGCTTTAAAATGCCTTACGTGTAGAGTCATCAGGTCTCTCAGACAGAAAAGTCATTGCCATTTTCACTGGGTGACAGCCCTATAAGGGAAGGCTTCCCAGAGGAGGTGAGACTATCTAAAGGGAAGCAAGTCACTGATGGGAGAGTAGAAAGAGCAGAGTGTAGATGCGGGGTGATGTGAACACAGGCAGAAGCAGACAGCTAGGTAGTCTGATTGGAAAGAACGGAGGCCAGAGAGGCTCCAGTCCGTCCTCCTACAGCACCCGGCTGCTGGTGTCATCACCTTCCAGAGCTGGAGCAGCTGATCTCTGTGGGGTTCACTGCTAGTAAGAACTGTGTATTCCAGGACAGGCTTGGGGCTCTGTCTGGCTCACTCACACATGTGCACAAGCTATGGACATCTTGGCTTTCGTAAAAAAAAAAAAAAAAAAAAAAAAAAAAAGGTTAATTTCCTGCCTGCACACCTCGGTTCCATGGGGCAGAGGTGAGAGATGACACGTAGAGATTGCTGGCTTGCTGGCTTTCCCTTCTCATGACTCAGCGAGACCAAGAGACAACGGTCTGGGTCCTACCAGTCTGACGAGGGAGGAAATGACCGGCCCAGATCATGTCACCTCCGTCTAGTAAAACCTTCTGTGGCTGCCCAGGACGCTTTAAAAACCAGCATGTCCCCGTGATGCCTGCACTGTAGTCCTTCCACAGTGGCAGAGTCACCAGCACTGCCCTCAGCTCTGTTCACCCTCCATCATCTTGTTAGCCTTCACAGCGAATCTGCCGAGTGGACGAGATAATCGTCATTTTACAGTGAGAAAAGTGGGGTTCCAAGAGAACAGGTTTGGCAGAATCGGGGTTTGAGCCTGAGCGTGGCTCAATTCTGAATTCTGCCGCTGGTCTCCCGGTCTCCACGTGGTGGGTCAGGTCTCTAGAACTTTGCAGAACTGTAATGTTGTGACCTCCGACCAACATCTCACCGTACCTCCCAGCCCCTGGCCACCACCATTCTGCCCTCTGCTTCTGCGTGTTTGGCTATTTTAGCAGCACTTTGTAGGAAGATAAAAGAGAGGACAGGAGAAGGCCAAGAGTGAAGGAAGGAGAGAGAGAGAGAGACAGACAGACAGACAGACAGACACAGAGGCAAGGAAGCAGCGAAGGACGGGAGTAAGTAGGGGGCTGGGGGAGCATGGGGGGCGGAGAAGGAGAGATCCATCTCATCTTGGGGCTGAGGAATGCCCCACCTTGTGCATCCGGCAGAGTCCACACCTCTCCTAAATGACACCTGGTCCCTTGGAACAATTTCCCCCTGGCTGAGGGCCAGCGGGGGAGAGTGGAGACAGGAGACAGTGACACAGGCACATTTATCGATTCCAAACAGACTCCCCAGGGAGCACATCGGAATGATTTTCAGGATTCAATTGAATCGACTCGTTCTTTAAATTAAATTCTTTCATTGCAGCTCAGCTCCTCACCAACCGCCTGGGTGCTGTCCTAAATGGGCTCCAATTGCCAATTAATAAACGAGACCTTGAGTGATCGGATTCTGAGTTTTGCCGACGGGGCAGACCAGACGCCAGAGCAGATCGGGGAAAGGCAGGGGAAGGCACCACCTCATTTCTCTCCGGGAAGGCCCGCCTGGATGAGCCGTTGTGGAGGATCAAAGGGGAAGGAACGGGGTTACACTTGCAGGGACGCTCCAAAAACCAGTCCTTGCTCCCGGGGAGCTGGCTCTGCTCCTTGCAGCTGGTCACATCATGAGATCCCACTCAGAAACGCTCCAGGGGTGGACTGGGTCTAGGAAGTCAGCACACCTTGCAGTGCAAGGGTTATCCGAGGGAAAGATGGGCAATAACTTGTTATGTTGGGCGTCTGGACTCCGGCTCCGGTCACGATCTCACAGTTCCCGAGTTCCAGCCCCGCGTCGGGCTCTGGGCTGACAGCTCAGAGCCCGGAGCCTGCTTCCGATTCTGTGTCTCCCTCTCTGCCCCTCCGCTGCTCACGCTCTGTTTCTCTTTCTGTGTCTCAAAAAATAAATGTTAAAACAATTTTTTTAATAAAAAAAAAAAGTGGATTCTAGAGCCAGCCAATCTAGATTTCCGTCCAAGCTCTTTCCCCTACCCAGCTGTGCGCCCTTGAGCAAATTACATAACGTCTCTGTGCCTCAGGTCACCTTCGTGAAAAGGGAGATCAAAGCCTACCCGCTTCACAGAGTTGTGAACAGTGCGTGAGAATCTAAGTCTAAATGATCTGAATGGTCAGTCGTTTCGAGCGGAGACTGTACAGGGTAAAGGGTGATGGAAATGTGACCAAAGAGTCTTTATCTTCTCAACCATAAAGGATTGTTCTGTGCAGTGAAAGAGGGTGCAGGTGAAGGTGGGGGGGTGGTGGTGGTGGTTAGATCAGGGGAGAGGGGTCTCTCAGTAGGCCTCCACGGAATGAGCAGGGAGTCTTTGGGCTGCCCTTGGAGCATCCTGCTGGGGGTTCCCTCCAGGCCAGTCTTCACCTTGTTCTTGCAGTTCACGGGGATCCAAGGAGACTGCTGATTTTGGCCAAGCAGATCTGGGGACAGGCCTCCAGGCACCCCGCATGGGGAGCTTCCCACTCTGGCTGCGACCGGAACCCAGTGGTGTGCAGAGGGGAGGCTGAACGTGCCCTCCCGAAGAACCAAGCCCTGCGCGTTGCTTGGAGAGCCATAATTAGGCCAGATCTCAGCATGGCAGCCAGGATGTGTTTTGAGCGGTTTCCAGCCCTCCTTCCCCAGGGCCTAGTTAACTGAACAAACTCTTCCAAAGGGCTGCATATCAGCATTTCACCAGATAAAGTATGGCTCTGACAGTGCTCTCTCTGAGGCAAACCAGAAGGTAGACAGAGTTCGCCAGACAGAAGTGGGTTCGAATCCCAGTTGTGCCCGCTTACCAGCTCTGTTATCCTAGAGAAGTGACTTTACCCTAAAGCCCGGTTTCCTCCTCCTCTGAAAAATGAGGATAATAATATTACGGACTTCTTAAGGTTGTTGAAATGATTAAATTGAGGTAATCCATATAAAGCTTTTAGCCCAGTGCCTGGGAGATAATCTCTTAGTATTTACGAGCAATTATTTTCATTGTTGATAATACACTGAGGTTAATAATTAGCAAAATTAAGAAAGTTAATAGCAAATTAGAGTTTTCAAGGGGACTTTTTTCCAGAAGGAGCTTCAACATCGCTTCCTTCTAGCATGGAGGGTCTATCAAAGTCTCTGAGCTCCTGAGCCAGGAAGCCCACTGGGTTTCTATGAGGACGGGAGCACCTCTGCCTTAGGTAAAGGTCACCTCCTTGTTTTTCAATCAAGTAGCAGGTATCAACCAATGGGTTGAGCACCTGAGCATATCCCGCTGCATCCAGCAAGTTCATCAAAAGCGTTTCAGAAAGTCTGGACGCTGTGTGATTGGAGAAATGACACTTCCGGGTAAGCTGTCCTTCTTGCTCTGGTGGCCAGGAAGCTCAGGGCCAAGAGTCAGCCCATCCTTCTTTCCGTTCTTGGCCAACTCAAACCTTTTCCGGCCTAGGGGATGTTGCATCTGCCGTATCCTTGCTGGGAGTCCCTTCCCTTAAATACATACGGCTCTTTCTCACCTCAAGCAGGTGTGTGTCATTGTGTTAGGCCACTTGGGCTATGGTGACAGAATGCCACAGACCAGGTGTATTATGAACAACAGAAGCCTACTTCTCACAGCTCTGGAGGCTGGAAGGCTGAGATCCGGGTGCCAGCATGGCCAGGTTCTTCCGGTTCCTTCCACTTTGCAGATTGCTGACGTCTTCTTGCACCCTCCAGAGGCAGAGAGCAGGGAGAGGAAGCAAGCTCTCTAGTGCCTCTTGTAGGGTTCCTGATCCTATTCCTGGGGGCTCCATCGTCATCAGTTTATTGAACCCTAGTCATCTCCTCAGGGCCCCACCTCCTAGTAGCATCACATTGCCAGGTAGGGTTTCAACCCATGAATTTGGGAGACACAGACTTTCAGTCCATAACCGTCACCTTGGCAACACCATCCCTCACTGTCCTGCTTCAAATCTCAGCTCCACCCCAGCATTCTCCAGGCATTCACCTGTTTTCTGTTTTTCCCTGGGACAGAGGGAAGCCCCTACGACGGGCTGATATTGACCTGGTCTCAGAAGACCACATGGTATAAATTTGCACCAACTTTCTACAAAATTATCAAGAGCCTTAGAAATATCCATTCCCGGGGCGCCTGGGTGGCTCAGTCGGTTGAGCGTCCGACTTCAGCTCAGGTCACGATCTCACGGCTCGTGAGTTCGAGCCCCGCGTCAGGCTCTGGGCTGGTGGCTCAGAGCCTGGAGCCTGCTTCCGATTCTGTGTCTCCCTCTCTCTCTGACCCTCCCCCATTCATGCTCTGTCTCTCTCTGTCTCAAAAATAAATAAACATTAAAAAAAATTAAAAAAAAAAAGAAATATCCATTCCTTTTGACTCAACAATTTAAAAAAATTTTTTTAACACTTATCAATTTTTGAGAAAGAGAGAGAGACAGAACATAAACAGAGGAGGGGCAGAGAGAGAGAGAGAGAGAGGGAGACACAGAATCCCAAGTAGGGGCCAGGCTCTGAGCTGTTAGCACAGAGCCTGATGTGGGACTCGAACCCACGAACCGTATCATGACCTGAGCTGAAGTCAGACACTTAACCGACTGAGCCACCATGTGCCCTGAATCAACAATCTGACTCATAGAAATAGCCTGAGGTACCAGGAAATACAAAGAATTGTGAGCAAGGACATTTATCCACATGTAGACGTGAAAACTTGGAAGTCGCCTAAATATCCACGCAGAGGGGAATGAAGACGTCATTGAACATTGATATGTTGCAACATTGTGTGGGCATTTCAAGTCCTTCCTGCTATGGGGATGCCATTAAACTGCAAAATAAATTTGGATATTAATATATATTTATAGTGTCGTCCTGAATGGGTGCATGGGAGACAGTATTTCACACTAAGTTCCTTACAGATGGAAAGACAGGTGATTATTCTCTTTACCCCTTCTGTATTTTCTAAGGTATGTTTACAATGAACATGCATTACACGTACAATAAGGAAATAGTATTATAATCTGCACGACGGGTTTTTCACAATCCCATCTTGGATGGCTTTGTTGCTGTGACGCAGTTGTCAGTCCCCCAAGCAGAATGGGATCAAACACATCCCCAGCGTTCCTGGACACAGTGAGGCAGGGATCTGCCTTTTTTTTTTTTTTTTTTTTTTAATTTTTCTGTGTGCCTTTTGGAAAACAGTAGGCACAGCAAATAACAACCCTCTAGATAATACAAGTGGGTAAATATTGCCAGGATTTGTTACATAAAATGCTAAAAAATTATAACTTGAGGATGTAACCACCTATTTTGCCACCTTCAGAAATCCCTGTGTCTGTTCCTGCCAAAAAAGATGGAGGGTGGGGAATTTTGCAGAGAAAAAAAAAAAATCCTAACTCTTTTCTTTCAAACTGACAGAGCTTAAAGAGGTGGGGCTGGTAATGGAGGCAAATGCTGCAGTAAGTAAAATAAAAGATGTTGGCTGGTATCACCTCTGAAGGCACAAGGGAGGTGGATTTTGCAGGAGGAGTGACAGGTGTCACCCTCTGGAAAGACTGGAGACAGAATACTTTTCAGATGTGCAAGGAAGGCAGGGAGGCTTCCCGCCCCCCCCTCCTCTAACTAACAGACCCGCACAGAGTCGGGTACAGATTCAAGAGGGGCAGACTGAGCCCACAAAAACCTGCCTTGTGATTTGGGGCAAGTCAAGGAGAAGCTCCCAAGAAATGAGAAGAGCAACATCTCTGAATCAACGTTCCCTCCTCTGCACTTTCAAACTTTTCCTTTGCACACCACAGGCATTGTTCCTCACCCTGCATTGCGGGATACATTTTTCATCACTAGTTTTCCCATTCTCTGGTCTTCCTAAGGTTTTCCTCTTCTAACCCCCACCCACTCCTGCCCAGCCAAGTCTTGGCAACAGTGTTAAGCTGCACTGCACCTGCTCAGCACTGGAGACATCACTTACCCGCCCAGGCCCCTGCAGGAGGGTGAACCCTCCAAGGTGAAAAGGCCCAAAGCTGACCCAAACCTGATATGTATGGCCAGTCTCTGCCTGGGGCTCCAGTTCTAATTTCTGATGCCCTCAGAAGGACTGGCCAATGTCAGGCAGGGCCTACCTGATACCTTGGGCCAGTGCCAGGGCAGAAGCCTCAGCCAGAGCCCCGTTAAGACACTGCTGGGATCTTGGGGATTGATTTCGGAAGCTTTGATTGAGTTCAGTACTTTTCCGGAAGGGTAGGAAGCCTGCAGTGGCTGGGCGGCTGCCCTAAATTCAGGCTCATAAAATTCCCCTGGTCAGCCCAATATTCTAGGTTAGCTAATGGTCTTAAGCTAGAGGCCCACAGTCAAATTCAGCCCATAAAAATACTTTCCTTGGCCTGCACATGATTTTTGTGTATTTAAATTACTTGTCAAGATGTAAACTTGAATGATTCCATGTGAAAGTCTGCTTTTCCGGCTTTTTTTTTTTTTTTTTTTTTTTTTAATATAAAGTGTTGATTGCAGAGTGTAATATTTAAGAACATGAACTCTGGAGCCAGGTATCTGGGTTTAGAACCCCCAGCTCTGTGATTGGGGGCAAGTTACCAAACCTCTCTGTGCCTCAATTTTCTCATTTGTCAAATGGGAATAATAACAATAATAATAACTATCTCAAATGCTTGTTGTAAGGATTAAATGAATTAACATAAGCCATGCTTTTGCACCAGTGCCTGCCATTTATGTGTTAGAACAGTTACTACACTATGTCGCAATTAACACCAGACAGGCATTCCCAGCAGTCTCTCCCTCGCTCAAGACAGGGCATAACCTTCCATTTTATTGTATTTTCCACCCCACTCGATTCACTCATTACATTAGCTGCCTGACCTCTGTAAGTATTTGAGCTTAAGAGCCCTGGTCTCAGATGAAGATACAGTACTTGCCAATGTGGGACTTTGTATGCCCAACGTGGAAGACTGACTCAGGCACCTGTCAGGAGATCCCACAGCTGCACACTTTTGGGCACTAGGAAGTCTGTGGGCATAATGTGTGGGACATTATTTCCTGCTCCTGATTTGGCCATGTGACTTAGTTTGGACAACTGCACGAAAGCAGAATTGATGATGTGTCAGTTCTGAGCCTAAGTCTTAAATTTTTTTCTCTTGCATTTTCATTGCTATAGAGAAGGAAAAGCTCAGGCTAGATACTGGTCCTAGAAAAAGGAGGAGTGGTACACAAGGCAGGCCATCCCTGGTTAAGGGAACCTATCCAAATCCAGCATGGAGTAGGGCCCCAGCTGAACTGCAGAAGTATTGGCAAACCCAGCAGAGATGCGCTGAAACCAATCCAGACCAGCCAATCCTTGGAGAACCCACACTACATGCCACAGAATAAGAAATGGCTATTGTTTTAAGCCACTGAGTGTTGGGGTGGATTGTTACACAGAAAACACGAGCTGATAAACTGCCCAGTGGAACCCCTTAGCATCACTCAGTCACTGAATGGTACATCGCAAATTTTCCAGGGGACACAGTGATGATGCCATCTTTTTTAGCGGTGGCCAGACGCTGAGAATGGAGCTGCTCTTAACCTCACATGAAGAGTCCAACATTCAAGAGTGGGAGTGTTGGATAGCCACCTGTCAGTTGGGTGCCCCAACCCTTCACACAGCCTTGGGCAAAACTATGGGATTACAAACCAAAGCCCTTCAAAGATTTTCTCAGTTCCCTAGACTTCACATGGTTCTTGTCATTTCCACATCAGTGTAAATGCCCTATCACCAAGTTTTTGTCCATTTGTTTAACTGTTTAGTCTGGCTACACAATGGAAGAATGGACTAATGGAGGCAGAGCCCGGAAGTTCAAGAGCTATCTCAATAAATTTAAGAAGACTGAAATCTACATGCACCCTTCCCAACCACAACAGTATGAAACTAGAAATCAATCACACACAAAAAAGAAGCTATCGGTGATTTCTAGGCAGAAGATAGTGTTGGCCCTGAATGAAGAAGATTTCAGAAACGAGTAAACAGATTCTGTAATAAAAACAATGTCAGTGACAACACTTATCAGATGTAGGCCACTGTTCTAAGAGCATCACATATATTCAATCAGCAATCTTATGGGTCACGTACTGTTACACCTTCCGCTTTATAGACAATGATGTTGAGGCCAAAGTGACCCAGCGTGCAAATGGTGAGTTCAAAACCGGGAAGAGCTTGAGTCTGGGCTCTTAACCACTGTATGATGTCACTACCGGCATTTTTTAGGAGCTTTGCAGGTGGTGGAATAAGCAGGAATTGGTGGTTTCTTAGCCACAGGGGGTGAGGGACAGGGAGTTTGAAACAATTCAGAGACAACATGGTCTTCTTGTTTGTTCTAGGGAATGGTGTGTGTGTGTGTGTGTGTGTGTGTGTGTACATATGCACGCACCCATATATCATGACAAACAAGAAAAAGTCCACTCACGGAGTACCATTTTGATTAGAGAAGAAAAGACTCACGGGAGAATAATGATTCTCACCAAATATTAGGAGGACTATCAAATATTTGGTTCTGACTTGGTTCTCCGAAAGTAGCACTGGGACAAAGAGGTATAGTTTTCTGAGAGAAGGATTGGATTTCAACGGAAGGAAGAACTTCCCTTGGTCAGAATTTTACATGGGGCGCAAGCTGCCTCAGACGTTCCGAAGGCACCTGGCACAGTGGTTGCCTAAGTGGGGCCTCCACATCCCTTGGCAGGGAGAGGGAATAAAAGAACCCAGCAGTGGTGTGTCTGCTGTGTGTCACATCAGATAAACAAGTTATTTCAGAACAATCACAAGACCATTGGTGTAAAAGAACTTGTCCAGATTCTGTCTGCCACAGCTGGACACTCATCGCCCTATCGCAGAATAAACGGAGGCTTTCTGAAATCCGTTTGCCTCTTTGACTTTTCCAGTTAATAACTGCAGCCAAGATGTGACAAGATTAACAGCCGTTTGGAGGGGGAGAAACCCTGTGTATGGTTGGCTTTGTCTTGTTCTTTTTAAAAAAGATCCTTATTTGACGAGAAGCCGTGTTCCTTCTGCCTAGAACAGAGATCAATACTGGCTTTTCTGCTAAAGCTAGCAAGCATATTTTCTTTATTTCCAAGAGACGACTGCTGGGACCAGGGGGGCCAAATGTCCTCATTCAACTGGATGCACTAGAACTTTTGCTCTTTGACAACATTAAAAAATTTTTTTAAATGTTTATTTATTTTTGAGAGAGGGAGAGACAGAGAGCATGAGCAGGGGAGGGGCAGAGAGAGAGGGAGAGACAGAATCCAAAGCAGGCTCCAGGCTCTGAGCTGTCAGCACAGAGCCTGATGTGGGGCTCGAACTCACGAACCGTGAGATCATGACCTGAGCTGATGTCCAAAACCTGACCAATTGAGCCACCCAGGCGTCCCCAACAACATTTTTTTAAGTGCTTTGGAAGAGGTCAGCCCCTCAGGGCACAGTGCACAAGCCCACCCCAGAGACCTTCCCTCCCTCCCTGCTCTTGTCCTGAAGTGAAGATTTCTTTTTGTGTGACTCCCCCTCACCTGAGTGGTGCTCTCTGGCAGGCATGGGGACTGGGCCTCTAGGATCTGTACAACTTGAGTATACAATGGAGGCCACCAGGGAGATCGACAGATTAGTGCAAGCCAGATATTTGAGAGAGACTTCAGAAGATGGAGAAAGAGAAAAAAAAAAAAAAAAAAAACAACTCCGAACATCTGCCACTAGGTTTCGGATGAGCACAGAGCTAGTAACAGACTCCAAGTAAAAAGATCAGGGAAATGTAAACAGCAGGGTCATTCCAAGAGCTGAGGTACAAAAGAGGGAAACTCCAGTCTTTCTTGATAAGCTGCACAGGGATAGATACCCAATTCCTCTGTTTGTCGGGTTCCAACTGTTTGATGCAAAAAAAGAGTGTGTCACGAGTAGCCGGAATAAGAAGCAGCCATCAGGACAAACACACACATTCTGGGTTGTAATTGGGCTCGTGTGCGTCACCACCACTTCTAGCTTCTGCCTAGTTCAGGACATGGACGGAACACAGAAGCAACGGCAGCTCCACATTTGGCCTCTTCTTTCCCTTAAGATCACATTTTGATTCATTTGTTCATTTGTTTTAGAAGGTGGGGGGAGAGAGGGAGAGAGAGGGGGGAAAAGGAGTGGGGGAAGGGCAGAGGGAGAGAAAGAGAGAGAATCTCAGGGAGAGAAAGAGAGACTCTCCAGCAGGCTCCACACTCCACACGGAGCCTGATGCGGGGCTCAATCCCACAACCCTGGGATCACGACCTGAGCCAAAACCAAGAGTTAGATGCCCAACCGACTGAGCCATTCAGGTCCCCTCTTGGGCTCTGTCTTTTGATATTGCATATTCTTTCGAGTCATATGACATCTTTGATGAAAAACAAGTCAAATATCAAACTAAAACATGCACTTGAACATAGACTGGCGGGCATGCCTAAATGTAATTACCTGATCTACACACACATGCTTCTATTTCCTCTTGGCCCCAGGCCGGTACACCACCAGCAGCACAAGATAACTGAGAGCAGTTCATAAGCAACATCATCCAGAGAAAAGACATCAGGTATATTTGGGTGATGGAGTTAATGGGGTTATTTGGTCATTCCTGCGGGGACTTGAAATTTCTGGACTGTCAGAAGTGAAAGATGTACTTTGCAAAGATTGCCAAAAAGAGAAGTTCTATCCCACGTGATCTTTGGTGATGCCACTTTGTCACTATTCTTCAAGGGCTGGGGTCTGCTGGGCTGGCCAGGACCCTTGGTTTTGACCAACTACCAGCAGAGGAGGTGATATTGTGTAAGTTTTAGAGTACGGGTTTCCAGAGACCACCAAATGAGGAAGTTGATCTAGCTTCCAGAAGCCATGGAGGTGGGGGCACCGAGGCCACCATCAGCAACCAGCCTCTCCCTTTGCAGCTTTAGTTCCGGGGACAAGCTGATCTCAGAGCTTGTGCTAGAAGGTGGGTCTCCAGGCCTCTATTCTCCTGTCCTTAAAGAGTGTGCTCAACACTGCCACTGTCCTCTGTGAGGTGACACAGTAGGAAGGGACAACACAGAGTTGCCAAAGTCAGAGGGCTGCAGCCTCAGCTGCTTGCTGTGTGTCTATACACAAGTACAACGGCCTCTCTGGACTTCAACCCCCTCATGTGCGGGACGAGCAGTTTGGAGGCGTGAACTGCCAGGCTCCGTTAACTTCTGAGAGTCCCCTGATCATGCCTTGAAAGCATGCCTCCTCAGCTCTTTTGTCACAGTGGGAGCTCAGAGATTTTACTGTGACAGGCTGGAAGCCAGCGAGGGGGAGGCAGGGGGTTGCAATTCATTCTGTCAGCTCCCCTTCTTCTAAAGGGTAACATTGTCACTCACAGCTTATCTTGCTGTGAACTTTCCTTAATGGTTTAGTTGAATTCAGACTCAGATTAATCATCCTGGACCACAAGCAACACGACAAACTCATCACTAATTAATTGTCAGCAACTCAAGATACCACATTCCCCATGCAGAAGGTCTGTTTCTCCATCAGCCTCTGTCCTCCTAGGTGCTCATGATGCTGTGACATGTCGTTCTCTGGATGGGCATCTTGACTACAAGTGTAAGTGGATGCTTGCCATGGAGGAGAATAGTCAAGAAAAGACACAATCCAGGAAAGTGTATTTCTGTGTCCGTCTTCGTCCCCAAAACCAATGCTGCATGTAAGGGAGAGGCTCTGCTTTGGCTGCCTTCTGGAAATGAAAATATTCGCCCTTGCAGCATTAAATAAAAATGCAATTGTATTGCTACGCAGGCAATACTGTAGGAGCGCAGATTAGGTCATACCATAAATGGGCCCTGAAGTTGGATTTCAACACAGTTTCTTATCAGAGAGATTTTTTTCACACGCAGCTACGCACATCCCGTTCCACCTATGTTCAGTGTTAAATCTGCGCAGAGGACAGTAGATGTGCGTTGAAGGAAGGAATGACTCTCTCTTACAAAACAACTACACATTTGTTTGTTTTTTTCTAGTTCCTTGCCCTTGATTCCTCAAGTCATAGTCTTCGTGCTTCTGGGGCCACAGCAGCAATTTCAGGATCAATGAGGATTCTTCAGAAATTCTATAAAGCCAGAAGCACAACTTCAAATGAGCTTGGGGCAAAGAGGGAATTTTTGAATCGTGTGTCTGGAAGGCAAGTTGGACGGGTCACAGTGATCAAACAAAAGGGTGTGGGAGTCTGGAGTTTGAGGATTCATCTTGGAATTCAATACTGCCAGAAATCAGTCATCAATCAATCAATCAATCAATCAATCAACAAACCAAGTCTTCTCTCTCCACCATGTTGGGGGGACACAAGCCAGAAAGCAGGAGGAGTGATCTCATCAGATCCCAACCACGCTGGAACCCTGACCTTGGACTTCTAGCCTTCAGAACTGTCAGAAAATACATTTCTGTTGCTCGAGCCACCCACTCCTGCAGGTCTATTGGTGTGGCAGCGTGAGCCGACTAAAACAGCAAACTAGTCTAGTCTTCCTCTTATCTCCCTGATATTTTATTGTTTATGCTCTTTTCATGGTTGGTTTTTACCCAGTCCTGTGTTTTCAATTACTATTACCTTTCAGGCCGCCTGGATACACTCTTTGACCCAGATCTCCCATCTGAGCTGCGTATTAACATTTCTTCCTGCCTACTATGTGGTTCCATGGGTGCCTCACAGGTGCATGTCCAAAACAGAACATGCCATTTCCTCCCAAAGCTCCTCCTCCATCGTGGTGCCCACCATACTCTTTATCTCTCTGGGTGGACCTGAATTCACCCATTGGTGACAGGGTGTCCAAGTCGACGCATGCTTCTTCCTCACCCTCAGGTGCAAACACTCACCAGATCCTACTTATACCACTAAGCAGTTCTAGAACTGCCCTGTTTATCGTCACTTTTGCCGACAACACTTTTGTGAAACCGCCATGGCTCAGCTGGATTTCCACCCGTTCCCCAAAGTGGTCCCGGGATTTCGGTTCCACTGTCTGTAATCTCTCCTACACTCTGGAGCCAAACCAGACTATGCTGTTCCTCTGCCTGAAACTCAGCACAGGCCAAAGTTCCTGAATGTTCTGACCCCCACTCACCTCCCCAGCATTCTTTCTTGTTCCTTCCCCCGCACACTCTTTACTCGGGCCATGTGGATCCACTTAGGATTCTTTTGAAATGTATCCTTCTCACTCATGCCTCTGGATGTTTGAATATCTACTGTCTCTATCTAAAAACATCATTTCTATTGCTCTTTACCTGATTAACTCCTTCTGACTTCAGCTTAGCTGTTCTTCCTTTGGGAATCCTTCTCATCCCCCTACATTTGATAAAGTTCTCACGGGATCTCAGAGACCAGGTTATCAATTTTGTTGTAGGACCACTTTACAGTGGTATCAATGATGGGCTTCCTTGTGAGTTCCTTAATTAGTGTCTTTTGTGGATCCTTAATTGATATTTGCTTAGTGAGTGAATCAATAAAGTAATGAGTGAAAAAGATAGACAAACAGGTATATAAACCCGTAACCACACTCCAGTTGCATAGTGACTATAATTCATTCAGCTCAGCTTTTACTAAAAGCACAAAACATAAATAAATGAACTCCACACCTTCACCTTTTTAATGGAAATATGTTTATAAGGCCTCTAAGGAGTATCATCTTTATGGCTTGATACACAAGGTCCAAAATGTTTATGTGTCCTCTCTGCTAATTCCAATACCTTTTTCTTAAAAGTCTATTCTATCCATCAGTATCTGCTGTTTTGGGGTACTTTGGATGAAGATCTATTTTGTCAACAACGTCCCCTAGTGATAAATAAACACACATGAAAGCTCTCAGATGGCCTTCGCAAATGACATGTTCCTGCCTGTTACTCTTTATCTAATATTTTATTTATTAATAGTTATAAAATATTTATTAATAGTTTATTAGATCTAATAAACAAACACTGGCTGTTGTATTTTACCCAGACAAGTGGTTCACTCAGATCTGTATGCCTTTTTTATCTGGGTTCGTGATGTTGATTTCACACAGGCGCAAATAACTTTAGTGACAAAGAAGATGCTTGGGTACAGGTGGTTAGTGAAAGACAGGATAGAAGTAGACACTTCTGGTTTGATGTCCGTGACGAAAACAACAGAAGAAAAGCATCCACGTGTTCTTTATAGGAGAATGGGGAGGAAGAGAAGAGGACCACCAATACCTAATGACACAAGAGAAAGCTCTGGAAAATGGCAGGCAATGGGGTGGAGGAAATAAAGAACAATGGCCATGAGTTGTCATCAGGGCAAGGAATTAAAAGGTAGAGCAGTGGAGCTAGGCCCTGGGTATCAGAGTGGCTTTATTGACATTTATTCTAAGACAAGGTTTTGTGTACAAATCTTGTACCCAGAAATTCTGACAAAGACTCCCAGAGTGTGATCTATGGCCAGTGAAGTAAGGCTGTGCCCAGACAACTCATAGCTTTTAGGAAAGACTGGAAGATCACTTATTCAAAATGAAAAAATCCTCTGCTTACACACCTTAAAGGGAAGCCCAGTCTCCAATCTCCTCCTCCAGCCTTAAGGCCCCTATGATCAAAATCTGCATTCATTGCCAAGAGAACAAGAAATTTCACTTCAACTAAAGAATTATTCCTTGGCTGCCAACATCACTCAATTTAAATTACATCAACAATTAGGACAAGCAACCAATACCTGCCATACGTTTGAAGAAAACTAACAACGTGAAAAAGAATTTCAAAATACAAGCAGCAGCAAATTAATGTCTGGGGGAAGAGTTAACACAATAAACTGAAGGAAACTTACCCATTTATCACATCAGTAAGAAAAGACAGGATGCCAAGGAAAAGAAACACCCACAACTCTCAAAACACAAAATTTTAAAACCATAATTGCCAAATTAAAAACTAAAATGTAGTAAGTGGATGGTCTGCATAGAAGAACGGATACCAGTGAAGACTAAAATCTGGACCGGGATACTAAGGTGAAGGGTTTTGTCAGAACTGGTGAAAAAAAAAAGTTAGAGAGGGAGGGAGCCAAACCATAAAAGACTTAAAAACTGAGAATAAACCGAGGGTTGATGGGGGAGTGGGAGGGAGAGGAGGGGAGGTGATGGGCATTGAGGAGGGCACCTGTTGGAAGGAGCATTGGGTATTGTATGGAAACCAATTTGACAATAAATTTCATATTTAAAAAAATAAAAACAAAATAAAAAAATAAAAAAAATGAATAAACATTAAAACAAATAAAAATTAAAAAAATAAAAATTAAAAAATAAAGTTTTTTCTAAAATTTTTATATACATTAAATATGACATTTCAGTGGTTGGCAACCTAGACTTTATTCATTTAAAATAAAAACATGGGGGCACCTGGGTGGCTCAGTCGGTTACACAGCCAACTTCAGCTCAGATCATGATCTTGTGGTTCATGAGTTCAAGCCCCACATTGGGCTCTGTGCTGACAGCTGGGAGCCTGGAGCCTGCTTCGGATTCTGTGTCTCCCTCTCTCTCTCTGCCCTTCCCCTGCTCATGCTCTCTTTCTCAAAAATAAATAAAATTTTAAAAACATTTCATTTATTTATTTTTTAATTTTTTTAACATAATTTATTGTCAAATTGGTTTCCATACAACACCCAGTGCTCATCCCAACAAGTGTAAAAAACATTTAAAAAAACATAAAATAAAATTAAAAAATGAAATAAATTAAAAAAAAAAAGAACTGGTAAAAGAGGTCAAACATGGAGTAGGGGGATATTCAGATATATCCAGAAATTCCAAATTTGCTTAGTAAATGTGCCAGAAAGAATGAAAGAGAGGAAATTGTCAAATAACTAATAAAGGAAAACCTTCCTGAGCTGTAGAAAAGACTGACCAGGTAACCACCCAGGATATCTTGATTATTCAACAAATTTGTATGGACCACCTATGTGTCCAGCACTATTCTGAATGCAGTGATAAGGAAGACAGACATCCCATCTAAAGGTATCCTGATGAAGTTATCTGAATTCCAGACATTAAAACAAAGTGCCAAATTCTTCTGCTGTTGGTTATGATAGAATAGCTGGGGCTGGGTCCTTCTTCTCACTGTAAACAATTGTAAAACTAGACAAAATCTGTAAGCTAATGGATTTTCAGACTGGAAAACAGGAAGCACAAGACTCTTAATACCTGAGAGAAGGGACATCCCTGGTAAGCCCCATGATCACATAGCTCTCCGTCTATGGAAAATTCTCCCAGTGTGACACAGAGAACTAAAGTATAAGAAGAGAACAACAGTTCTGCTAACTTGAGGATGCATCAGGCAGAGTTCTGGACATCTGAAATGAAGCTGCAGGGAATCTGTCTAGTGAATGAATTGATGACATAATAAAGTCATTAGTGTTTGATGAAGGCATCAAAGAAACGGAAACTGCGTGGAGAGGGAACCCTGGAAGTCTATGCAGGGAGTCCCTTGCAAGTCCATAGATGAGAGCTAGGTTGTCCATTCTCAAAGTGAGCCCTCCCAAGGCTTACCAGACAGAAGCTACCATGGATTGAAAATGGAATGAGGGGTGCCTGGGTGGCTCAGTAGGTTAAGCCTCTGACTTCAGATCAGGTCATGATCTCACGGTTCGTGAGTTTGAGTCCCATGTCAGGCTCTGTGCTGACAGCTCAGAGCCTGGAGCCTGCTTCAGATTCTGTTCTCTGCCCCTCCTCTGCTCGCACTCTGTCATGTTCCCTCTCTCTCAAAAATAAATAAACATTAAAAAAAATTAAAAAAGAAAATGGAATGAAACACCATAGGTCAGCTGAGAAGAAGAGTGCCAAGAGATGGTCTGTTCTGGCCCTAGAGTGGAGGGATCTTCTTAACACATCCTTAACACATCTGAAATCCAGCTGACACATAAGAATGTTCATCATGTTAGGATAAAGAAACACCCTAGAGTGAGACCTACTCCTAGCTTGCCTTAATGAAGCCTAGAAACAAGCCCCAGTAAGACCTGCACGGGACAAAGAATGTAGAGGTTGAAGTCAGCACAGTTAGAGAGGTTTGATAAACATGGATTTGCACTGGCAAAATGTAATATTAAAAGTTCACAAGTTCATGGTGATCAGCCAGGAGCTGAAGAATCAACATTCTTCAGAAAAGCATAATCCAAAGTCTCCATAATATTATCTATCACATCTAGTATTCAATTAAAAAACCCCACAACACTAGTGATACAAAGAAATGGGAAAGGTGATCCATAGGTAGGAAAAATAAAGTTGCCACTATAAACCAATCCCAAACTGGTCCAAATGTGAGGCTAGGCAGACAAAGATTCTCATGGAGCTGTTACAAATATGTGCAAATAATTAAAGGAAAGACTTAAAGGAAAATAACGTCTTCATGAGTAAATAGATAGAAAATCTCAACAATTAAATGGAATTATAAGAAGGAACCAAATGAAAGGGCTAGAAATTAAAAGCAAAACAATTAAAATATGATACCTGGAATTTAAAAATTCCTGCATAAGTAAAAGAAAAAGTCAGTGAATTTGAAGACAGGTAATTGGAAGTTATCAACTCTAAAGAACAAAGGACAAAAAAAGACTTAAGAAAGATGAACAGAACCACAAGGTTCTATGAGACAATATCAAATGATCTGACATGTGTATAAAGTCCCCAAAAGGGAAAAGGGAAAAGGGTGAGATTGGAGCAGGTTAAGTATGGAATTAATGACCTAATATTGCACTGAGGGGGAAAAAAGAGCAAAGTGAGTAAAAGGAAAGGAAATAAACAGCAGGAATCAATGAAGTTGATGAAAGAAAAAAAAATTAATAAACCCCAAAGTTTGCTTCTTTAAAAATACCAACAAAACTGATAAAGCCCTAAGCAAAGTGATCCAGAAAAATAGGAAATCATGCACATTTAAAAATCAGGAATGAAAAGAGGTTGTTAGCTCCACAGAAAAATAGAGACATGAGAAGGAGAAGAGGAGAATATTAGAAAAGAAATTGAATTTGTCAAAAACTTTCCCACAAAGAATATTTGAAGTCCAGGTGATTTTGGTGGATTCTATCAAACATTTGTGGAAGAACTCACAGCAAACTTACACAAGCTCTTTTAAAAAATAGAGAAAGAGGAGGCACCTCTCAATATGTTTTGTGCAGCCAGAGAAATGCAGATATTGAAAATGGCCAAAGTCATTCCAAAAATGAATTAAATTACAGATTAAAATCACTCCTCCACATAGACATGGATATCCTTGGAAGATTGCTAAATCAAATTTATATATATGACAGCATATTATGATCACAAAACTTAATAAGAACCTGTTGACATAGTGAAGAGAAGGGGGAAACATTTATATAAAAGAAATCAGATTATATTGCCTGATCTATTAGAACCATAGAGTAATGTCTTAAGTTCTGATAAAATGACTTTGAACTTTTATTTCTGCATCAGGCAAAACTGTATATGCAGTGAGATCTCAATCATGTAAAAATATGCACAAACAGTATCTGAAAAGAAATGTGTGTCGAACACCTAACCAGTCACAATATTAAGGGCTTGAGAAATATTATCACACTTGATCCCCACACCAGCCCTGTGGTAAAGGCTGGTAAAGACTGGAGCTGAACTCCAATCTATGCCTTCTGAATAGATATTTGACTGCATGCCTTATTGTCACATGTGAGGAATTTACACTTGACACTGAATGACAGATATCCCAGCTGCATCAAATAACCATTGCCTCGACTCAAAGTGGACCCAATGACTAGCACCCTGGGCCACACTTTGAGGGCAGCTTGGCAATCTGTGCTAGACTGAGGACAGCTGACCGAATTTCCACCAATGGTTGACATTTTTCTGCTGTAGGGAATTAGTGAGGCTTCCCTGAAACCTGTTGGATTCCACTGGGTTTCCTCCAAAGAGATGGCTATCAACGTTCAGTGGCTTCTCTAGCTTCAAGGCAACATGAATGACTTTTTCAAGCATTCGGATCCCACAAAGAGTCAGCATGTCATGGAATTCAGGCCACTTGTCATATTCGGGGACCCTCTCCTCCCTCCTCCTTTCAGGGTCAGCCAGCAGTGATTTGACTCCCTTCGGTCTGCCCACATTACCTCTACAATGGGGAATTAACAACCACTTCCATGCACAGCTTCTAGAGGCTGGAATCATCAATTAAAATTTAAGATAAAACCACTTACAGGCCTTTGCACCTGAAACTATAAGAGTAGGTAACTTCTTCAAGGCATTTCGATTGATGAACAAGGAAAAGAAAACTTCTTTTTCAAGAGGATATTATCAGTGTAAAGTATATTTTATGAGCATATATATAAGCAATTAAACTGTACAAGCTGACATCAAAGCAGGACAATCTTGTTGTGTCTAACAATTGGAAATTTATCCAGAGCATCAAAACGGACTCACGTGGGGAAATTGTGAGCCGGGATACTGAATCACAAACATCCATGAATGCAAGTGGCAATTCAAAATGATGGCCTATCTTCCCCTTCATCAGATGCCCCAACATCTCTGGAATGGCCCAATAACTGATGGAAGAAAAATACATTTTTATGTTTTGGTTTTATGAGGCTTCAAATAAGAAGTTAGCAAGCTAATGGCATGTGTTATATATTTTTGTCTAGCCAAACCTGTTACTTTTGCCTAGGTGAGAAAACTAAGATAGCTTTCTCAAAGTCACTAAATTGACTTTCTCAAGGTCACACAGCAAGTGACTCATTCCTATAAACAGTCTCACTGGAAGAGCCTAGATTCACTTTCAACATTGGTATTTTCAGTTCCAACCCACTCAAAACTGATGCTCTGAATGATGGACACTGAGACTGCCAGATGCGCAAGTGCTTTCTGATTTCAGAGACAAAGATGCCCATGGACATCAGATGCCCAATGGATAACAGTCCTGTAGTATCTTAATCTTCTGAGGCTTGGGGGAGAGAATGAGAATTCACTGAGCCTCTACCTTGTGCCTGGCCCTGGGGCCTCTTTGTATAAATAATCTTGTTGAGTTATCTACCTTTTAAATAAGCATTCCCATGTAACATACCAATAAAAACCCTATGAGTCAAACAACTTGCCCAGGGTCACATAGCTGCTCAATAGCACCCCTGAGATTTCACAATGCTTCCATCAGGCCATGCCATGGAGATGTCTCACTAGTAGCCTGAGGTCTCTTTGCACTGTCATGAGAAAGCTACATCGTTGGGAACTGGGTCCTTAATAATACTTCTGTAGACTGTTTTTGCAGCTGATGATGGCTGAGTTGGTGTGATGCAGTGAAAAGTACCAATTCTGATAGCAGGCAACTGGGGACATGGCCAAATCACCATCACTTCTCTGATTCCATGGCTGTCCCAGAAAACGAGACAGAAAGCAGTAGGTTTGGTTTTCCTGAGGGTTTAAAATCCCGAAGAAAAACAGAGAGAGAGAGAGAGAGAGAAGGGGAGAGAATATCACCGAGTCAATCTGGGAAGTCTTCAGTAGTGACAAAGGTAAGAAGTGATCCTAAGGGCTGTAGAGAAAATGAAAATCCCCTATGATACATGCACAATTCTAGTGTAAACAATGGGACGAGAGTAGATCCTAGGGAAGAAGAAAGACAATATGCTTTGCCTGATGCAGAAGAAAAGAAGGGCTAATACTTATTGTACATCTTCCACGTGCCAATCTGTTTATTTTTATTTTTATTTTTCCAGGAAATCTTAGAGTCCTTACCTACTAGATTGGCCAAAAAAATCTGGTAGCCCTCTCATGGGTCTCCCCACCAATTTCACATACAGCAGAAGAAACTAAGGTTTAATGCAATCGACATGTGGTACAGGAAGGAGAGTGAAGGGAGTAAGATCCTTATTCAGCCTCTACACTCAAGCAGGAAAGGAAAATCCATGGCTTTTAAACAGTCCACAACCATCATTGCTTCTTCTTGCAATGCTTCTTCTCACTGAATTGCTTTTAAAAACAACTTTATGGAGGTACGGTTTACATATCATGAAATTCATCCTTTACAATTACACACTTTGATGATTCTTAGTAACGTTACCCAAGTGGTGCAGCTATCATCAGAAATCAGTTTGGGAGCACTTTCATATGCACACACAAATACACACCCCTCCTAAGACCCTCCCCCCATGCCCATTTGAAGGTAATCGCTATTCCTACCTCCAGCCCCAGGCAACCACTAATGTACTCTCCTTTCTATCTTTTCTGAACATGTCATATAAATAGAACTGCACAATCTGGTGTCTCTGTGTCTGCTTTTCTTTTTCATTTCACATCATGTATTTGAGGCTCATCCATGATGCAGTAGGTGTCAGTAGTTCACTCCTTTGTACCATTGAAAAGTACCCCATTGTACAGACAGACCACATTTTTGTATCTATTTGCCAGTGTCCACACAGATTTGCACACAGATGTTCACAGCAACACTATTCAGGACAGCCCCAAACTGAAACAACCCACATGCTTTTTAAAGTTGGTCTACACCTGTGGTTCTCAAGCCTGGCTACACATGGTGATTTTGACTGAGTGGGCCTGTGGTAGAGCTCACAACAACTGTTTGTTTTCAGAGCTTTCCAGATGATTCTACAGGCCAAGAGAATCACTGTATTACAGAATCTAACAGAGAATGTTTGTCCTCTCTGTCTACGTTGGCACTGCAGTTCCTGGATCACCGGTATGGTTTTTTGTTTGTTTGTTTGTTTGTTTGTTTTGAGGGGAGAGGGGCAGAGAGGAAGGAAGAGAGAATCCCAAGTAGGCTCTGAGTTGTCAGTGCAAAGCCCAATGGGGGACTCAATCCCACAAACTGTGACATCATGACCTGAGCTGAAATTGGATACCCAACCAACTGAGCCACCCAGGCGTCCCATGACTATGTGTTTTGGGTTTTGTTTTTTTTTTTTTTTTTTTTATCTCATTCCTTGTGATTAAGCTTGGCCAAGGATGTCCAAATGTGAGCTCTATTACAAAGCATTTCATTTGACTGTCAGACTTAGGACATATCCCTGTTACCAACAAAACCACACAGTCCCATCAATTTCCCATCTCAGGGTCTGAGATCAGTTGTCAGTTCACTCTCTCTTAAACCCTGAGAATGGATCCAAATGCCTTATATACATCCCTTTTCCAAGAGAATGAGACCATATGATCTACTTCCCCACTGAGGCTCCAGAACCACCACCTCCCTCCTCCTCCTTCCTCTTCCTCCTTTCTTCTTCTCCTTCTCCTTCTCCTCCTTCTTCTTTCTCTCCCTTTCTCTCTCTCTCTCTCTCTCTCTCTCTCTCTCTCTCTCTCTCTCTGATGCTACTTCCAGTGACTCAAAACTGATTTCCTCTCTAAGGAAGGCTCCAGGTGATTCCAAGGTGCCAACTACCCATGCTTCTAATTAGAGACTACTTTTATGACTCCAAGGTGCTCTGTCGTTACTGATTTCTGTTTACTGTACATATTTCTTGGTTAATGAGACAGAGAAAAAAATACATTCAATGACTTCTGTGTCACAACCTTTGTAACATGCAAGTATATTATCCTGATTTTCAGACACTGATTCCCAGCTAGGTTAATTGGCTAAGGTCGTACAGCTGATAATTGCAGATCAACACTTCAACTCAAGTCTTCTTGACTCCAACGCCTGTGTCACTTTCTAACTTCCTACTACAATTTGCTGGCTTCTCTCTACCTTGCATCTTTGCAGAACAAGGATTTCCACATTCCCTTTAAAATGCAATTTAACTGTAAATACATTCTTGCAAAGCTCATTCTATCTCCCTCATTTTCTCCTTTCCTTCCTCAGCCTCCTAAGAGAAAGTCATTAGGAAGGTACATTCTGTTTCTAGGTCTGCTTTGCCTCGTACAAAAGGTCTCTTTCCAAAAACATGATGGAGGTGCCCTGGAGAAATGTGATGGTGTCCTCACACCCCCCTGTTAAGTCTGTACAATCCTATACAGTGAGGAACACATCAGCCCAATGCTATAAAGTCCTACTCCTTGGCTCAGCCTGCAGACCCACACCATCAGGGGAAATGTAAATGAAAGGCACACTATTTTTCAACAAATAAACAGTTGGGTTTTGTTGGAGTCTGGTGAATAAGGCCTTATCAGAGCCCAGCAAACACTTCCTCCCAATGTGGCTGGTTTTAAATTTTCTGTGGCAGGTACAGTGATGATAATTGGGTCAGCCTCTCAGGGCCTGGTTCCAATGCCCTTGCATCCAACCATACCTAACTTTTGACAAATGTCAGCCTTGTTATTGGAGAGGGGAGAACCTTCTAGAGGTGAAGTCTCATCAGGTCTATGGTGATTGAAGGGGCATGGGATTTGGTTACCTGGACCTAGGATCAAATCCTAGATTCCCCTCTTTACAAGGTACATGGCTTTGGAACCCAGAAAGCGTCACAGATTCTGACCTACATCTACAGATTTATTTCAACTATAGCCTCCTTTATTCCATCTCTTCATCTATTCTGCCTCAAATATATTATCCCCCAGGACCTCTGTAATACTGGTTCCTCTGCCTAAAACATGCACAGAACTTTATAGCTGAAAGGGGCCATATTGCTTACCTTGCTTATATTATAGATGAGGAAACTGAGGTACAGAGAAGTGATGGATATAACTGGTATTACGAGTCTAGTTGGGCTCTTAATAGGTTTTCAGCAAATACCTGCTGAATGTATTACAAAGCTAGCGATGGTAGTTCCTGCAAGAATTCTTATTTATTTAGGCTGCTTGTTGATTTTTTTTTTTAATCAAAGAGATCCCAGGATTGATTTGAAGACACTTCAGCTCAACAGGAAGGAAACATCATAAGGAAGTGTGCCCACCACAGAAAAGGGGAAAACATGCCAACAACGAGGATGGAAACAGGACCATTAACAGCATGGAAGATAGTATCTTCACTTTCTCATATACATGGAGAACATTATGTGCCGCTGAGCATCTTGCAAAGCCTGACTATTAAAAAGATAACTCTTTATTGAGCGTAAGGAAAGTCTTATTCATCTCAACATCCCTAACATCGCTATGAACCTCTGCCCCCACTCTCACCAAACCATCCATCCGAGAGGAACAAGGGGTGGCAGGCGGGGTTCCTGAAGCCCCCCGTGTGCATTTATGCAGCATCTGCCTGCACCCTGTGGCCCCCAAATCCTTTTGCCTTTTTTTTTCCTCTCTGCTGATGCTTTCCTGGTGAAATCCCTTGACCAGGAATCCTTTGAGGCACAGGAATATCTATCCCACCACTTGGAGCAACAGTGCCAGGTGCTAAATCAGGAAAGACTGAGAAACAAGAAAAGCACCCCCAGTCAATGTACCAAATACCCAGCCAAATTCTCACAACCACCCTGCAGGGGCCCATTAGTTCAATTTTACAGACAAGGAAGCAGGAGGAGAAATGCAAGCAGCATTCCCTGGGGCTCAGAGAAGAGAAGCCAGAACAAATCCAGGTTGGTCTGACTCATAACTAATGGTTTATAATAACGCGGCCAATGGACTCCATCAGCTACTTAACCATTCCTCCTCTTGTTAGGCATTTAGATCGCATTCTCCTTTCACCACTGTAAACAACACTGCCATGAAGTTGGTTTTCTTGTTTTTGTTTTTTTGTTTTGTTTTTGTTTTTGTTTTTTAACACAAAAACTTTGGCTTCCTTTAGGATTGCCCCTTGGAGGTAGAACTGTTGAATTAAGAAGCATGGGATACTTTGAAGGATCGTGATGCACACTGCCAAATTGCCTTCGAAAAGGGGTGTACAAGCTCACATCGCCCCCAGAGGTGCGTGAGAAGTATCAATTTTACCACCCCCCCATCAGTTTGGGTATTCTTGTTTTTTTTGCAAATATTGCACATTTGCTGGCTGCAAATAGCATCTCCATTTTTCATTTGCATTTCCGTGATTACTAGTAAGGTTGAACACTTTCACATATTTTTTAAAGCCGTTTTGTTTCCTCTTTGTGATTTTTATTTTCTGTCTATTTTGGCTTTCAGGAGCTTAGTGATTTTCATAATGGTTTTATAATCTCTTTTATGTTAAGAATATCAAGGCTTGGTTTTTCATCTTTGCTTAGAATATTGTCCTGCTTTGCTCTCTTTCAACATTTTTTAAACCAAAGGTACACATATATGTATATGATATGATATAATGACATAATATATGTTAGATATATATTGGATAGATATATATTAGATATATATAAGATATACAAAGCTAGATATTATATATCCCTCTATGTGGGAATACATCCATTAAATATAATAGATTTATTATAACAATATATATCTAATATAACCTATTAGATATAATGAATATATTATAATATCATTATATATAATATATAATCTATTAGATATAGATATAATATATAAAGTATATAGATAATCTATTGGGCATAATAAATCTAATATAATAAGACATTGTTATATATGATATATAAATAATGTATTAGATAGGATAGATACAATATATTATTATAATATATTACTTATTTTGAAATATATATCACACGTATAATTAAATCTTTTATTTTGTGATTTTATCCACTCATAGTTCTCCCTCTTTCAGCAACCCAATAAATGTTTAATTTTATTTTTTTTCTGGTGTTTATTTTTACTAAAAATCTAAACTCTTTTACTCTATTTGGAAGGTTTTTTTTTTCTTTTTTTTTCAGTATTAAATCTGACGTGAGGATCAACCCGAGCCTTTGCCAAATTGCTAACCAACATTTGTCCCAGCAGCGTGTGCTGAATAATCCCTCGGCTTCCCCATGGCTTGTTATCATATATGAAGGTCTCATTCCTGAGAGTGACTGTTTCTCAGCCCTCTCCTCTCTGAGCCATGCCCGGGCCTGAGCAGATGTCTTTCCTCCTCTCTATTCCTCCCACTACCACCCACTCAGTTCCTCCTCCACCAGAGTCCCCAGAGCTATCCTTGGACTTCCAGCCAAACAGTTTCCCATCTTGAAAGTTCTTTTGCATTTGCAGTGCCAGCCTACATTCCAGGAGGCTTGGTGCCTGAGTGATTCCAACTGGAAACGGCAAGAGCCAGTGCCTGCGGGAAGGTTGCTTGTGTGTCAGAACCTGCCAACAATGACTCCCTCAAAGCTCTCCTTTCTCTCGCCGGGACAAGCCTCAAGGTAGGAATAATCTGTATGGGATTCCCGAGATGCACTGTAGGCTCTGAGACCTATAGAATGCTCATTCCAGTCCAAGACCGGGGAAAGAACTCACCCCCACAGAAGAGAATGAAATGCTTATCTTCCCAAAGAGGGAAACAACTGATAATGTCTGGGGGAAATTAATTGCGAGACAGCAACATGGGCAGATTTAGAAATATAGCACCGGGGCGCCTGGGTGGCTCAGAAGGGTTGAGCGTCCTACTTTGGCTCAGGTCATGATCTCGCGGTCTGTGACTTCAAGCCCCGCGTTGGGCTCTGTACAGACAGCTCAGAGCCTGGAGCCTGCTTCGGATTCTGTGTCTCCCCACCCCCCCAACTCTCTCTCTCTGCCATTCCCCTGCACACACACACACACACACACACACACACACACACACACACACACTGTCTCTCTCTCTCTCTCTCAAAAAATAAACATTGAAAAAAAATGTAAAAAATTCTTTAAAAACAAAAAGAAATATAGCACTAACTTTGTGGAAGAAGAGCTAACCCTTAAAAATCTTTGCCTTTGGGAAGGCATCAAAGACAGGAGATGAGCAGACATGGGGAGAGGGGACCCCTACTTGTCCTTATAAAGCTGACACATTTAACTCTATGCATGAAGTTGCTTTGCTATAAAAAAGAACATATCTGAAAAAGCACACACTGAACATGACAATGCAAAATAAAACAAACTACGCACCTACTTCTTATCTGGTGTCTGGTGTGCAGAACTGAACTTTTCTTACATCTTAACAGAAATTCTCAGCATCCAAGCCTGCAGATAGAGATGAATTCGAGTTTAGAAGATTGATTACAGTGTGAACTGTTGGCCAGAACACTCTGGATGTTGGTAATGATGCTTTTAAAAACAAAATCCCCTAAAGCTGTTTGCTTTTCTTTGATTCTGTTTTGCCTCTTTCCCTAGAAAGGAGTAGTTTCTATGTCCCACACTAAACTCTCCACTTTTGGAGAGAAGGGACCAGTGTCTCATTGGTTTCCATATCTCAGCATGTATCACATGGTTCGATGCTCTGTGAATGTTGAATTAATGGATAGGATAGGATAGGATAGGATAGGACAGGACAGGACAGGATAGGACAGGACAGGATAAGACAGGATAAGACAGGATAGGATAGGATAGGATAGGATAGGATAGGATAGGATAGGATAGGATAGGATAGGGTAGGGTAGGGTAGGGTAGGGTAGGGTAGGGTAGGGTAGGGTAGGGTAGGGTAGGACAGGACTAGGACTAGGACAGGACAGAACATGATTCCTTGGGTCTAAGGAAGTCAGTATGTTCACTCACTTTCCTCCACGTGGGAATACATTAAAACCTTCTATGGCAGAGATATTTCTTACCTTTGCTTAGGATTCTGGCAGTCAGTGTTTTTAATTTAGGTAACGTTTGTAAAGGACACAGCCCAGGTCTGGCCTGTATCCTGACCCCATGTCCAGGTCATTTCTTTCCCCATATTACTCCTTACTAATAATCTCTCACACCTGTGTCTTAGTTTGGACGCTTCAGAGTGCTTTCACATGCCTGTTTTATGCACTTCCCATGACTCTGTCATGAGGGTAATGTTACCTTTCCCGGTCGGAAGACAGGAGATTGAGGCCTGGAGACTTGTGCAAAGTGCCCTAGCTAATAACTGGTGGAACCAGAATTCAAACTTAGTCCCTGTGTCTCCAGGTCCAGACAATTTCTGAATGTAACGCAGCTGCCACACAGCCTCTTTCGTGGGGTGGAGCCATGAGCTGCCATGTTTCCAACTGGAGGAAGAGACCAGGGGATTCTGGGCAGCTCTGATACTGAACACCACGGTTGGCTTGTAAGTTGCCCAGAGCTTCTGGGACTAACACTGGAAAGGCCAGCACTAAAAGTGAGTCCTCTTTTCGCCCAACTTTCATTCTGACTCCTAAACCAGGGCTCACTAGCAACTCAAATCTAAGCTATTAAAAGGAGGATCTTCAGGGGCACCTGGGTGGCTTAGTCGGTTGAGCGTCCGACTTCGGCTCAGGTCACGATCTCGTGGTCAGTGAGTTCGAGCCCCGCGTCAGGCTCTGGGCTGACAGCTCAGAGCCTGGAGCCTGCTTCTGATTCTGTGTCTCCCTCTCTCTCTGCCCCTCCCCCGTTCATGCTCTGTCTCTCTCTGTCTCAAAAATAAATAAACGTTAAAAAAAAATTTTTTTTTTTAAAAAGGAGGATCTTCAGAAACCCAGCTCAGGGCTAGAGACAAGAGAGACATTCTGTTAAATAAACTACGTATAAGAGAGATACTAGGATAGAATGAATCTTTGTAGTACAAAGAATTTTCCTGTATTCAGGTACTTTGTCCCAAAGTCTGTCAACGAAGAGGAATGCTGCCCCTGGTTTTCTCCATTCTCAAGATTTGAAATAATCCTTCTCTCGCCTCCGCCCCCATTTAGTGCAGAAGGAGACAATGGTGATGACACATGACAGCCCACTGGAGGACATACAATGGGGAGGGATAAAGGCACTAAGCCTCAGAACTGTGTAAATAGTTATATTGGTGTTTATAACATTCTGTGGATCAAATTCCACTCTAAGAAATAGAGAAAAGATACAAACCTTCTTGAAAAGTACACAGGTACATGCATAAGAGTCTCCCCCCCCCCCCCGGCCCCTCTCACCCCACCATTTTATGTATCTGGTTGCTTCACGCAATGTTTCTTGAAAATGTTTCTTTTTATTGTTGAGAGAGAGACAGAGAGTATGAACAAGGAAGGGGCAGACAGAGAGGGAGACGGAATCTCCAAAGCAGGCTCCTCATTGTGGGCACAGAGCTGCTGTCAGCCAGAGCCCAACTCAGGGCTCAACCTCGTGAACCAGGAGATCACTAACTGAGCCGAAATCAGGAGTCAGACGTTTCATTGACTGAGCCACCCAGGTGACCCTTGGCACAATTTTTAAAGACTTTTTATTATTTTGGCTTATTTATAGACTCATGAGAAGTTTTGTAAATAATACAGACAAGTGCCAAGTACCCTTCATCCAGCTTCCCCCAGTGGCAGCATCATACAGAACCAAACTACCTCATCAAAACCAGGAAACTGGTATTAGCACAATTTCATACAAGATTTCATATTCCATTTCAGAGGGATTATAGGTCTCTGAAGGCTATCCACAGGCCATGCATGACCATGGGTTCGCAAAGCTAAAAGCCCTTGCCTTAGTTTACCACAGCTCCCCTCACCAAAGGCAGTAGCCGAGAGAGATGTTCATGAGAGAGGGTAGTGTGTTTAGATTGAGGTGAGGAGTGCAGGGTATAGACCCTGGAAATGTGGTTTAAGATTTGAGAAAAATTTTGAATCCAAGCAAAGGTTAGTCATGTTGTAAGGCAACTTAAGGTAAGGAAATAGAGTCTTTTTGGTACTGAGATTGGGATGAGAAATACAGAAGAGTCCT
>NW_024412453.1:8797842-8854117 GCF_014898765.1 Herpailurus yagouaroundi
CAGGAAGGCAGCAGTGAAAGGCATGGCTGCACCTAGGGGAAGTGATTTAGAAGGAATAGAGAGACAGTTCATGTCCTCTTCTGTAACTTAAGGCTGAATGAGGAGGGACTGGTTTTACATCTCTCAGTTGGGTGATCTTAGTGAATGGAGTACATTCCATGGACGAGGTGACCACCATGCTTCATGGTGGGTGGCCCATTACATGGCAGAAACAGCTGGCATTCCTTCCTTCCTTCCTTCCTTCCTTCCTTCCTTCCTTCCTTCCTTCCTCCCTCCCTCCCTCCCTCCCTCCCTCCCTTCCTTCAACAAAAAAGTATTGAGAACCTGCTACCTGGGCCAAAATAGGGAAGCTCCACTGGTCTTAATGGCTCAAATTAAAATGATTAATCAGATAAGAGTTTCTACCTTTAAGGATCTTCCAGGCAGGCAGGCAATGCAGCAGGTCAACAGTGTGATACAATCTGATAAGACCCCTCTTACAGACAGAGCAGTGAGTGCCATAGGGACTGGTGTGTTTGAGGAAAGAGGGAGCTGAGAAATGAAGCTGAAATTCATCAGAGGGCTGCAGATGCCAAGATCAGGAATTGGGGCTTTTAAGTTTCCACTGAATGAAAACCACTACATTCAGGCTGTGATCACCTCTGGAGGTGTTCAGGCTGCTTCTCATCAATTTGCGGCTGTTATCAACCCCATTCTTTTCAAGCACTGAGCATATCAGGACCAGTTTTGCTCACTGGATGATTGACAGCCTGTTGTTTTGCCAGACTGTTTGAGGGCATTCAAGGGTGGTGGGATGTTGGTTTCCACTCAGGCTGAACCTCAAAGGGAACTCCTGGCTCTTATCTCCAGTTTCTGAGCCTCTGTAGAGGGAACCCACCTGGGCTGGCTGATTTAATTAATGTCTGTATTATCTCTCTGCCACGTTTGAAGCTGTTGTCATGCTGTTGATGCTTGAGTTTCACAGTAACACACCTGTAGGCTACCCCTGCCAGCAAACTCCCATTTACTATCATCCTCAGCCACAGAATTTATAGTTGAGGCAAGAGATGTTTTGATTCCTGAGCATGTCCATATCCAGAGAAAGTCAGCCACATCTCAGTTTTGAATCTCACGAACCCCCATTTCACGGATTCTTCCTCAAAGTCCTCTTGGGCTCATGAAAGCCTGGTCACCCACTCATATCCATTCCAGGCCAGGTGGCACTGTTGACCCACCAGCTTTTTCCTGTATGAATTTATAAAATATTGAATACAGTGGACTTGGATTATTTTTTTTTTTAAGGGTATAGTGAATGTCATCACACTGTGAGGATAATGGATGCTCAAAATTTCATTCTTGGTCCATTTTGGAGTAAATTCTCAAGCTCCATGAGCTTGGAAAGAGCTGGTGACAGTCCCGGGCTCTGGAATTAGGAAGAACTTCCTTATGAAAAGGACTCTGACACTGACCAGCTGTGCAGACTTTGTGATCTCACTTAATGTCAGTGTTCAGCAGAAAATGGGAATGATGCTGTCATCGTCATCACCAAAGTCATGAGCACCATCATCACCATCACTATTGCCATGACGATGATAATCATCATCTATGATCCCAGCTATAACCTAAACAGATGCAGGTTGGGTTAGATTCCTCTCCTATGGACTCTGAAAGCACCTTAAACATCCCTACCATAGAACATAATCATATTTTACTACTAGACTCCTTAAGGACACAGGCAATATAGTTTTGTTTGACATTCTACCCCCAGTTCCTAGGAATGTTCTGGGCACCCAGGAACTATTCAATAAATTGTTGAATGAAAGAAAAAGTAGAAGGTAAGAGAACCAATTTTTGCCGAGCACCTATTACGTGCCATATGCTTTACAAATTTGTTTCTAATCCTCCAAGTAACCTTGAAATGGTTCCACTTCCATTCCCATGTCTTGGCTGTAGTAAAAAAGACCCTGGAAAGTTAAGTGACTTGGCCAAGGACACCCTTAATAAGTAGCAGTGACAATACTCAAAGACAGGTCTGCCCAATAATCTTCTTCTACGAAGACGATTACCTAATGAACCAGAAAATTTATTTATTCAGAATCTTCCTCTCTCTGACTATGTTAGGTAATCAAAGTTTTACTGTCTCCAAATGGGGTTGTAGAGGAGGGGCAGTAAGGTTGGAGACGTGGATGGCAGATGGCTGAATAGTGTCAGCAACACTAAATTACATGGCCTCAGGGCTGCTAAGATTTTCTAGTCAAATTTCAGCTCCTTGGAATCAAGAAAATGCACAATTGTTTTTCCCCACTTGCAAAACCACCCATCCACACAGGGAGTGCTGAGAAGTCTGGTCATGATGTTTTTATTTGCAGAGAGCTGCTTTCAAATTCTCAGAGTTCCTTGCAAAGAAAATGGCAAACATGGGTTTAAGTCACCAATAAAATTAAGTGTTTAAACTGGGTTTTCCTCCAAAAAGCACAAAATGGGCAGCTTTCCAATTTTATCAGCTTCTAAGCACAGAAGGGAGTCTAAAACATTAAGGGAAGAGAGAACATTCCACCTCTAAAGGTCAGCTTAAGGGCTTTTATATAAATGCTGGATACCAGGTGGACATTCATAAAGAGGTGACAACATTTGCAAAGACATTTGAATTGTTCCTCAGAACCACAATATTTAAATTGGTGGGATGACCCTTGAAGGAAATGCTATCTGCCAGCATCCCTCTGCTTTGCAAAAAGGAGTCATCAAAATATGATGATATTGTACAGATAAAACATCACATGGATCAAATCGAGAGACTTGAATGCGGGGGTTTATCATTAGTGGTGATGTGTGATTGCTGAGTGTGTATCATATACAAGATACTGTCCCAGTCAACACCCTTTGAATGTTATCTATTCAACACCTTATGGCTTTGTTATTATTAGTGCAATCTTAGGGAAGAGGAAAGAGAGTCCCAGAAGTAACTTGCCACATAATTAAGAAGCCAGATGCAACTGAGACTAGCTTAATTACATTTAATTAACCTACATAGTATCTTGTCCAGGGAAGGTTTCCATACTGATGGCCAAATACTTCAGCCAAGAGGAAATGTGATGTCCCAGGGAAACAGAGAAGGCACAGAATTCTAACCCTGTCTCTACTTCTATAAAACTTCCTAAATGGACAGAGACTCTCTGGCAGATCATTTGTACCCTGGCTTCATTTCCAGAGATGGAGTTTTTAATACTGTGTTCAAGTGAGCCAGAGGTCAACATATACAAGCATTGGGAATCCACCAGTTCGCCACAATTACAGCAAATGTGTTATGTGTACGTGTATTTTTCGCATAAAGGTCACATCAGATGCTCAAAGGAGTCTGAGACACCCCCGCCCTAACACAACCAAAGGAAGGTTTTCAGTCCTCAGATCTTTTAAGCTACAATTTATCTCTTGTGCTCAATAAGCCTTGGCCTCTCAATGCTCAGAAAGGCACCAAGGTATAGTAAAAATAGCATTCTTTCACTTACTAATCTCTTCACTTAGTCATTCATTCAAGTATTTATCAATTGCCTTACTTTACATGCTATTCTAGGCATGGGAATTCAGAGACAAATTATTCCTGTGAGCTCCCAGTCTAATAGGGAGAAAGACACCTAAGGAGGTAATTATAGAACAATATGTAATAATCTCAATAACGGATATTTATAGGTCATAAAGAGGAACATCTAATCGAGGCTGAGAGGGTTGGGAAGATTCTGATATGAGTCTTCAAGAATAAGTAGAGTTAACAAGATGTCGAAAGAAAGTCATTCCAGGCAGAGGGAAAAAACCAAGCCAGGTGGCAGGAAACAGCATGGTAGACATATGGGGGAACTTCCAACAGCCTAATTTTCCTAGGACACAAAAAGGCACAGAAAGGTAAAAGATGAGTCTAGGGAGGTTGCAGGATAGGTTATGGAGGGTATTAGGTAATCTATGAGAAAATTCTGTTACACTAACCCAGGCCTGATGTGATGAAAACTTATACAATGATAGTGGTCATCTCCTTCCCCTGTAGACTGAATTCTTGCCTGAATTCTGATTTTTCTGTCACTTGTTCCAGACCTACTACACGATATCAACATATAGCAGGTGCTCAGTAGTTTATGTTGAATGAATAAATTAAGAGTAAGGACAATAAGTTGCATTTCATGTTTCAGAAATATTTTGAGTATTAACATGGCTGGAACTGGAAAGAGAGTGAACATGGAAAGTGAGAAAAGGGGAGATTGAGGCAGCTTCTCACAACACAAGCTTTGGAGCCAGCCAGATCTGGGTCCTAACTTCCATCTTCTGAGCTTGAATGGTCCTTGACTGAAACAAGTAGGAATGGAAGATGGTGGTGATGGTTTAACATGGACTGAGCTCCAGACAGAATTAATCCTTTATGAAAAAGAGGGAGAGAGTGAAACAGAGAGACAGAGAGGAGAGAGACAAGGAATCCCAAAGATGGAGAGCAAGAGAGGAGAAACAGAAAGGGTCAAAATGAGAGAATGTGTTTTGGGGGCACGCAGGCTTTAGGGGCTGAGCAGTGGTGACAGCATGGTGCCAGTGACACTTTCTACCTGGTAAAGTCAGGTATGAGGAGGTGTGTGGTGCTATTAAGTAGGTGCTCAAAAGGATCAGCAGAGAGGAGAGGAGAAAGGAACAGACACAGCGTGTCTCTTGCTATGCAGATGACCTTGGCTCACACTTGACTGTCCATTACCTGGTATTAATCTGCTGATCCATTACAAGACCACATTGCCTCTAGGCACACCTGTTTAACAAAACGACTAGCGCTTAACAAGCCTGAGAGGGACCCGCTCCTTCCTTTGCAAAAGTCCAGTTCTCTCATTTTACCCCAAGGTGTCCACTGAAGGTTCACTGGGAAGCCCCAGAGACAGCAGAAGTTTGATGTCACATCAGGAGAATTTGCCCTGAGACTCTGTTCGGTTCTGGGCGAGGTGATGAGCCAGGCTACGAGGCCCTTTTCCGGAAAGAACATCGTGGTAATTGCTGACAGCCTTCCCTACGATGGATGGAAGAGTTCAGAAATAACAAGAATAATGAATAAGCAATCAGTCTATTCTGGGGTCTGTTACTGCCCTTCTAATTGGGTGTTTCAGAGTCTCCTGGGATTCCCTAAACTACAGCACTATTCCCAGAGAGACTAAGATACTGAGGCTGGAGACCAAATAACTCATAACAAACATGATGATGGGAACTGATGGCCATTCTGGAAGCTGTGATAAGTTATTTTTTGTCTTATCTTCTCCCTCCCCATGATCCCCTGGGCAGGCAGGACATGAGAAGTCTTTGAGCAGAGAGCACACCTGCGTTTGGATCCCAGCTCTGCCAGCTCCTAGACGCATGCGTTGAGACCCATCACTTCACCAGCCGCACCCCACTTTTCTCATCTACACTTAGGGTGAATAGCTCCTGCCTCGTAGGACTTTTTATGAGGACTAGGACTAATATATGCAAATTGCCTGGCACATAGTAAACTTTCAATAAATGACAGCTATTCGTGTTATTATGATAGAGGGTATCTTTGGCGAGGATGCAAACGACTGGCAGTCTGACAAACCAGAAGCCAGAGCTACATTTCGGAAACTACCGGTGAAACGTGCAGTAGTCCTAGTTAGAATTCTCATTAAGTTCTGATAATAAGAAATGTGTGAGAAGACACTTTTCAATCTCCCAAGAGAAAACAGGAAGTGGGAGGATTTAAAAAAAAAAAAAGGCAAAGAAAAGTAACTTTTGGTGACATCTCATTTTTGTCTTCTTAATCTGAGTGTTAAGAGAAATGACGTGAAATGTTCCTTCTGTGCTCACCTTTTGACCTAATGGGGTTGTCCCATCACACTCTTAGCTAAGGAGGACTAGCACCCCAGAGGACAGATTCCGGCCCCCCCCCCCCCACCAGCTCAAGAACTGGGTGGACCCTCCAAATACCTGAGGAAATTATAGGGTGGAGCAAGGTGTGAGCAGGTGGGTTTGGAAAGGAGTTTCGAGATTAAGGTTGTAACTGGCAGAACTGTTCTAGAGGATCCCTGTGTATGAGGTTTGCCAAGTGACCCCGGTACAATGTAGAAGCTTTAAGGGAGTTGTTTGGGGAAGTGGTCCTAAGGCACAGGAGGAAAGTCTGGGAAGGGTGAAACAGGAAAGGAGGAAAAGCCGATATCAGAGGGCTCTATGGAGCTGATTACCACTGTGAGGAAGGGAGCTCCAGCCCACCAGGACCTGTGAGGAATTGATGGAATGCCCTCAGAATTGTCTTCCCAAGAGAGGGAAATGGGGACTATGCACCACTAATCCCCAACCCCCATTGGGCAACATTTGGCCCATGGGGTGGTAAGCCCCTCATACTTCCAGCTTTGCACATGCTTCCAAATGGCGGCACAGGGTCCTGACGTAGAGGCAGGAAGGCACTAAGGCATATGGCAGAGCTCTGGAGCACACATAGGCCAGGTGCCACCTGGGTAGACCACAGCAACAGCTAGAGTAAAAACCACTGGTCAAGAGGAGGTGATACTGGGGGTGGGGTGAGGGGCTGAAGTGTTCACTGGAATATTCTCTGTCTGCAGTCTCTTTGAGTCCAGAGACAAGGGACCTGGGAGGTGGTGCAGCTTCACACACAAAGGGCATCATCTTTGATTCCGTGGAGCCTCTGAGAGTCTTCCCATCTGCCATCTCATCTGTTTCTCACAGAAATCCTGCAGAAAGACAGGGCAGGGGTAAAGAGCCCTACTGTGCAGACAAAGAAAGATGCTCAGAGACCTTCCACAACCAACTTGGAGTATTTGAGGTAGAGCCAAGCCCGAGTGCCTAGAAGTGATTCTCGGGGGTCCACCAACTACCCACATCAGAATCTCTGGTGTGTTTGTGAAAATGCTGATTTCTGGGCCCCTAGAGCTATTGGATCATGGTGTTCAAGTCCGAGTGCTGTTTCACACAAGTCACCAGAGTGCTCTCTCTATGTGCAGCAGTTGCCCTTGACTTCACAACACAAGGGTAACCGGGCTCCAGCCAAAAGAGTCTGCTTCCAGGGCCTTGCGTCTAAGTCTTTCCCAAGCCCAAAGCTAATCATCTCCCAGAATCCTGAATTAAAAACAAAGGCTGGTTACTATTATTAGGAACCCCTAGTCAGTGTCATTCCAAGACTGAGAAGCATCAAGGGGAGAAATCAAGAGATTTTTGAATGCAGAGGTCCTGGCCAAGAGGACCAGAACAGTCCTCAAAGGTCACAGTCTCTATCCCTATCCTACGGATGAGGAAAACAATGTCCAATATCATGTAGCTTGTTCCTGGTACGAATTTCCTGGGGCCCATCCCAGTGCACTTGGGAATCCACCTATATGCAAAATAGCAAGGAAATCACCTCTGCTTTCCAGACCTTCCTGCACCACCACCCACCCCTTGCCCCCAAACAATTAGCCACGTATTCTAATTTGCTCTTCCCCAGGATTCAGGACTGCTACTTGCACATGTACACCCACACCCACCCCTTACTCTAGCCTCCAAGCTTTAAGTGCAGCTCTGTATGGTTTCCTGTTATCTTCAGGTCACCCACGGTCATACCAGAGGGCCTAGGATGAAGTGAATTGTCCAGAACATCAGAGACTCTGCAGCCCTTGGAAGGGCCCTTGGAAAACAGCAATGGGAGGCAGGAACTGGCAGGGCAGAAGGTGGTAGAGTGTCCAGTTGATATGAAAACTAGTCTCTGGGGAGGGTAGGAGGATGCAGGACAGAAATGTAGAGAGGAAGAGAAGGAGGGAGGACATGGGGCAGAAGGAGACAGAGGAGAAGGCACAGCATCGAAAATAAGACATAGATAGAGAGGAAGAGAGAGAGAGAGATCATGTATGAGGAAGGACACGGAGTCTGTAATTTATACGTCTGCCTCCTCCACTAGCTGCCAAGGTCTTGGATCGCAGGACCTGTGTCTGATTCATTTCTGTGTTCCAATGCTTAGCCCTGAGCCTGACATATAGCAGAAGTTCAGTATGTATTTGTCAGATAAATCAGTGAACAGAAAGACATCCTTGTAGAACAAACCTGCAAAAAAGCATATTGTTATTCCTCTTCTACGAATGAGAACATTTAAGTCAGAGAGGCTAAAGCAGTTGCCCAAAGTGCCACAGGCAATAAAAAGGTTAGCTAAGATGTCATGGTAAGCCAGGGTGACCCCAAAGCCTCCCATTAGTCCTATTTGGATAGGTAAATTCTCCCAAACTTTCTATGCTTATGAACCAAGGAAAACTTATCCTACTTCTTGGGGCTAGTTGGGCCAGGACTAATGTCCCCCAGAAGTCAGAGAAGGGAGGTATGACCAAGAGTTGGTGCTTCACCCAGATGCCCTCATATCCCTCTTCCTACTTCCAGGCACCAATCTTTCAGACTCTGTGTGTCTT
Source organism: Herpailurus yagouaroundi (assembly GCF_014898765.1). Lineage (NCBI taxonomy): Eukaryota > Metazoa > Chordata > Mammalia > Carnivora > Felidae > Herpailurus > Herpailurus yagouaroundi. Next base: position 8,806,236 of record NW_024412453.1, read on the forward strand.
TGATTCTAACTACCAGCACTTGAGATTCTGGAGCTCTTCCCTTGGGCTACTGACACTGTGTTCCCCTCTCACGCAGCAAGCCAGTGTTCCTGGGGGTTCCCATCCCTTTTGATAAAGCCCAGCTTCCTTCCTTGGATTAGCTGCAAATTCTGAGGAACACTATACACCGATGATCCTTCACGGGACATCGCCTGAGACTGTACCCTCGTGTGGCTTCTTTCCCTTCTGTCAGACTCCCACCTTTCCCTTACCCGTCCCTCCTTGGATCCCTTTCTTCCTTGCACATGAATCCCTGTCTTGGGATCTGTTTCTGGGGATCCCAATATAAACAAAAGAGAAACACCAAGCTATGCCATTAGCCTGGGAATCCATGGGCTTCCTATTAATAACAGCTCCCCTTTATTGAGCATCCACCATGATTCAATGTTTCACACACTTTACCTCAAATGCTCCAACAACATGACAAGTTAGGTATGATTGTGTCCATCCTGGCGATGAGAAAACCTAGGCTCTGAGACAACTCAGTAATCTCCCCAAGGTCACCTAGCTAGAAGTGCTAGGGAGGGGATTTGAACCCCAGACTAGCTGTCATCGAGGCTTTCCCCTACCCATGCTCTCTTTATAGTACTTGCTTATCCATTGTTCACCTTACATTTTCATTTGTTTTTTCACAGGGAGGGAGGGAGGGATAGTGGCACAGAGATCCTTGTATCCTCAAGGTCCTGTACAACACCTGGCACATAGTAGGTACTCTGTATTTGTTGAGTGATTAAATGAGGTGCTTGAGAGGAACAAAACACTTAGAAGTGTCTCTAAATTTTCTCCAAAATTCCATTGACTCTGCTTGAGAAAGTACTAAATACCCCCCCGAGGCAGATTCCCATAGCAAATAAGGAGACCAACAATAAAAGCTTTAAGACCTACATGGTATTAACATTTGGGACCTGAACCTGGGGGCTCGACTGACAGCTTGTAGAAACCCTATACATTCAGCTCAACTGCCTCCGATAAGTGGGCAGCAAAACGCAAAACCAAAATTAGAGTATCAAAACCAGCTTCCAATTACCAGAAAATAAGGCACCTGCATGTTATAAATTGCCTCTTTAGGATTTCCTTATTTTGTAGCTTTTAAGATGAAGACAATGAAGTGTTCTATTTGGATGTTGAGATTCTTAAAAATGAGGTGCCCTTTTATAATGTTTTAAAAGGAGGCATTATAAGATTTGAATCTAAGTGAACCCTCTGAACTTGCAAAAAGGAAAAATTCAAGATGATGTGAAAAAATTATTTCCAGCAACCATGACATTTCTTGATGTGAAGTGCTTTCTTTGAACTGTACAACACAGCACGAGTTAGGATTTGGAATCTGACAAGAAAATAAGCAAGATGCCAAGTTGACAGTGTAGACATTCTTCTCCTACAAAGATTTCACCTCCATAACTGGATCCAGATTGTGCCAGCAACTTGGAGAGGGCTGAGGGGGGTACTAGAATTGGTGGAACCAGCACTTGCTCTGTGATCGTAAGGAAGTCGCTTAACTTCACAAAACCCTTAGCTATTAAATGGCATTACTAGCCCTATTAAATAGAGTTCCTGGGAGGGTAAGACATTGGGGAATTTCTTAGCATGAGTAGGTTAGTCAAGATGGTGATGATGATGATGATAAGAGACAACATCTATTAGGTGTCTTTTATGTGCCAGACACTGTTGAAGATGTTTCATCTATTGGATTTGTTAAGGAAATTCTAACTACTCTAAAAGAAAAACCCTGAAATCTCAGGGCTTAACACAATAGTAAGATTACTTCTCACTCATGTAAAGTTCAATTAATGATAGGAACAGTGGCGGAGGAAGTCACTGCTCCACAAAATCATTCAGAGACTGGGGCTCACCAAGGCTCTGCCATCTTCAATATGTGGTTTCTAAGGCTGTGCTGGGCATTGGCATCTATTCAGCAGGTGGGGGAGGCAGTGGGAGGATTATGCCAGAGGTTTTATGGACCATGTCTGAAAGTTGACTACATCAATTCCACTCATATCGTCCCAAACCCAGTCACATGACTCCCATCCAGATGCAAAAGGAGAAGGATTGGGAAGCATAGATATTGTCTGGCCTGCCATAACTCTATGTTACATCTTTACTGGGTAATTAGCTGTTTTGCCACTCATACATTCCACATAAAGGCCTCACACAAAAAACGTGAGGTGTGGGGGCTCTTATTACTTCTATTATTGAAGATGGAGAAACTGAAGCACAGAAGGTGATGGAGCTAAGAATTGATTCCAGGTTAGTTAGTTATCTCTCTGAAAGTGATACAGATGTCATAATTGTGCTCAGATACTCAATACTCCCAGAAGACATTATAGCTTAGACTTTTGCACTGGGGGGCAAAAGCTGTCAGGCAGCCTTTAAGATGGCCCCAAATGATCCCCATCTTCTGGTCTTCACAGCCTTATGCAGTCCTTTCCCCTTGAGCAACGTGCTTCTAACCAATAGATTATCGTGATGTTGTCACCTCTATCATTAGATGACCAAGAGATTGTGACTTCTGTCTTGGTAGCAAATGTTCTCTTTTGCCATCTTTGATGAAGTAAGCTAACATATTAGAGAGTCCCCCATGGAAAGAAACTGAAGGTGGCCTAAGGCCAAGAGCCAGGGAGGAACCAACACCGTCAGTCCAACAATCCCTTAGGAACCAAATCCTACCAACAACTACATGAGGGAGCTTGCAAGCAGATCTACCCCACTTGAGCCTTCAAATGATACTACAACCCTGACTTACACTTTGACTGCAGGCTCACAAGAGATCCCTGAAGCACAGAACCCAGTTAAGCCACGCTCAGATTCCTGATCTCTTATAATAAGCAACAATAAGCAATACATAACTAACAAACCATCTAAATCCAACATTTTTTACTACCATGATCTCCTTAATGATGATTTTATCCCCTGTAGACCTCCAGATCTGAAAAATTCCTTCCATCCAGCAAACCACATTCATTGGGCAAGAATTTAGCTTCTTTCTAGCTTTAAAAATTGTATCAAAACTACAAGAGGGTCTGTAGTAAAATCAGGTCCTTGACACGCTCACGACATCCCCAACAGCCAGGGAGATGGAAGAAAAGGTCCTACACCAAGTTCAGAATTGTCTTACCCAAAGCCAAGGTGAAGAAGCTTAATGAGCTTGAGGTTTCTTCTAATCCCTTCTGTGGAGCCTAGGGTATGTGATGATCCTGAACGGAGGTTTAAAATACTGAAAGTACTATCTGGAAACTGTGCTCAGAGCTTTACATAGATTATATTATTCCATTCTCATACCAACCCTTTCATAGGTGCTATTATTATGCCCACTTGGAAGCAGACATAGGTCCTCTGACTCCAGAGATCTGACTCTTATCCAAAAGAAAGCACAACCTCCTAGAGAGGGGAAGTGACTTTCCCAGAGGCAGACAAAATTAAGGGACACCTAGTTAAAATTCCTGGTTTCCTGTCTGCTGGCCTCAGAGGGCTCCTCTGGTGCTGCTTTCTTTCCCACTCCCCAGACACTAACCCATTCTGGAGACCAAGTACTGTTTTGCAGTTTGCAGGACAGGTCTGAAGAACATGAAGGATGGAAACATCAATGGAGGCACCCTCAGGCCAGTTGAGTGCCTCCAGGTCAGTGACATTTGGTAGGAATGGATACTGACCAGTGGATACTACCTGTCCCAGAGGAATATACTTCTCCCTGCACTTAACTGAACATCCTTAGAGCAATTTTAGGACACATTATGGTTCCCAATTATTTTTAAAAAAAATTGTTAACGTTTATTCATTTTTGAGAGACAGAGCATGAGTAGGGGAGAAGCAGAGAGAGAGAGAGAGAGACAGCAAGAGAGAGACAGAGAGAGAATCTGAAGCAAGCTCAAGCTCTGAGCTGTCAGCACAGAGCCCGATGTGGGGCTTGAACTCACTGACTGCGAGATCATGACCTGAGCTGAAGTCGGACGCCCAACAGACTGAGCCAGCCAGGTGCCCTTACAGTTCCCAATTATTTACTGCAGTGGAAGCAAGTGCAGGCATGGATCGTCTGAGTACGAACTGGCTCATTGTGGTAGGGTTGGCTTTGGAATCATACGGACTGGGTTTGGATTCCCAACCCTGCCACTCGCTAGAGGTATGTTCTTGTAAGAGTCATTTCACCTCCCCGAGTCTCAGTTTTCCCATCTTGAAAATGGGAACAATGCCTCTTCCTCAGAGCACTGTTGAGAGGAGAAAATGAGGCAATGCATAGAAAGTACTTAACCTGGTGCCTGGCCCATAATAAAAACTCAGTAACTGGTAACAGAAAGATGTGTTGCTATTATTATCATTATGATTATTATCTTTCAAGGCTGAGACTGTCTGAATTTATGAGGAAGATTTATTTTAGTTTTAGGTGATGAATATATTTCTAACTGGGTTTAAAAAAAACCAGAATCTGAAAATTTCTGGGACAGCGAAGTCTTTGTAGTCAGGATCTTCTAAGCACTGGGCTTGGAGAGCTTACCTTGAATGGAAAGATATTTTTATTAACTGTCTCCAACATCCCTTTAAAAATAGTCCCCAGACAGGGCGCCTGGCTGGCTCAGTCAGGAGAGCATGTGGCTCTTGATGTCAGGGTTGTAGGTTCAAGCGCCACATTGGGTGGAGAGATTACTTAAAAAATAAAATCTTAAAAACAAAAGTCCCCAAACATGTCTGATAAAAGGTTCCCTAACCTCAGACATCTACCTTTCTCCTCAGGGAGGGGGAAGGAACTAGGAGTTTCACTGTCACTACCCCAGGGTTTGAGCTGACTCCAGGGACATTTAACATGTTTGCAACACAAATATGTATACAACACAGTATGTGATCAACAGCTTGAGGGTGAACCAGAAAGATCTGGGGTTCAGTACACTCTGTCACTGACTTGCTATTTCTCTATGCAAGTGTAACCTCTCGGAGCCTCAGTCTCTTCTTCTGGGAGTGGGGGATAATAAAAAACCATTCATAGGATTGTCATAGAATGAGCTGAAATAGAATGAGCTGAAATAACTCCTGAGTGTTTACTAGGAGCTCATTAATGTCTTTGAATCTATTACTTTATTTCTCACAACAGCCAATGAAAGAGATACTATGATTATCTCTACTTGAAGGATGAGAAAATCGAAGCATGGTGAGAAAAGCAAGGAGCTCTGAGTCTTTCTAGCCCTTGGGTGCTTCACCTAGACCCACAGACCCTCAAGGGGAGTTGTGGGTAGAATTCCGTGGGTTTGGGGACTTGGACGGTAAAAAGTAACATCTTTATTTTCACTAGGCTCTAACTGAAATGTTGTATGTCCCTCAGTTATAAACATAGGCAAAAAACCATCATGATATTAGCACGGACCTGGGACTATGTCACCTATAGAATCACAGATGCTGTCACTTCAATGTACACTTGTAACAGATAGCTCAAAGGGTTGTTTGTACTCGTCACTACATTGACACCTGTCATTAGATCTTGTCATTTAATGCAATAGTTACAAATCACATATATTACTGTATCACACATGTAGGTCCTTAAAATATTTTCATGTTGCATTTCCAGATGATGGGCTTATTTTGTAATTCCATGTATTTCATTTTGTGCATTTATTTTTTTAAAAAATTTTAATGTTTATTAATTTTGGTGGGGAGGGAGGGGCAGAGAGAGCGGGAGACACAGAATCTGAAGTAGGCTCCAGGCTCCGAGCTGTCAGCATAGAGCCTGACGCAGGGCTCGAACCCACAAACTGAGAGATCATGACCTGAGCCAAAGTCAGAGGCTTAACCCACTGAGCCAACCTGGCACCCCCATTTTATGCACTTAAAATCATTATTCTGAGAAAGGATCTGCAGGCTTCCCCAGAATGCCAAAGGAATCCATGGCATGAAAAAGAACTATTGTCATTAAGCCCATAGCTGTTAAAGCAATGGAAATCCCTAAGCATAAAGCCAAGTACCTATCAAGTGCTCATGGCATAGAAGCCTCTACAATAATAATTATCATTACACGCAGCAAAATCCTGTTCATCCAGGAGCAAACTTTTGGAAATGATAAAGGACTTAATCCCGTTGACTATATCAAATGCCATACTGAGAAGTAGGGGGAAATGACCCAATCAAGTGAGAGAGTAGGAATGGAGATTTTTCTATCCCAACCTCCTCCTTCTTGGGATGAAGAAAGAGAGTCTCGAAGAGCACTAGTTTCAGGCCCCAGGGCACATGGCAAATGAGTGTGAGAATTAATACCAGCAACCAGTTCTTCCAGAGTCAGTCCTTCGTCTTGTATGGGACACAGTCTTCCAACATTGGATATGAAGCCAAGGGGTTAGTTAGGGGCCCTCTCCTTGGAAGCACACACCTCCATTCCTTTTCCTTCTGCATCCCGGGTCCCAGAGCATGAGCCCACAGATGTTGGATGATTGGCATATGTGGTGCAACACCTTTCAGGTCCAGGGGGCTACTGCATTGTGATGACAGAACACCTGTTACAGTGAATCCTGGGTCCCCATTCAGACCCACTTCATCTTGGTTGGAGGAGCCTGGGAATCAGCTTTTTTATCAAGTTTCCCCACTGACTCACTTGCTCAGCCCAGTGACAACTACTCTATAGGAATCAAAGCATCTTATGAGTTCTGGAATTCAAAGCCCAGTTCCACTGCTTACTAGTTAAATCCCTTGGGGCAAAATTACTCAAGTCCTAAGTAGAACTTACCTCCAAAGCCAACACTGCCCACCTTATTCAGTTGTGAGGATCATATGTGGCAATGCACGCAAAGTCCTCAACACTGTTTGGCATGTGATGAGAGTTCTACAAATATACTTTATGTGGTGGTTGTTGTTTTTGAGTTGTGACCAAGCAGCTTCACTAGTGGGAGAGTCTGTCACTGTCCCCCCTCCCCGCCCTCCACAGAGGCATGATCTCTGTCCTACCACCGCATCCGTGGGGCTGTGAAGCGTGCTGTCCGTGACTCCACCTCCGAAGAGTTCCTGAGCACTGGAGAGGCAAGCACCCTCTGCCATCCAGACTTCTCTGGTATCCACAGCTATGCCCCAGAGAGAAAGAGAGAGAGAGCCCATGAGATCTACTTTGGGAGACGCCAAGTGACCCTGTGACCAATGAAGCCTGTCTGCCTCCCAAGGCAAGAACCCTAGCTCAGACTGCAGACTGTGGTCCCGTCCCCTACAGGCGACTCCTCTAGGCATCCAGAGAGAAGCTTCATGCCAGCAGACCTCAGAGCTTTGGCTCTGAGCAGCCCCCTACAGAGAGCTCCAGCCTCTTCCCTGTGTCTTCCCCCAGTGGCTGGCTGACTTCCAGTTACCAACAGGGGCATCTCTGTGCCTGGGCCTTTCTCCAGGACTCAAAAATCTCTCTGCCACCACTCAGGAGAGCCCGCGAGTGTCCAATTATTAACAGTCCCTGAAAGCAATGCTCAAATGGTGTCAGATGGGAGTTGGTGTGTATACAGCCCAGCTCCATCTGCATTTGGGTAGGATGATTCTGAGTGTGTGTTCTACACCCTCCCCACCCCACCCCCACATTTCCCTGCAGAATTAAACTCCAGTCATTCATACTGGGAGCTGGCATGAGAAAGTATCCTCTATTGGCTCTTTCCCATTTCCTGCCTCACCTGCCCACCTACTGGTGTCCCCTTCATCTCTCAAATCAACTTTTCTCAGACCCCCTTTCCAGTGGGACCATATTAAGGCAAGTTTCTACCTGAACATTTCCAACTGAAATAATGCTCTTAACACTATTCTGTTCTTTTAACAGAAGCCAGGCAGGAAGTAAAATTTAACAAATAGGGGAAGAATCCCCTATTATAAAGAGACCTAGCAATGGTGTATTTTTTGAAGGCAGGAAGTGAACCTAAGAGACACAGACTCTTACCAAAAAGGTTTCAAACAAAAAAGTCTCAGGAAAATTTGTGTAAGTTGCTACTAAGCAAAAGCATCCTTTACCTGTAACAATTACCCATGCATCCTGAGTACATATGAAAGATTTAGCTCTCTGTGGTAACACTGGTAGTCCCTGGTGGGATCCCGTTCAGATTAGGATGTGGGATCCTAAAAAGTGTTAAACACAAACGGAGATCCGAGTTGAAAATTCCCTGAGCAGGCAAAACCAGCTTAGTCACACAGGCAAAGCTTAATTTACCTTCTTTTGCAAGACAACCAAGGCTTACTTGACCTGGGTTGCTTCTTGCTGATACCTCTGAAAATCCTAAGCCAAACCTGCTGTTCCCCAAGATTGATACGAGGTAACCACTAACCAGTTCTTTCAGTTAAGAAAATTCTGTGAACCAGTCACTGTGAAAAATAAACAATCACTGTCTCCACACTACTTAGCTGCTTTCCAACAATATACCTCTCAGTCTTATTCCACATTTTGGTTTGAGTGCTCCCCGTCTGCAAAGTTTTTGGTGTGTGCACAAGAAACTCTTAGTAAAATTACCACTTTGGTGATGCACTAGTCTTAACCTTTGTTGTTTGTTTGTTTTCCTGAACTTTGGACAAAACATACAGGGCAACCCCAACAGCATCACATATAATCAGTTTTATTGCCAGGTAAGAAATTCATATTAATATAGTGAATACATGTTTACAAATAAACATTCTTAGAAAACAAACAAATGGTTTTTTTTTTCTTCTTCTTCATTGTAGGAAGTGTTATTGGTATCATAAACTCTGCAGTTGTGGACGAATATTAACACAGGTTTACTTGCAGAACATAAGGTTACTAAAATATTCGCACATAAAATATGCTCCATTTACACGGAAAACTGGGGGACTTAGGTGGGGGTGCCAGGCAGAGCCCAAGGTGGATGGAGGCTGAGATACTCTGGGAGGGCAAGGGGAAGTCAGACTCTGGTCCTGTTGGGTTGGGGGTTGGGCATAAACTAAAGGCAAGAAATAGAGGCTGATGCCAGGGCATGGGCTGAGGCAGGGAGCGACTCTCTGCTTTGTTCTGACTTCTCTCTTCTAAGGTCCCCGCTGTTAGCTACAGGATTCTTGCTGACACATGGCAGCCACAGTTCCCTCAGTACCACGAGTTTGGTCCACCCTCCCTAGAGGATGCCAAAGAATAAACCTCCCTGTCCAACGGTCCCTGCTCACAAAGCCTCCTGAAAGGTAATGAGACCTAGAAGATATGTTCTCAGTCGTCCACTGCCACATCTTACTGACCACACGGTCACCTTCCTGCCCAGACCCCCAAATAACACAATTCGCTGGATGCAGTTGACTCAGAAGAGAAGGAACATGGAGGAAAAAGGAAATTCTGTAGTTGCAGAGACCAAGAAAGGTCCTTAATCGGGGTCAGGATAAAGGTGACACCAAGTGAGTTGAGGGCAGGGGGCAAGATGAGCTATAAAAAGGGAAACCAGACCCCCAGCACTTTGGAGCTGGGGGGACCCTCCCAGAGAAGCCCACCAGCATTTCCTGAAGTATGCGCTGTGCGCCACTCATGAATGCAAAATGATTCGTCGTAGCATGTGGACAGAGGACTGGCTAACACCCAGTCACAGAGGGAATCGGCTCCTTTCCATTTAGACTCTGATGGAGTCCCTTGGGAGTGCAATGTCTCCACTGGGTGCCGGTAGATCTTCAAGAGCTTTTTAACATGCTCATCTTTTTAATTAAGAAAAAGAAAAAAGAGAAGAGAAGAGGAGAGAAGAGAAGAGAAGAAAAAAGAAAAGAAAGAAAAGAAAAAAGAAAGAAAAGAAAAGAGAGGAGTGTGAGAAGGGAAGAGAGAGAGAGAGAGGGAGAGAGAGGGAGAGAGAGAGTGCATGTGCGCTCCCAAAGCCTGGCTCTAGAGTCAGACCCTTCCACAGGTAACACGATTTACCTAGAGCTTAACGACTGTTGCTTTGCTGCCTTTGTACTTATTTTCTTCCTTCTCTTCTATTTAGGGTGATCGATACCGCTTTTCTATTTGGAATCATGAGAGGGAGTTTTCCTTTTATAAATTCGAGGTATTAAGAATGAATCCCTTTAGATACCGCGATGGAGACACACAGGGATGCCAAAGCACACTGCAGTACCTGGAACTAACATCAAGAAAACACTGACCAAGCTTGGCGGTGTTTACTCCACGCTGGGGTGTGCTGGGATCCTGGCAAAGAGGCTGAGAAGGTGGGCACTGTATCTGCCCCCCGCCCCGCCACTGACAGCCCTGCTTTGTTCAGCACAGAACCACTTTATAAATGAGGATCTTCGATACTGGCATCTGTGGATGATTTTTTTCTTTCTTTCTTTCTTTCTTTCTTTTTTAACGGGCAGAGGTTTTGCTATCCAAGAACCTTGAAAAGCTTGATCTAGCCCCAACTGCCTGTGTTTCAGATGGGAGGCCAAGGCCCAGAGAGATACCATGCGTTGTCAATGTCCCCAGATCAGCTGGGAATGAGAAGGCGAATAAACACCAGATTTCCCTGCTTCCATGATGCCCGAGATGACAAACGGGTGAGGCAGAACTCTGCACGTGGCCATCCTGGGGAATTCTCTGAGTCTTCTTGGACCACCGTGTGCAGCTTCTGACACCAGAAGAACTGGGGGGGGGGGGGGGGGCTGGGGCGGGGGGCTGTCACTTGGAGGTTCCTATTAACTGGCTAAGGCCATTAGGGACTGATTGAAAACTTCTCACCTAAAATCAAAATCTCTTGTGTCTCCACTCTCCCCTTTGGGCTTCCACTAAACAAAACTAGCAGGGACATTGGCTTTGTTGGGATACCCAAGGGCCACTGGCTATGAGAACCCATCTGAAAAACCACCTCAGGGAATTCCGGGTGGGAGCTGAATTCATGGAAGTATCTGGGGAGGTGGTTTGGAAGGACCGTCGGAATTACGAGACCCAGAAATGCTTGATAGGCCTGGGGGGGCTAGATAAAGAGAGGACTAGTGGTGACAGGGTGGGAGGAAAGGGGGGGTGTCTTCGTCTTTAGGTACCCCTGACATCACAGCAGCCCCCTCAGAGTGTGTGATGGGTGGGCTCACCGACAAAGGGTTGGGGGGATAGAAACATCTTCTATTATTGCAGGAAACAGGAGGGAGGGAGGCCAAGAGAACACAGGTTGCACTTGGGTAACAAGACTGTCATTAAACAGTAACACATTGAAGGCACCACCCACGCTTATGACATTTTCAGTCCAAAGCAGCTGAAATTTGGCAGCGGTGGTGGCAAGGGCTGAGGGGAGTCAGGGAGAGACAGTTAATGGAGGACTGGTTTCTGTGTTTCTTGTCTCGGAGGCAAGGCAGGAAATAGGGGGCCCCCTTTTCACCTCTTGTCGACTTTTCAACCGTGAATTTTGGTGTCATTGTTCTTGATGCCATTGTTTGTTTCCTAAGTCGCGAGGATTTGGGACAAAAATTGATTTGCCGTTTTGTCTGTTTTGTAGTGGGCTTGTGTTCGTTTATCTTTGTTCTTTTTTTTTGTTTGTTTTGTTTTTTGTTTTTGTTTTTTTTAAGAAAAAAGTTATTTAACACTCTCTGGACCCTCTCCCAGCCATAAAAACCTATCCTTCCCATGTCCATGGTCATGGTCTTTACGGGACTTCTCTACAACATTCTTTCTCATCACTATTGGTGGGTTCAGGGTCTTATTTATTCCTTGTGAGTTCAAGTGTGTGTTGTTTTTTGCTTCCAACATTGACAATATGAAAAGTACTATAAATAGAAGGGTTGGACTGTCTCACGCTTGTCAAAAGCGTGTTTCCACGTCACTACTTCTCGGGATTAGAAAACACTTATAATGCACACAGATTCCTCCCCAAACAGCTCGTATTCTCAAGTACACTCTTGTCGTACCCTCCACGCTCTCCTCTCCCCACACCCCCGGCTCTTTCACCTGGAAACAGACAGCGCGTGGTAAATGGAATATGTGCTCGAATGGACAATTTCTCTAAGTTGTGCTACTTTTAATTCGTCATCATGGATTTCAGTCTTAAGTCTGGAGGAAAAGAAAAAAATCAGCCCCACGGTTTGGGCGTGTGAGTCGGCCACCTTGGGCCCGAAGTCGAAAGAGCCGTGCCTCAGTTTCCCCTCTGCTGTATTGCTGAACATCCCTGCTTCGGCCTTGCTCAGCTGCCCGCCGACACGTGTTAGGCATGACCCAAGAAAAGCATGATTCCGCGTCGCCAGCAGGTTTATGGTCGGTTGGTATGGGGAGTCAGGGCGTGAGGGAGCATGTCGGGGAGGGCAGGAAGGGTGTGGGCCAGGGATATTTTTTGCCTCTCAGTTGAGTATGGTCTCCAGGATGCTTCCTGTAGTGAAAGCTCAGACAGTCACTTCTGTTTTGCTGTTGGTGATGAAGTATGGCTGTGGGGGTGGGTAGTGCTGGGTGCGAGTCCCCAAGGGGTCGCTGGAGCCCGACTCGGCTACGCCAAGTTTGCCCTTGTTACCGTAAGCCTGCCGCCGGAGAGACTGCTCGTTGGGGTCCCAGCCCTTGAAGTTGGTGGTGGAGTTGTAGGCCAGGGGATGTGGGGGCGTCTTGTTGGTGCGTGACTTCTGTCCATTTTGCTTGGCGGGCCCATGCTCAGGGCTGAAGGCCCGCGGCTCATCTTCCACTCTTACTGGGTGCAGAGGTAGGTTCCCCTTGGCGGCCAGCTCGGCCAGGTGCCGTCGCTTGGAGTAGAAGTCATCATTGACCTTGTCGGCTGTCCAAGGTGGACGTGGAAGGGGAGGAGAGAGCAAGAGAGAGGGAGAGAAAGGAGAGAGAAAGAGAGTTAGGGATTGGCAAGGGTACCAGAGCACAGCATCAAAGTGGGCCAACAGTCCAAACGAGACACACACTAGAAACTCCATCTGGAACAGACAGAAGGAAGGAGGACAGAAGGAAAGAGGCTCATGTTTCTTTCACAATCAAGATCAGGACCAACAAGGTAAGGGCATCTCCAACGGAAACTCTGGATCTCCCCCAGATAAACACTTCTCCACCACGGCGCACCTAGCATTGTACATCCTTGGCTTTTTTACGAAATTCAAGTGTTGTTTCATTATTAAAATCATGCATTCTCATTAGGATAAAGAGTGAACATCTTGAAAAATATTCGTGTCTGTCACCCACCATGCAAGACCGCCGAAATCAACACTTGGCTGTTTTTTTTCCTCTGGTTTTCTCAGTAAACGCGGTTTAATTTGGGATTTCTATTAGCGTGTTTGATGCCTTTTAGCAGTTAAGCAGGCCTGTGTTCAAACCCCAACTCCACCATCTCCTAGAAGTGTGTGCGTGTGTATATATATTTCATAGGGTTGTTCAGAGGGTTAAATGATATGATGTGCGTGAAGCATTTACATATTAGCCCCTTCCAAGCTAATTATCATTATAAATCACGGCTTAATTTCCACATAACTTTCTATCAAGCATTTCTCCGTGTTGCTACAAACCACTAATGAACATTTTAATGTGTATATAATATTTCATTGGGTAGAACTACTAAAATGAATCGATCCTCCCATTGATGAACAGTGAAGTTTGCTACTGTTGTTGACATACATAAAGCTGAAATAAGAATCTTCAAGACTAAAGCTCTCTTTGTATTTAGAATTTTGCACTTAGAATAATTCTAAAAATATTTTCTTAATCTACATCCGATGATGGCAAGCTATAGCCCCTGGACCAGATGTGGGTGCTGCCTATTTTTGTACATAAAGTATTACAAGAACACAGTCACAGCCACTCACTTACCTACCGTCTGTGGTTGCTGTTGCTCTACTAGGGTGGTGGGTTTGGGTACATGTGACAGAGACCGTGTGGCCCTGCAAAGCCTGAAATCTCTACTAGCCGGCCCTGAAATGAATTACCTGAAGTGGAATTACATGACCACGGGGTGTAAATATTATCTAGGGTCTTGATACATATTGCTAGCTACGCCACAAAATTGTTAAACCAACTTCCACACCACTTCACCACACTATCTCCAGCATGATTTCTTTCTTCCTTCCTTTTTTTTCTTTCTTTTCCTTCCTTCCTCCCTCCCTTGTCCTCCCCTCCTTCCCCCTTTCTTTCTTTCCTTCCTTCCTTCCTCTTTATTTATCTATTTGATAATTTTATGAGATCTTTTATTTTATGTTCTCTTCCAATTCTTTTACTATAAGGTGCTCTACACTTTGAAAACTTATTTCTTAGTGGAGGTGCCCGGCTAGCTCCATCAGTGGAGTGTGCAAGTCTTGATCCTGGGGTTGTGAATTTGGGCCCCATGCTGGGTGTAGCGATTACTTAAAATAGATAAGATAAATAACATAAAATGTATTTCTTAGCAATAAACCTTTGAACTTCCATCTCTTGGGGGATGAAAGATATCTGCTGCTTTTTCATCCACACAACATCTCACACTGTGACATGTGAATTTATGTAAATTCATGGAAGCCACTATAGTTCCAGATTTATTTTCCCATTGGCTTCTTTCAACAACTCTCAGGAGTAGGAAAGATGGGGGCTTTAACCCGTTTGATAGATTAGGAAATTGTCAAACTCAGACATATGAAGTGATGAACAAAAGTTACCCACAGCTAGTGACTAATCCAGGGGAGAACCGAAGTCCGACAGACATTATTTTATGCGTTTGAAAGGCCGTAGAGGGAAAGCTTCAGTTTTAGGACCAAGGGGACAAAAGTATGCCCTGCTTGCTCCCTCCGTGTCCGTGGCAAATGTCCCTCCTGGATCACACTTGTGCTGTCCTGGCAGCCTGGCCTCCACTCAGACTCAACACAGTACCCCAGGCAGCCACATGTTAACCTTTCAGGCTTAATACAGTTTATGTTGGGTTTCTGTCCTCGTTAATGTAAGTACCCCTGGCTAATGTGGTCTTTCAAGAGAAAGTCCCCCTTTCCCATAAATTCTAGAGGTGTCTGAAGATACGGAATGTCACTGTCAAAAGGAATCTGCTACTAAAGATAAGAATATACATTCTCACCATACCAGGCATTGAAGTGGCAAGAGTTAAACTCAAGTCAGTGTTAGATCTCTATCTTTCTGCCTTCCAGAAGAAAGTGCTAGGTTTCCAATGCCATAAAGTTTCAACAGAAGGATGCTCTGATATTCCCCCTAGGACTTAGTTGGGGAACATATATCCAGGTACCTCTAGGACAGATTCACAGGTATCTCCCACTCCAAGTGCCCAAACCTGAACACATCATCATTACAAGTACTGTTCTTCTTCAGGCTCTTCCTTATCTCTCCAATGGGGACGCCAACTAGCTTGTCACTCAAGCCAGAAGCACGGTGGCATTCACTGACTTCCACTCTCCTCCTCTCCTCTATTACCACTAATAAATCACCAAGCCCTTCCAGCTACACGTGCAAATGCTTCTCTTGTAACACGGTCCACCTGACCCCCAACTGTGAACATTGTTCCACTTCAGCCACCAAACTGGCCTCCCTTCCTTGAGTGTCGTGCCTCCACCCAGTCCATTCTCCACACTGAAGCCAGAGGCCTAATTCTAAAATGCCAAAGTGACCATGTCCCTCATCTACCAAAACCTCCTCAAGCAATTTGCTCATGCAGCCATTCAACACAGTGGCATGGGCCATGTGCTAGGCAGTGGAAAGCTAAGGAGGAATCAGCAACAGATGTGGTCCCTGGCCTCATGAGCTGGGCATCTAGTAGGCAGAGACAGATAATGACTAAATAATCTCAGAAATTGCATAAAAGTAAACATATGGTAAGTGCTATGAAGAACTATTCACTATTATGAATATTTATAATAAAGTCTGGTCTGGGAACCAGATGTTGGAGCTTTGAAGGCAGGGACTTTATCTTTGCATCTGTGGGGCTCTCAATCCTGGCAGTACATGCAAATCACAGGGAAGAGCTTTTCAAGCATTCAGATCCCTGGATCGCTCCCCCAAACCATTCGATTAGAATCTCTGGGCAGGTCTGGCCCAGACACAGATTTTTTTTTTTTTTTAAGGCCCCTCCACCCAGGTGATTCTAAAGGTGCAGCCAGAGATGAAACCACAGGCACAGCTCTGGGGTCTAGCACAGTGCTGGCACCTAGCTTTTCCTAGAGAACTCAAGGGAAGTGGCCTCTGACCTCACTCCTGTTCTCTCCAGCCGCCTCCCACCACCTTCCCTTCTAGGATGTCTAACAAGGTCAGATCCCACCATGATAGGCTCTTCTCCATGGCGTGCATCATAGTTACCATTCTGCCCTTGTTAATGTACTTCATTCATTACTATTTCTCTCTCCCACTGCAGTTCCAAGAGGACAAGTCCAGGTCAGATTCCCAATACTTCATAAGCACTGTCCAGCCTACCTCCTGGCAGATATTAGGTACCCAATCAATATTCAGTGAGTCGATGTAGGAGCAAAATATCATGAATGCACATAGAATATCAGGGCAGTCGTGGGAGTGGAAGCTTCCTTCCCCCATCCCTCCCAGGAGTCTCTTATGAAAGTCTCGCTCACCCTCATTATGTCCCCAGTCATGATTTGGAATCGTTCACTCCCCAGTTCCTCTTTCCACACAATGGAGTAGTCTAAGTTCTGCTCAGAGAAGGGAATGTATTCAAGGTTTCCCATGTCTGACAAACCAAGAAAACTGATTATGCACTAAGTGTCCCGACAGCTGGGATAGGTGATGTTTTCTCAAAAAGTTCTAAAGAGAAGAAGTCACAGAGGCATTCAACTCTTGCCAGATCAGTGCAGGGATGGGGAGAGTCCTCCATTAAGAGGAGTCATGGAGTCCCACATGGAGAATCTACAACCTTCTCCATAATCAACCCTGACTTGGTCTCTTGGTGAGCCTGGCACTGGGGAGCCCCTGACCACAGAAAGTATTTGGTACTTGGGGAAAGAGGGGGGGGTGGGCAGACGAATCTGGGGGTTCTGGAATCAGACAGACCTGTGTTTAGGAGATCTCAGGAATGTTACTTAACCTCTTACAGCTTTATTTCCTTTTGTGTGAAATGGGGATAAATCAGGTTTGTTAAGAGGAATAAATTATATGGGATGTATAAGCTACATAGCATAGTTCTGGAATGCAGGAACTATTCGATACATATATTTCGTCTGTCTCCTGGCTTATGAAAGAACTGGATTAAATCCAACAGACATTTATTGAGCACTCACTCTGTGCCAGGCAACTTGCTAAGTACAAAGGGGGCATTGATCCAAACCAACCATCCTTCTTTCCTTTCTTCCTTCCCCTTTCACTTCCCTCCACCTACCCTGTGTGTTGGCCTCGTTTGCCCTATGAAGTGGCCCAAGAAGGGGACTTGATCGATTTGGGATGATGAGGGAAGGCCCCCTCGGGGACGTGCCTTTAGCTGCCAGCTGGAGGTAAAGAGTAGCAGAAGCAGAATTGCAGGCCAGGGCACATGTGGTTCTTAGAGCAAACACGGCCACAGTACTTTGTGGTTCCATCAAGAGGTGCAATGTCTTTCCCCATCCTGTGAAGCTGGCCTGCCCGTATGGCTGGCTTTGACCAGTAGCATGACCGGTGATGTCACTCATGTGCTCAACTGGGGCTTTTTTAAGAGTTCTACAGTTTCTGCTATCAGGCTTTGGATTCCTGCCTCCATGTGCAGAAGGAAGCCCAAACCACAGCCTGCTAACTGCCAGATACTGAGTGAGGCCATCCTAGACCACACAGCCATCAGCCCACCTGCCAGCGGACTCCAGATACCGAGTAAAACTGGCTGAGAACAGCCACTCCAGCCCAAACCAGAAGAAATGCCAGCTGACCCAGAATTACGAGTCCGATAAGCGGTGGCTATATGAAGCCACTGTCCTTTGGGATACTTTGTTAGGCAGCAGTATATAACTGATACAGAACAGCATTTGCAAAAGCCCTGAGGTGGGAAGGAGTGTGGCAGCTTCAAGAAACAGACAGGATGCCTAATTTGGTAGAGTGAAGAAGGCAGGGGCTCACCAGACCATCTAACATCTTGCAGGCAACACTGTATCATTCACAGCTATTGATGTGTCTGACCATCTTCCCTCCACTAGACTCTGAGGTGTTTGAGAGAAGTACAGAGATGGCACAGATTTGTTGCCTGGGGCATGACACTGTTCCTCAAACAGTGATTTTCAAGAGTATTTCAATAACAAGAATGTGGATGGTGGTGGATGAACTGTTCCCATAACCAGGAAATGCAATTTTCATGACACTTTCTTTCCAGTGCTTTTGGTCTGCTCTAACTTGGCTCCGGAGGGGGAAGAAATGCCTACCTGGCCTCTCCTGGCTTTGTGCCGTATGGTCCCTGTCAGTCTATCAAAACTGCTCTTGTGAAAGAAATAACAGATTCATTGAACAGCCTTGAAAGCCCCATTAATAAATGCATTAACCTAATCAGCCCCGATACCTCATGGGCAGATGGCTGACAAGCCAACCAAGAAAAAGATGTGTGAGCCTTTCAACAACATTGGCCCTCTCTAGTTTGATTTTTCTTCATTTAAAAAGAGGAAGAAAGAATGAAAAAGGTGCTTTCCTTCCAATAAGCCTCATTGCCTTGAAGGAACCAAGGCTGTAATATTAAACTGTACCTTCCTTCATCTGTCTCTCCCTTAATTAGCAGCAGACACTTGTACAGGTGCAGGGTGGGATAGAGCCTCACTTCCGTGGGGATGGAGAGAGTCAAAGTAAGAACCAGTTCCCACAACATGCCGCACATCTGGGGGTCTCAACATGTGGCCTCCCACCTACCTTCTTTCCCAGAGCCAAAGATGTCTTAAGGAGAGCTTCCTACAGCTCATGACCGCTCGGTGATATTCTTGGGTCTCAGGTGATGAATTTAACCTGGTAAGCAATGCCCCAACCAACCTAGGCTTTTGCTATTCCTCACTGGCCCCGGTCTTTGGTCCAAGAATAGGCTGAAAGCAAGTGATAAACCTTCCCATTACACTTAAGAATAAAATCCAAGTTATTTGCAGTGGCCCCAAGGTCTGCGTGACCTGATCTCTGGCTACTTGTCCACCCTTGTCTCTTCCACACTTACTATGAACCCGTCACAAAGTGTATTCATTTTCCAGGGCTGCCATAACAAATTACCACAAATTGGATGGCTTAAAACAACAGAAATTTATTCTTTCACAGATTCCAGAAGTCTGAAAAAAGTCTCAGCAGGGCCATATTCCCTCTGCAGGCTCTAGGGGAGGATCCTTCCTCACCTCTTCTAGCCTCAGATAGTCGCCACAATCCTTGGTGTTCCTTGCCTTTTGCCTCATTCCAATCTGCGCCTCAAACTCCACCTGGCCATCCCCTGTGTGTGGGTCCATGTGTCCAAATTTCCCTCTTCTTATAAGGACATCAGTCAACGCATTAGGATCCACTTGAATCCAGTATGACCTCACCTTCACTTATTACATCTGCAAAGCCCCTATTTCCCGGGGTGGGGAAACATTCTAATTTCTGAGTGGTACAGATTTGGAGGGATACTCTTCAACCCAGTTCGCCCAGGAGTCCTTTCTGTTTCTGAGCACACCAAGCTTTTCCACACGTCAGAGCCACTGAATTGTGTCCTAGCTGCCCAAAGGCTCTTCTTCTTGGTTGCGTATCTGCATCCCTCTTGTCATTTGGTTCTCTGATCAAAGGCCACTTCCTCCTAAAATTCCTCTTGATGACCCAGCCAAAAGAGACCCCTCTCCACCCCCCGTTGCCCTTGTCACTTCTCCCCATCTTGTATATTCTTAACTCTGTGTCATTTTGTCAAGTTATCTTTCTTAGTTACTTGGGTATTGTCTGTCTACCTTGGCTAGAATATAAGCTCCAATTAGGGTAGAGGCCATTATCAGCTCTGCTCACTACTGTATCTCCAACACCTAGCCCAGTGCCTGGCATATAGTAGGGGTACAATGATTCATCTGATGAAGGCAAGGAAGCGCTGGAAAGAGTTCACATACCAACAACATTCTCTAGAATATTAGAAATGGGCAGAATGTCTCCTGTTCAGACCATCTACTGTGTTGTGGTTAATTTTATGCATCAACTAGGATGGGTCCACAGGTGTCTGGATTAATTTTTATTTCTGGGTGTGCCTATGAAGGTATTTCCGGATGTACTCAGTAAAGTAGATTACCCTCCCCAGTGTAGGTGGGAATTACCTAATGTGTTTGGGGATGAAATACAACAAAAATCAGAGGAAGGGAAGATCCATGTCCTTCCTGACTGCCTGGCATTGGTTTTCTGCCCCTGGACGAGGAGAGGCATTGCTTTTCTGCTCCTGGACTGGGAGTTACCCCATAGGCTCCCCGGGTTTTCAAGCCTTCGGACTTGGACTGAAATCACCCCACTGGCTTTCCTGAGTTTCTAGCTTGCAGACAATAGATCATGGGACTTCTCAGCCTCCATAATCACATGAACCGACACCCCATAATAAATCTCCTTTCATATATATAGATATCCTATTTTTCATATATATGAATATTTATAATATTCATATAGATACATACATATATATGAGATTTATTATGGGGAATTGCCTCAATCAAACTGATAATATATATATATATATTATTCATGTGTGATATATAGGAATATATATAAATAATAGGATGTATCTGTGTGTCTGTAGTTCAATTTCTCTGGAGAACGCTAATACATAGTCCACATCATGGAAGACTGACCTGTGCCCTGTGCTTTACAGAAACTTAAGGAATAAGCAGTGGTTAAGTTCCTTTATTTCTGGAGCCGGAGAACCTGGTGCTGCCCAGCTCCATATCCCTGGCCATAGTCTTGCAGAGGCATGACTGCAGAGGAGCAGTTCGTTCAAGGAAGCAAGATGAAGGTGGGTGAAGGAGGCGTGGGCTGGTTAGAGACTGCTTCGCTAGAGCAGAAATCTGGCCTCCCTCCCAGCTCCCCCAGTGGTAAACTGAGTAAAAGCTCATCTTTATTAAGTGTGTGCTCTGTTCTAGATACTTGGCTAGGGAATTTGTTAACCCGTGTAATACTCTCAATACAGTACTAAGGTAGGTGCCATCATCAGTCCCATTTTATAAATGGGGAAACTGAGGCTACAGAGCTTTGGCAACTTGTCCAAGCGACGGTACTGGGATTTGAACCCAGGACACCTGGCCGAATACCAGGTATCCTGGAATTTGTGAATTTGTGGCTACAGCACTCACCACTTCCCTGGTTAGGCTGCCTGCCTTATGGAGAATAGTCTTGTTTCCTTTTGAAGGTTTTATCTGTGGGAAAACATCCCCCTAAACTAAAGAAAATGGAGGGCAGAATGAGAATTATGCAGAAAAATCACTTTTCTCAATTCCCCCTCTCCAGACATCAGGGGTGGGGGTGTACAGGTAAGTTATCATATTCTCAAGTAAGACATATTCCCATGTCACCATGGAAAGTTTAACAAAGCCCCAAATTCCCTCTTAAGGCAAACTATGTTTATCTTCTTCTTTGAGGTGAGGAGGGAGCTGGGGGTGACATGACATTCTCCCTGCCAGGTTGTGACTCTTCCAGCATTCAAATTGGCTAGTGCACAGGTCTTGTGCATTTCTGAGGGGCAGTGACCAAAAGCAGACCAGCTATCCCAGAGCTGGGCTGGAAAGAACCATTCACTTCTCACAGAACTGAGAGAAGACGGAAGTTTCTTCCTCATCACTCAGGGCCAGGCACTCTCCATATTATGTCATGTATCTGGCTCCCACCCCATCCCAAGCCAATGAGGCAGATGGGCTTGCCTGGGCTTTTCACGCTACATCATGCTGATTCCCTCAATGTAGTGGGATATTTTCAGATATTACCCAATATTTCCTTTTCTTGTGGTTCTAGCATCCCCTCCCCATCACCCAGAGAGCAGCAATCAATTTCAATGATGACAGAGAGCCAAAGTGTTGGTTTTGAACCCTACACCGGGCTCTTGACAGCCATAGCAGAGCCTGAGACTCAAAAGGCAAGGCTTCAGCATTAAATTTCAGGAATTAGAAGGATTAATGAGCAAAAGAAAGAAGTATTAATGAGGCTACACCTTGAAGGATGCAGTGCATCAGGTCTGGAAGAATCTAACGATGTCTGGAAGAACTCCCACCTGATTTTTTGTGACCGTAAATTCTTCCTTACAATATGGCGGAAAGAGCCTACCCTTTGAAAGAAGATGGATCTGGGTTCAAATCCCAGGTTTTCCACTTACAAGCTGGAGACATTGAGCAAATAACCTGATCTCTCTTAAGGTTACCAACAAAATTGAAAATAAAACAACCAGGGTTACGTGGCAGGAGTGTGAGGGTACCAAAGGGAATCATATACAATAGCAATGTCCTTGCCTTGTAAGTAGGTATTCAACAGACAGTAGCTGCTGTTGCTGTCATTGTTCGAAAGGAAAAGAAACTCACATGGGGATACTAAGACTGACTTTGAAGGGTGCAGTACAGGAATAAAGGAGACAAGGCAGGTTAAAGCACAAACCATTACACATGGCAGAAGGCAGGCCTCCTTAAATGCACATCTCCTGGGAAGGTGTAGCACGTGGTCATTTGTCTCTCGGGTCTCTTTCTACCCTTTTCTCTTGGGCACATGGCCACCCAGCTCTGAGCTACATTTCCTCACCCTTCTCGGAAGCTCAATTTGGCCATGTAGTTCATCTCTGGCCCACGTGAGGTTAGCAAAAGGGATCCACCCAATTTTCCACTTCACCTTACTTGCCTGCAAGAAAATCATTTCCCCTGGGTGTCCTCTCTTCCGCCTTCTCATAGCCTATGACAGCCACCAGCTACAACAGTGCAGCCGAGGACAATCCGGTAGAGGGTGGTAGAGAAACAGTGTTGGAGGAACCTGGGTCCCCGTGGGACAGTTTGGAGTCAAGCTGCCCCACCAACCACCCTCCCTCGGGACTATAACAGAGATGTACTTCTTTCCCTCAAGCCACTGTATCTGTAGGGACCTTTGGCTCAGTAGGACAGTATTTGCTTTTTACTTATACAGGAATATTTTCTGGGTCTCTACTTCTTTTTCCTCCCTCACAAGCTAAATTAAAAAGCAAAAGCGGGGACAGTTCATGTTTAAAAAATACCCAGGTATTTCTCTCTTCTTTTAAAATGCATTCTATAAATCTGTGCAGGTTCCTGAAACTGTCTCAGCAGGCAGAAACAAGAAAGGCAGGAAAAAAGCCTAGCTTCTCAGACAGGAGAGGGCCAGGGAGGAGATGAGAAGGACTGTCTTTATGGTGAATTAGCCCTGTTTCACCTGGTTCTGGGCCTTGCTGAAGAGGCACAAGGAAGAAAAGTCGCATTTGAACCAGGTCCTAATAAAGCTCAGGGCTCCCAGCTTTCTTGAAGTCCTGTGTCTCTCTAAGAAAGAAAATTGTCAAGGGGAGTCCAGGAGCCTAGACTTTTTTTTTTTTTTTTTTTGGTCTTAACCCTGAGGGCTCCCACTGCCTTTGCTGGAGAGGATTCTGAAACAGAGCCTGACTTGGGCTGTGCACCAAAGGTGTCCAAGCTATGCCATGAGCCCCTCTGTTGTGAACTCCAGGCCTCGAACCCTACAGGTCTTTTGTCTTGTCCTTAGGCAGGCCTGCTATGCAGTCACCTCTTTCTGAAAGGCTGTTGAATAAAGATGGGGTCCAGCCATGGCTGCCCACAGAGCCCCGTGCACAGAATGGTCCTAGATGGAAACTGCATTCATTCATTCATCACCCTTCCATGCATCTCACACTGCTGCTCCAGAGATGGAGATACTTCTTTTCAGAAATTCCTTTGTGTGGTTTATCTTGTGATCAACCTCCCCTCTGGTGAAATTTTATGCAACTGGGTTTTTTTTTAATTTTTTTAATCTTTATATATTTTTGAGAGAGAGACAGAGCATGAGCTGGGGAGGGGCAGAGACAGAGGGAGACGCAGAATCAGAAGCAGGCTCCAGGCCCTGAGCTGTCAGCACAAAGCCCGACAAGGGGCTCGAAATCATGAAGCGTGAGATCATGACTGGAACCGAAGTCGGATGCTCAACCGACTGAGCCACCCAGAAGCCCCAAGTTTTTTTTTTTCTTAATGAAACAAATACAGGTTATTATCCTTAATACAATGCACCTCGTTCCAAAATGCTATAGGCAAAGGGCCATCTCAAAGATAATCGTAAGGTTTGGGATCCTATGTTAAATTGACGCATGAATAGCTTCAATTCCTCACCCTTCCCTGTATCCATGCTCTTTTTATGTGACTTTGAAACTCACCCCAAAAGAGGAAGATCTTTTTTTCCCACCAGCGGATTCGGAGTTCATCCATGTGATTAATGAATGGTAGAAGACATGACATAACAGAAGTTTGATAAAGTTCTTTGTGTTTCTCTTTTGCATCTATGTCATCGCCATGAGATGTCTAGGCTACCACCCTCTCTGAGGATGAGACACCTACAGCAGAGCCAAGTCACCCCAGTCACTCCAGCTAAAACCAGCCTAGATCTGCCAACATCCAGCCACCTCCCAGGTAGATGGGTCAACTCAGCTGAGCTGTGGAGAAACTCCCACGTCAATATAAGTCACTGGTACACAGACACCTAGTCTCAGTAAATGCTGCTAAATAAATGTTAAACCACAAGGTTTGGGGCCACTTGTTATGCAGCATTATTATGGCAAGACTACTGATACAAATACCAATCATTTACTCATCCTACTTCTAGGAAGAGCCCCCTAGGTGGCTCTTTTCAGGTGGGGAATCCACCTGTCTCCTACTGTTGATCCACATGGTTTAGATGACATACCTCTCCACTCTCCCACCCCCAGCTACTCCCCAGTGACTACAATCAACCCATTTCATTGCCCTTACTATAGCAATTTGTTCAGAGGTGGGCACGTGACAAGGCAAGCCACTGAGAGCAAAGCCTGGGATCTGTGGTTACAGAGACAGAAGGGCTAAAGAGATCAATGACCCCCAACCTTTCATTCTATAGGAGAGAAACTGAAGGGCTCAAGGATACCAAACTAGGTGGAAGCAGCAATGGATCTGGAACACAGGTCTCCTGGACTTCCATGTGCTTAATTTATCCATGTCCCAGCACCTCTTCAGAAAAGACTGCAGGATTCCCTGCAAATGCTATGCCTCACTTCACTTAATAATTTGTTAATAAAACGCATACTGAGTGTCTGTTATCTGCCGTGGGTACCATGCAAGATGCCAGCGAAGTTTGGAATGAATAAGATCTAGCTGGCTTAGCCTCTGAGGGGCATATTCTCAAACTAGCATAAAATGTTTACTGCAATCTTACCACAGCGGCCTTTTCTGCAAAGCAGAGAATTTCCCCCATGCCCTATGGGTTCCCAGGAAAGCTCATCAAAACTCCAGTGCTCACTGTGTGCTTTTAAAAGAGGCCATACTTAGGAACTGGTGGGATTTGATTTTTATTAAAAAAAAATCCCCTCCCTATCCTCCACCTGCTCTGCACCCTCCAGCTCACCAGCAAACCAATAACCCAAATCAGAAAATTGCAAAAGGCTGCATTTCATGAAGTAATGTTCTAAGGTTGCCTTTCCGTGGGTCCTTACCCAAGATGTGCGCACCCTGACAGAACTGCAACCCAAATTACATGTTTTCTACTGCTTTGTGCCTTCTGTAGCATCTCTTGGATGAATATTTATTGAGCTGCATCAATATTCTTCAAAAAAAAGAAAGAACTGGAATTTACTGAGCACCTACTCTGTGCTGGACACGCTCTCAGCCATTTCACTGACACTATCTCACTTAAACCCTCTTAAAGATGGACGAAAAGGCAATATCATCTTTTCCATGTGACAATGGGAACTAAGGCCCAGAGATACTGAGTAATTAGGCCACCAAATTTCTGTGCCACAGCTGATGAGTGTCAGGGCAGGACACCAAATCCAAGACTGTCACCTCTAATGTTCCTACTTTCCAGCTGGGGCTCCAGCTCAAACCCTCAATTAAGAAAACAGTTTTATTTCAGCAAACACCAAAAATACTCATGTTTGGAAGAATGCTGGCATGTGGAATTGGTGTTGTAGGGCAAACTGCGTCTAGGGATTGGGTCTTGGGAAAGGTAGGTCCACACTTTAGTATATAGAGAATTATCCAGAAGGTGCAGTTACAAAATGAAAAAAAAAAAAAAAAAAAAAAGAAAGAAACATGATGAAAAGATGTTGAGGTCCCACATCCAGTGGTTCCAGCTTCTTTGCAATGTGTCCAAAGGATTTTCATTTGTAACAAGCATCTCCACTGATTCTGAGTCCAGGTTTTAAGCCATTCTTTGAAGACGGGGTCTGTGTCCTGGGTATGATAGGATTTTCCCGTGTGACTTCGGGCAACCTCATTTATCTCAGGGGACTTGGTTCCCTCATACATAAAGGCAGAAAGGTTGAATCAGGTGCATTTTCTTCATTGTCACCATTGCTGTGTATTACTTGTATTATCTCATAACATTCCCGCCCCCCCGCCCAAACACGACAGTGTGTGGATTTTCATTGCCTCTGCTTTGGAAATGGTAGAAATGGGTGTTCAGAGCATGTGAGTGGCTTGTGCAAAAGCATATGGTCTGCTTCTGATCAGAGCCAGAGTGACTATATCACAGTACACAGCACCATGCTGGCATTTTCCCCAAGTTCAGTGCTCCAATGTAGCACTGGACTAAGGGATAGGTCAGGTTCAAACATTCATTTTGCAAATAACCAGGTTTCAAAAGACATGGCTTTGTGCTGCTAAGGAAAGTCCACTGGGCTTGAGGGGGTAGTGTCTTCCCAGGTGCACTGTCAACCATTATGCCAGGAGTTCCCAGGGCTGGACACGGGTGGAGTAACAGCAGGGACCACTAGGGGGTGGTGTGCATGAGAAACCTCAGAGATAAATGAATGGCGCGAACCGGTGTGATCTGTTTGCCACGTTCAATCCTGGCAGATATGGTTCACCTCCCAAGAGAATTATAGATCATGCAGGTGGAAACAGGACACTTGCATCTTTAGAGACTTTGTCTTTTCCTCTAGGCAGCCATCCCTTCCTTCACCAACCTCCCCACATGGCGCGCACCCCTCCTCCTACTCCTCTACTCCTTCCTGCCCTACGTTCCCAGAGTGGGTTTCTAGCCACATTCATGCCCCTGTATGTGAAGATGTTAACTGCGTTTCCTGAAGAGGAGAGAGACCAGACATCAAAAGTGTTTGGGAAATGACGTGGTAGAGTCTGACAGTTTTTGTTACCACAAGATTTTCCAGAGCCTTTAATTTGTTCACCTGGAAATAGTCATAATGATGCCAGTAATAGCCTTCATGCGGTTACCACTTTCCGTATGTCAGGCACCACACCACGTGTTGTCCACGTTACCTTATCTTCACAGCAACCCAGGCAGTGGGTGACAGTCTGGTCTCTGTTGTGCGGATCAGAAAACAGGGACTCAGAGGGGTTGGCTGACTTGCTGAGGGTCACGAGAGTATTGAATGATGAGCCTGATTGTAACCTAGGAGTGTCTGGGGCTAAACCCATCACACCCTGCATGTGTCTCCCTTTTGAGAAGGGAGCGGAATGTGGGAGGTGGGGGCCATCCAACCTCCCCAACCTTGTTATCATGCCTCCTGTAGACTCAGGGTCTGGAGACTGAGTAGAGAACACTAGAGAAAGATCAGTGATGCTAGATGAACTTGGGCCTGGCCAACTCTGAGACACCTTTCCTCATGTAGACTCAGGGTCTGGAGACTGAGTAGAGAACACTAGAGAAAGATCAGTGACTCTAGAGGAACTTGGGCCTGGCCAACTCTGAGACCCCTTCCCCCCACCCCACCCCCACCCCCAAGACAAGGCAGGATAAATAAAGATGCATTTAACAGGACAGGTGAAATTAGCCCAGTTTGGGTAGAAAAACAGCTTCCTGAAATATTTCCTAAATGCATCAGACAACAATAAGCTGATATAAAGACAGGGGTGCTGACTGCCTCTAAATGCTGTCACGGGAATCATAATGGCTTTGTTTTTCACACGGGAGAGAAAAAAAAAAGTTTATGCCTCAAATTAGTAGGTCTGTCATGTTCCAAATTGTTTGCCTTTCTAAAAATGGATGTTGACATGTAAACAGTTATTACCTAATGCAAGACCCAAAAATCTGCCTCTCTAAAGGCAACAACTGTGTAGTCAAGGGATCCTTAGCAGACTCATGGGTCTAAGGCTCTCTCTGTGGATATGGGAATACAGTGCATCCCCTTCCCTTCCGTGCTCCCCCCAGAGCTCAGGTTGTTTCTGAGCCACTGAGACCTAGTCAAACTCCCCCCATCAGAACCCTCAGCCCACAGAAAGATCTTTAGAGACCTAACCAGAGGGTGCTAGTTCCCAGCAAGATTTCTCTACTGTGGTGGTTTTCAAAGTGTGGTCCCCAGGCCAGCAGCATCCCCTGGGAACCTGGTGGCAGTGTAACTCCTCGGGTCCAGCCGAAAGCCCAGTGAATCAGAAGCTCTAGGATGGAGCCCAGGGATATGGGTTTTAACAATCCTCTGGGGGAGGCTGATGCTGCTCAAGGAGCTGAAATGTGAGAACCAGTGAGGGCCCACTGTTCCCTCCTTCCTGCTCACAGGCACACACTCATGACCTTCTACAGTCCCTTGTCTCCTACTTCATTGTCTTCTGTGTTCTCTACGCACCTGGCCCAGGCCACTGCCCACCTGGGTAATCGTAGAAGCCTCCCGGGGCAGCAGGGGAGGAGGGGAGGAGGGGAGGGGGGAGGGGGGGCTACCTCCAGGCCATTTGCCCCTAATCCCAGCTCCACTTGAACACCAAACTATCGTTCAAGAATGCAAAAATGGAACTGCCAGTATCCTGCCTAGAGCCCTGTGAGGCCTTCTAATTTCCCCAGGCCAAGGTCACTGAACAGTTCTGCCTCCACCGCCTTGGGTCAGTGACATCCTCCCCACCGCCAAATCCAACAAAGCAAATGGAGTGAGAGCAGAAGAGAACAGAGTTTCTCGTCTGTTCTGAAAAGAGCTACTCCCATCACTCAGGTGGGAAATAACCTAGGCATGTGAGTCAGACGGATGCGGGTCCAAACTACAATGCCAGCACTTAGCAGCTGTGGATGTAAGCGAGACACCCTCCCTCAGACGCCCGTGTCCTCATCGCTAACGGGGAAGGACACTGCCTGCACGGCTGGGTCATCAGGGAATTTAGTGACAACATGATGCAAAGGGCCAGCACCCTGTCTGGCACATGGTAGGGAGTGAGGAGATGCTAGCTACCTCCTGGTCCAGCCACCCAGCTGGTTAAACTCACAGACTCCACGTGAAGGACTCCTGATTCTCCCCAGACCGCCTCAGGAAAGCTGAACAGAGCAAAAAGGCTAAATCATCCCCAAGACTTGGAGCCAAGAACCTGACTGTGTTTATCTCTGCCTCACAAGGTGTGTTTTCTCCCCTCCTGCATTAATTCACCTTGTGTTTTGCTAGTTTGCTTGGGTTGCTTTCTGAAAAAAAATAAAATAAAACATTTCCTGGATGTCTTACCTGGATGGTATCTGATAGGGACATTTTCCTTCAGGCAATGAATGTTGAGAAGGGGGGCGGGTAGCACATTCTTCAACAACAGCCCAGAGCACAGATACATCACACACACACACACACACACACACACACACACACACACGAACACCTACATGCTGGAACTTAGATGGATTTCAGGTCCACTCAATGGGGACACACGTGTGGCACTGGGTCACACACAGACACCAGGACACTTTGTGCTTTCAATGATTAATGTCAAATGTGACAAGACCTAGACAAAAGAGCTAGAAAGAGCCGTACAGTACCTTTTGGTGACTTAAGTGTCGCCACTGCCCAGTCACCATCAGAACTTCCTAAAAAAATAACAATCGAGAGATGCTGATCTGCTGGCCGGCTTCTCGTGTTCGCTGCCCTCACCTGCTGCCGGCCCCAGCCGCAGCCTCTAAGGCGGGGGGGGGGGGGGGGGGGGGGGGGGGGGCAGGCCCCCGGGGCCCCAGGAACAGGGCGAGAGACCAAACGGGCAAATGTGATTCTGTAGGCGCTTCCTTCTACAGCATCAAGATAACACCCAACAGAGGGTCAGAAGAAGTCCCTTGAAAAAGGCCTAGATGTTTTCAGTTACGTCAGGGAGAGAGAGATTTCTCAGGCAGTGAATCTGGCTCTAAATCTCAACCCTCTAAGAAAGAAAGGGGAATGTGAGTTGCATGAGGTCACTTTTGCTAATGACAACACTTTGTTGACAAGATACATTTGGATCCTGTTTTACGCAATCCCTCTCCTGAAAAAGTTAGAGGGAAATCCAAGGTTGGGCCAGGCTCTGCAGTGACTGCAACTTTACAGGCTGGGTGGCAGGCCCCCAAGGGGTAGGGACTGTCCATGCACATAATCTGTGTATGAAAATACTGATGGGGCGCCTGGGTGGCTCAGTCGGTTAAGCGTCCGACTTTGGTGCAGGTCATGATCTCAGGGTTTGTGAGTTCGAGCCCCACATCGGGCTCTCTGCCCTCAGCACGGAGCCTGCTTTGGACCCTCTGTCTCCCTCTCTCTCTCTGTCCCTCCCCTGACCCTCCCCCTCTCAAAAATAAAAACATTAAAAGAAAAAAGAAAAAAGAAAAGTACTGTTGAATGAATGAATGAATGAATGAATGAACGAACGAACAAATTAAGTTTCTCTGTGAGTCACTTTTCCTAAGGGAGGGAAATTCACCTAAATGCTACAGGATTCAAGTTTGTTATTTACGCATCACATAATGCTTGGAATTTGGTTTAGAAATCAGTTTCTCTAAGTTGAATTTCATTTCAGGTGTGCCGAATGAGCCCTGGTGATGGTACTTTATTAAGAAAACTCCCTGGTAACCTCTTGCGTAAAGAATGTCAAGAAGGGCAATAGCCACACCCTAAGCCTGTCTTTGTTAGACTTTCTCTGTAAGATTGGATTTTACTCAAAGGGGGGTAAACCTGCTCACGTGTCTGTGCAGCAGCCTCGGTCCACTGGCCAGAGGCCTCACCAAGCAGTGTGTGCCATTGGCTCCCCTTTCCTTTCTTAAGAATCCACCTGAAAAGCCCAAGTTCTCAGCATTTTTGCACAATTTCCAGACAGACATCAGGCTGCCAGCTGAGAGGAGTTGCAGGGAACATTCTGTGTGATGTGAAAGATTACAGAGCACAGATCCGGTCTCATTTAAACATTTCTGGTTGGCCTTGTAGGCATGCCAAAGGATGCTCAGATTGCCACATTCCCCCTGCCGATATGAACTCAACACCCTCATTATTCACAACAGAGGGGAAACGAAGGGACAGGAGGGTGAAGAAGTTAAAATTAAGTGATACCCGCCCAGGTTCACTGACATCTGGAAATAGTGATGTGGCCCCAAATCTTCCTGTGTGGGTGGACACAAGACTGCCTGAGTCACTGAGTCACGGACGCCAAACAGGTCATTACCCCTAAGCCAAGTTCATCACTTGAAGACAGGAACCATGCCATGGTCACCCCTATCCCCACCTAAGGCAGGGCTTAGCTCTGGCAAGGTGGTAACAAGTTCTCTTTCATAAATCCACTGAAAATGAGGACACTTAGTCAGGTGGCACACAGGCTTCCAAATATGCACGTAAGGTCCCACTACATGCTTGGTGCCACTACCCCTGACATTAGATAAATATTTATTGGGTGGAAAAACTTCAACACTTATTAAAGGGGGATGAATCAAAGGCAGTGAGAGGAAACAAACGTGAGGTAGCTTTCTGGGTGATGAAATATTTCTTATCCTTACTGGGATGTTTGTTATCCTAGAGTATGTGTCTTTCAACAATCATGCCACTGTAAAATTATGATCTGCAGATTTCACTACATGTAAATTTTACCTTATCTGCAGTATACCTTAAATATATTATACCTCAATTATACTCAGCACCATGGGAAAACTTTAAACTTCAAACAAAGAAAGATAACTCAATATAAATAATCCTCCCTCCAAAAAAGAGGGGAAGGTGCTCCCCCAGTTGTTTGTGTTTTTTTTTTTTTTTTTGGTCTGGTTATAGCCTTCTGATGCCAGAAATTGCCCTCTTGAAGATGGAATCATGTCATGGAAAGAACACAGGATTCTGAATCAGGTAATCCTGAATGTGATTCTTGCCTCTGCCATTTACTGGAAGACGCTGCCAAAATTGCTTAATTTCATCTGCCAAAGATTGGGAACAATACCTCCCTCAGAGGTACAGTGTTTTGAGACTTCAATGATGTTAGCCCTCCTCTTGCCATAACTTAAAAAAAAAAAAAAATTAAACATGTAGAGGTCAATCCATGGCTGAGGTCTCATGCATCAGGTAGGTTTCTCACGCATGACTCGTACAGCAAGACGAAAGAGGAAATTCCTGACATGTTGAAGTGCATTGTTGTGGTTTTAAACAGTGCCATTGGAAAATGGAACAGGATTCTGGCAAGAGCCCCTTGTCTGTCAAGTAGCAACAAAGAAGATATCTTCTTAATAAAATTTTAATGTAAAAATGAAGGCACCATGGCACTTTATCAATAATGCTGGTATGCCCTGTCTCTTTCTCTCACTGAGAAGCCAGGGTTGCAATGAAGCATCTAAAGGGCATGTAGGTCAATGAGAAAGAATGAAATCCTGCCATCTGCAGCAATGTGGATGGAACTGGAGGGTATTATGCTAAGTGACATAAGTCAGGCAGAGAAAGACAGATATCATATGTCTTCATTACTCATATGTGGAGCTGGAGAAACTTAACAGAAGACCATGGGGGAGGGGAAGGGGGAAAAAGTTACAAACAGAGAGGGAGGGAGACAAACCATATGAGACTCTTAAATACAGAGCACAAACTGAGGTTGATGAGGGTGGGCGAGTGGGGGAGAGGGGAAAGTGGGGGATGGGCATTGAGGAGGGCACGTGTTGGGATGAGCACGGGGTGTTGTATGTAAGCGATAAATCATGGGAATCTACTCCCACAACCAAGAGCACACTGTATACACTGTATGTTAGCCAACTTGACAATAAATTATATTAAATAAATAAATAAGTAGATACAATTATAAAATAATAAAATAAAATCAATGTGGTCAGTAGTTTAAGTCTTACGTGCCTAGAGGAAAAAAACTGGACATGGGGCCAAGAGGCGATAAATGCTGATGCGTAGTCAATTTTCTGTATGCAAGGTCCATCAGAAATTACGTGAAAGTGTGGTCTTTTTTCCAGCTCTGGAGGCAGGAACCACCCCCCTCTGAACCAGCAGGTAAGCCTTCTGGACATTTTCCCAAACACCTCTGTCCTGTCAACATTGCCTATGAAGAACCATAAAGTGGGCTCTTCACATCGTAACTACCCATCAAACGGGCGGCTCAAGCCAGGGAACTCGTGTGCTTCACGGAGACTTCAGGTTACATTTCGACTCAATCTACCACAAGACACACTTTTTGTCTTCCGTCTTGGTGGAGGATGTAACTACAACGTTTAAATCCGCAGTTGTAACTTAGGAAGGAGAGTCAGTTGGAGGAGACTAGGAATCTTTTTTTAATGGATTGTAGTAGCCATATGTCTGGATCTTCGTCATTCAGGAGATACGGGGCAGTAAACAGGTTTGGCTGACGGCTGGTCCTTAGAACGGCTCAAAAACGTCATTTGCTGTTTTGCTTCCTTGTTTGTTTTATCAGATCCTCAGTGTGAGTTAGCTTCCTTGTATGTCTTTCCCATCAAACCGGAATAAACTCTCCCTCCCTCAAAATGACACCTGAGCCACTGCATGTTAATCAAGGCATCAGTATATCTTGGAGATCTGAGGAAAAATATGGCCAACAAACAACTCTGGTCTGGAGACTTTAATATGTTCCAGTATTACTGAGGTTGACTGTATGTCAGGCTAAGCACATTCTGTGCAATGTATCACTGAATCTACCCCACAAACCATCAGCTCCGTATTGTTATTATCTCCATTTTACAGAGGGGGGAAACTGAGACCTGAGGAGGTTAAGTTATTTCAGAAAGAGCCTGAAAATATCTAGTGAGATCTTAAACTCCGTCCCGACCAGCGGCAGAGGCCATGCCATGTTCCACCATGTTGCTGATCATCTCATGCTCCTGACTTGATGTGGTACTCACCATATGCTCTAATTCACTAAATTTACAAAAACTTATTGGGAGCACTTGTAAGTTCCCAGCATGGTATTAGGTGCTGGGGATGCACTGATGAATGGGACAGACTTGGTTCATGCTTCAATGGGACCTATAATCAAGGGACACCGGATTAAATGTCTAAAATGAATGAATGAATGAATGAATGAATGAATGAATGAATGAAACAAATGATAATCCAACCCCATCATACCTCCTTGTACAAAATCTGATGAAGTTTAGCTGCTAACATTTCCCTAATGTGTGCTAATCTTTTGCTAACACTTGGGCAGTGAACCCCTTGGGAACAGAGAACATTGTGTACTCTATATCCCTGAATTGTAGAAAGAAAAGAGCTCTCTTTAAACATCAATGAGTGTGTTGGGGTGCCTGGGTGGCTCAGTCAATCAAGCATCTGACTTTGGCTCATGATCTCATGGTTTGCAGGTTCGAGCCCTGCATCAGGCTCTGTGCTGACGGCTCAGAGCCTGGAGCCTGCTTTGGATTCTGTGTCTCCCTCTCTCTCTGCCCCTCCTCCTTTCACACTCTCTCTCTTTCTCAAAAATAAATAAACACTAAAAAAATTTTTTAACATTAATGAGTGTGATTTCAACAAGCAAATAAAGTAAAATAAAATATAAAATAAAATAAAATAAAATAAAATAAAATAAAATAAAATAAAATAAAATAAAATAAAATAAAATTAAAATAAAATAAAATTACCAACAGTTACCTCTTTTCTCTCTGGAGTTGGCAGTGAATGGATGGGACATATTTAATGGCCCACAGTATTCTAATAACTAGAATGTGTAGAATTGTTTCATTTTCTATTTTAAAATTTCCTCGCTTTTCATTCCTCATTTTTCACATGAAGAAGCTGAGGTCAGAGAGTTTCAGTGACTGCATGAAACTACCCCATGTTCTGGATATTAAAGCCACCAAGAGAAATTTATTTTCCAGGGGTATTTTTGAACCTGGCAGTTAACCCTAAAGGCTGTCCAAGTCCTTCCTTCTTTACCAGGAATTTTTAGAAAATGCATCTGCTTATCGAAGGCTGCAGAACTCTCAAAGGAAAAAAAATTTTAAACAACTTCTCTCCTGGGTGGTAATGATTTTGCTAATGAAATGCATTTCATCATCCGCACACACATCATGGTGTGAATTATGCCTTAATAAAGAACCTTTCGAAGAGCACTTAGCCCAGGATCTGCATTTCATTTGTGCAGGCAGATGCTGGACACGTGGGTAACCAATTGGGTCAGGCAGTCCTTTAATTTGCTCCTCCCTGGAGAGTCACAAGACCATCAGCGACTCAGGTAAAGTCTGTGAACTCCCACAACAAGCAGAGAGGAAGGACAGAAAAGAAGAGGGGCACATCAACCATATCCAGGATGGAGGAGGGTTCTTTATGTAAGATCCTTCAGAGTTTTCTAGAAGATTAGGGGTGCTTCCTTACAACTGAGCTATGATTGGACTCATGCCAAAGACAAGCACATTCATTCAGTAAACACTACAGAACTTTATGGAAGTTCTTTACGGAAGAAAGGGTTACTTAAGGAGGGCAAAACTGGAAATGGAATTCTAAATGCACTGTAGACATGTGCTATGGGCAGGATCTCTGTACAAATCTGGGGGGAAAATCAAGGAGCATTGTGGGAATATCCATCTATGATTCACCCAAATAACTACTGGGTTTGGAGGGGGGACAAGACACCAGGCCTAAGCTGAAGAAATAAGTTGTTTAGGGGAATGTAACCAGTTCAAAGGGAAAAGGATGTCTGGGTTGATTTTTTTTTTAATGCCAAAAGAAGAATCAAATGGAACTGGCAGATGCCATTTGTCACCTAAAGGCAAGGCTCAGGAAGGGGGCGGGGAGGGGCAGGGCACCACACAGTGTATGAAGGCTTCCACAGCTACATTGGTGTAGATGCCCTGACTCCTTCTCTCCCAGGCAACAGCCTGCAGCTCTTCCTCCCAATATTTGAGTCTACTTAAACACGCTCAGGATGCATACGCTGGGCAAACACGCGATCTGGAATGGGGGGAATCTGTGGTCATGGGGTGTGTATAAGGGCTGAGTTTGGTGCAGAAACTCAACATGCAACACAGGAACTGGTATATGAGTTCTTGCAGGGCTTGGGATTTGGAAAAGCCTGTGTCAGTCTGCTCAGCCTGCGCCCTTGGGGTTAGAAATCTGGTCTGCCCATCTTTGAGGGACTCCATCTGGAAGCCCTAGGAGACGGGGAGACATGAATTCCTAAAGATATTTGTGATTCAAACGCTTGCGGAGTTCCTAGTACGTGCCTGGCCCTCTGCCGAGCCACCAAGATGCTCTGTGCCTCCGATGTTTGGAGACCATGGTCACCTCCAGCATCACAGACACATCACAGCGTCTGGGCTTTGGTTTCTGGTGTCCGTTTGTAATGGAATTAAGATATCAGACACAGGAATCAATCAGCAAACACCTCCCATCCCATCTCTGATGAGGGGCGTGGTTGCAAGGAAAAGAATGAAGACAAGTAGCTGATAATAAAAGCAAGCAGGTGGCCTGTGAGTCCATCTGCCCAAAGTGTGACTTGGCTGTGGCTGCTGCTTCCATCCGATAGAACTCCTGCCCACACGGTTCGTTCGGAAGCCCGGGACACCATCATATGTGATGCTCCCTCATGTGTGAGCTGGGGAAAGGGACTAACGGAGGAGCAGGGCCAGGGGAAGCTAGCAGCGGGAGGATAGGCTCTGGAGTAATAAAAATCCACAGGCTGCTTGATTTGGACCAAGGTAAAGGAGACTCCTTGAGTCTTAGTTTCCTGATCTGAAAACTGGGATAATAATTGTGCCCTCCTCTTTGGACCGCTGTGAGAAAGAGAGGCAGGATGTATAAAATGTCCCGTGCAATCGATAAGAACTTGATCAGAACTTAGCCCAAGCTCCAGGCTGCGTGCCCAATCCGGAAGAGCAGAAGCGTTCCACTTACTGACTTCACAGAGACGGGGTGACTGCGGGGTGATGGATGCTACCTCCTATAGGGCAAGACACTCGGACACCGGGTGCCCTGGATTCTGTATCCTGGGGATTCACTAGGGCAGATGGTGAACGACGAAGGGGCTGAGGTGTCTGTGGGTCCAAATAAGCCTCCAGGCGCCCTCTGTCCCGGGAAACAGCCCCCACACGTGTCCCTCGCCACCCCCCCACCCTGCCCCATGTGACTAGTCATAGGGAAAGCAACTGTTTCACAGTAACCTGGGCCCCAGGGAGAGACATCAAGAATATGTGTGAGAGAGACAGAGAGGGAGATAGAGGAAGAGATGGACAGACAGAGACACAGAGTTCAGGAGACGAGAAGAAGGAAAAGAAAACAAGAAGTAGAACGAAAGAGAGGAGCAGAAAAACCAGTTGGGGGGTGGGGAGAGAAAAGTACAGAAAAGCAGGGGAGAAAGAGAACAGTACTTACCAACCGCCTTCAGGGAGGCATATTTGTTGAGCTCTTTGCCCGGCGGCTGCTGCTCGTAGGGATTAGAGATCTGGCCCAGGCTGGGGTACGAGTGCGGATGGCCCATCTGCTGGAGCAAAGGGGAGGTGGGCACCGCGTTGTTCATCTGCGTAGCATCTGCAAGCAAGATAACAGGGGGTGGTCACAGACGGGGCGGGACCTTCCTCCCATGCAAAGCAACCCACCCTCGCAGGGTCCCAAACGCCCACCCTCCTGGGGACACGAGAGCGAGAGCAGCAGGGGATGGGTGAATAAAGGGCAAAGGGTGTGCCTAGAACTTTTCATCTCCCCCTGAAACGGATGTGTTAAGGTCCCTACCATTGCAGGGGCTATTTCTGTAATTAAAACTATAGGGGTGCCCGGGTGGCTCAGCTGGTTGAACGTCCAACTTTGGCTCAGGTCACGCTCTCACGGTTCGTGAGTTGGAGCCCCACATCGGGCTCACAGAGCCCGCTTCGGATTCTCTGTCCCCCTCTCTGTCTGCCCCTCCCCCAAGCTCGTGCTCTCGCTCAAAAATGAAGAAACATTAAAAAATAAACTACATACAGATGATTAACTTCAGTAACAGTCAAGGAAATGCAAGTCAGAACAATGACGAGAAGCCGTTCCTTCGCCAAGAGATTGGCAAACACTGAGTAAGAGGGGGGAGGTACACCGATAGTCATAAAGATGTGGGAAGTTGTGTGGTCTCATCAACTCATGGCGGGCACGCAATTTGCCATATTTGCGGAAAGGAACATGACAGTGTGTCTTAGAATGTAAAGTGAGTGCATATTTTGACCAAACAATACCACTTCTAGGGAATGAGCCTACAGAAATGACATCAGAATACATGGATACTTGTTCAGAGATGTTCTCTGCACCATTGTCTATGAGGTGAAATATATGCACACACACAAACAACATGAGCTCCTAAAAATACAGGAATTCTTGGGGGCACCTGGATGGGCCATGTGACTCTTGATTTCAGCTCAGCTCATGATCCCAGGGTCATGGGATCGAGCCCTGAGTTGGACTCTGCTTAGAGTATGGACCCTGCTTAAGATTCTCCTTCCCTCCCTCTCTCTCCCTCTGCCCCTCTCCCCTACTTTATCTCTTATCTTTCTCAAAAAAAAAATACATATGGGAATTATTAAATTATTGTACATTCATATTACATACACAATCTGTACATGCATATAATGGGATATCATGCAGCTTAAAAAAAAAAGTGTTTAAAACGAGTTAAACTCTGGGGCACCAGGGTGGCTCAGCCAGTTAAGTCCAGCTCTTGGCTTCAGCTCAGGTCATGATCTCACAGTTTCACGAGTTCAAGCCCTGTATCAGGCTCTGCGCTGACAACTTGGGATTCTCTCTCTCTCCCTCTTTTTGCCCATCCCACACTCGCACTGTCTCTGTCTCTCTCAAAATAAATAAATAAACTTAAAAAAAAATCTTATAGAAAGATGTGTTAACTCTACACCTGTCAACCTGGATAGTTCCTTGGGGCTTATACTGTTAAGGAGGGAATAAGAAAATGAGAAAGTAATGCAAATAATACAGCAGTTTTGGTAAAGAAAATCTGTGCGTGTTGTAATTTGCAAAGACAGAAAAAAAATATGTAAAGACACATGAGCAGAATATTGACTACGTAGAGGAAATGGAATTCACCTGGAGAGGTTCAAGAAGTTGGCTCCGAAGGAATATTCTCTGAGCTGAGACCCAGAAATCCAGATGTGAGTTAAATGTGGGAGAAGGTGGAGGGCAGTTGAAGCATGTGCCGGGCACGTGCAGAAGAGGGGAGAGGGAGGAGGTGGGGCTGAACAGGCCTGCAGGGCTCACGATGCCTTGTGAAGGGTTTCTGTGTCACCCTGAGAGCAGTGGGAGGGAGGGGGCAAACTCAGATGAGGCACGGAGTCCAGAAGAGGGGGGTTATTGCTCAGTTTCAGGCAGGAAGTGGAGATTCTCTCCAGGTACATGAAGCACTCGTGCAGATCCAGCTAAACATGGCGGTGGATGCTGGTGCTGCTTTGAAAGACCCCCCTTACCTGGCATATGTGCCCATTTCCCAGCTGCTCTGGAGGGGACTCACAGCTCAGAGCTGGCCCTAGCACCCGCTAAGTTATTCTCAGGAACCACCACCACCCTGGGTTTCGGGTGCTTCATGAACCTCACCCTCAACACCTGAGGTGGCTGGCCACCAGGGTCTGGCTGGCTGACACTAAGGTGCGCAGACCAGCCCCTTGCCTCAAGGTGTGGATAGCTTTATGGACCAATGGATGCTCCAGAGCTCCCAGGGTTTGGAACAGGGGACAGCATTTTTTTGGGTAAAGGGACAAAACTGTAAATAATTCAGTCTTTATGGGCCACACAGTCTCATTAGGAATACTCTCAACTCCACCCTTGTATCAAGAAAGCAGACACAGACATTATGTCAAATAATGGGTGTGGCTATATGTCAATAAAACTTAACTTATCAAAACAGGTAGCTGCTAGATTCGATTCAAGGGACATAATTTGACTAACCCTGGTCCAGACTTTACCTGAGATTGACACCCCCATCCGTGTGAGACTCCTTCATCTTACCTATTTTGTTTCCCTCACAACCTGAGAAGGGCGAGCGTGCGTGCGTGCGTGTGTGCGTGTGTGTGTGTGTGTGTGTGTGTGTGTGTGTTGAAGAGCACTCCCTCAGAGTATTATACACCTGAACCCCCTCTCTGAAGTGCTGCTTCTAGACAAGTCAACCCATGACTTCTCTACACGTTATACCCCATGACGTATATGGAATGCTTGCCTTTAGAAACCAATAGAGGCAGGGATACCACAGCTGAGACACAGAGATAAGAACATTTTTATCACTGCACAAGCACACAACCCCAAATGCATAATGGGGATGTGACCAAACATATGCCACGTCGCCCAGCCTCTGCTGGCATGTGAGAAAGTGGGTGTATCCTTCTGCCATAATAGCATTTTGGCTGTGATTCAGCTGGGTCCGGAAGGCTCAAGATAACAAAATAATGGAAATAGGGCTGCATAAGGCATAGCGTTTGTTATGGTGTGGACCCCAAGATCATCTGACATCTTCCTCTCCAGAGCCACCTGCTAGGGAGGTCAACTTCATCTCGGCACGTCAGGCCAGACAAGTTTTGTGCCCAAATGCTGGTCTGGTGGGAGCACTTACTATAAACTCTCAATGTTTGCTGTGGGGGGGGGGGGGCGCACACTGTATCTTTTTTAATGGACAGCTACTATTTTTGTGTCTTCAGAACCGCCACTTCCTTCTACATCCTGCTTCATCTGAATTTGGGTCATGTGATGAGCTGCCAATTACGGTGACTGTCTTAGTCTGGGTTTTCCCAGAAGTCACTGAAATAAGGATCCAAGTATGAGCATATCTGGGGTGTGCTCTCAGGAACACCGTAGAAAAGGAGTAACGGTGGCACAAAAACAGACACTCAGATCAATGGAACAGAAGAGAGGACCCAGAAATTGACTCACAAACGTATGGACAACTGATCTTTGACAAAGCAGGAAAGAATATCCAATGAAATAAAGACAGTCTTTGCAGCAAGTGGTGCTGGGAACACTGAACTGCGACATGCAGAAGAATGAACCTGGACCACTTTCTTACACCATACACAAAAATAAACTCAAAATGGATGAAAGACCTAAATGTAAGACATGAAGCCATCTGAATCCTCGAGGAGAAAGCAGGCAAAAACCTCTTTGACCTTGGCCACAGCAGCTTCTTACTCACCATGTCTCTGGAGGCAAGGGAAACAAAAGCAAAAATGAGCTACTGGGACCTCATCAAAATAAAATATTCTGCACAGCAAAGGAAACAATCAGCAAAACTAAAAGGCAACCAACAGAATGGGAGAAGATATTTGCAAACGACTTATCAGATAAAGGGCTAGTAACCAAAATCTCTAAAGAACTTATCAAAATCAACACCCAAAAAACAAACAATCCAGTGAAGAAATGGGCAG
This sequence comes from Herpailurus yagouaroundi, assembly GCF_014898765.1. NCBI lineage: Eukaryota > Metazoa > Chordata > Mammalia > Carnivora > Felidae > Herpailurus > Herpailurus yagouaroundi. Next base: position 8,847,700 of record NW_024412453.1, read on the forward strand.
AAGACATGAACAGACATTTTTCCAAAGAAGACATCCAGATGGCCAACTGACGTATGAAAAGATGCTCAACCTCACTCATCACCAGGGAAACACAAATCAAAACCACAATGAGATACCTCCTCACACCTGTCAGAACAGCTAACGTTAACAACTCAGGCAACAACAGATGTTGGTGAGGATGTGGAGAAAGATGATCTCTTTTGCATTGTTGGTGGAATGCAAACCGGTGCAGCCACTCTGGAAAACAGTATGGAGGTTCCTCAAAAAATTAAAAATAGAACTACCCTATGACCCAGCAATTACACTACTAGGAATTCATCCCAGGGATACAGGTATGCTGTTTCGAAGGGACACATGCACCCCTATGTTTATAGCAGCACTATCTACAATAGGCAAAGCATGGAAAGAGCCCAAATATACATCAATGGATGAATGGATAAAGAAGATGTGGTATATACATACTATGGAGTATTACTTGGCAATCCAAAAAAATGAATTCTTGCCAATTGCAACATGAATGGAACTAGAGGGTATTATGGTAAGCAAAATTAGTCATAGAAAGACAAAAATCATATGACTTGACTTATATGAGGTCTTTAAGAGACAAAACAGATGAACATAAGGGAAGGGGAAAAATTTTTTTAAAAAAGGGAGGGGGACAAAACAGAAGAGACTCATAAATATGGAGAACAAACAGAGGGTAACTGGAGAGGGTGTGGGGGGGATGGGCTAAATGGGTAAGGGGCATTAAGGAAACTACCCCTGAAATCATTGTTGCACTATATGCTAACTAACTTGGATATAAATTTAAAAAATGAAATAAAATAAAGAAAAAAAGAAAAAAAAAAAGAAAAGGAGTAAGGGAGCAAGACAGGGATGGGAATACAGACAAAGAGCACAATGCCAAGCAAGGGGCGATTCTAGTGAACTGGAGTTTAATCCCACTTTGGAATGCTGGTAAATGATGTGGAATGCCTGTCTGAGAATTCTATCATTAAGCAAGCCCCTTAGTATTTATATACCAATTCCCATGAGTCATCAGTTGAGGACTGCTTCTGGAAGACAGCAATGCCTCAGCATTTGCAACCCACCATGTTCATGGTCAGAGTGTGCTCTAGCAGGCAAAAAAAAACCTCTTATTCAGACACATAAGGGCTGGCAGTTGGATATCAGGCCAGTAACTCTCACTTCTAGCCACAGAAGTGAGCATGTGATCAAATCTGACAAATCACAATACCTCCTTCTTCCCACAGTGATTGGGCCAGAAGCAGGCACGTGATCTAGGCTGGCCCAATCAGAATACTTCCCTGAATTTTTCTATTTGGAACCTTTGGATTCAAAAATCCAGGAAGCCATGGATTCGAGTTTGAACCTACCAAGTGGAGAATCTCTTTATTGTGAAGGAATAAGGACAACAGGAGGGAAGCAGCAAAGATAGGGAAGGCCCTCCCCTTTTTATGTTTATTCTTAAGAAAGAGAGAGAGAGAGCACACACAAGCGCGGGGTGTGCAGAGAGAGAGGGAGACACAGAATCTGAAGCAAGCTCCAGGCTATGAACTATCAGCACAGAGCCCGACTCGGGGCTCAAACTCATGAACTGTGAGATCACGACCTGAACTGAAGTCGATGCTTAACCGACTGAGCCACCCAGATGACCCAGGGAAGCCTCTTTCTAATAAGCTAGTATGCTTTGGGGTGTATCTCTTGCACTGTATAGTTTGGACTAGTGTAGCTGTCTGGATTTCCTCTGGGAAATGGAACCAACCAGAGGGGAAGTTGCCCATGTGGATATAAAGCAAGGCCTGGGGATTGTGTTAAGATGATAAAGGCATTGTTCCTGGGTATTCTACAGAAATATAGTAGAAATTTCAAACTGCAAGTGCTCTTACTAGTACATAGAGAATGCTCAAAGCTATTAATAAGCTAATTAACTAATGTCTTTATGGTGGTCGTCTTTTTTTTTTTTTTAACCCCTGGAAGTAGATTCCAAACATGAGCCTGTGTAGTTAAAGAGCTGGCCTCTCCCCAGCCCACTGTCCAGTGGGCCCTTTCTCCCATCTCCTTGCTCCCTTGGTTCTAGACCCCACCCACTATGCTCAACTTCTGTTCCCAGGCCTGCCAGGAGAGATGCAAAACATGTCATTAAAGGAAAAAAAAAATCTGTAGAGATGTTCCTCATCACTTGCGACAGCCTTTTATGTTATCCAACAGAATATTTAATATGCCATTATAAAGTATTTGCTGCTGGATGATATCTCCCAAGTCCTGAGCTACCTCAAGGACAGTGGGTAGTTACTTAATGTAAGTGGGCATGACCGAGATGGCCCACCAAAGGGATCCCTCACCAGCCCAAAGTCACATTCCTGCTATCCCATTTAGAACCCTGGGAAGACAGCCATTTTGTGCCTGCTTCCAGGCATCAAATATTCAGAAATACTGAAATCTAGGGGGCGTGGGGGTGGCTCAGTTGGTTATGCATCTGACTTCAGCTCAAGTCACAATCTCCTCATGGTCCGTCCTTGAGTTCAAGCCCCGCATCAGGCTCTGTGCTGACAGCTCGGAGCCTGGAGCCTTCTTCAGATTCTGTGTCTCCCTCTCTCTCTGGCCCTTTGATCGCACCCCCCTCGCTTGCATTCAGTCTCTCTCTCTCTCTCAAAAATAAATAAATACATAAATAAATAAATAAATAAATAAATCAACCAACCAACCAACCAACCAACCAACCAACATTTAAAAAAAAGGCACACACTTAAAAAAAAGAAATCTGGTCTCAGGGAAGCTATGAAAAATTATTAAACGCACGTGTGACTGGATTTTTTTTTAAATGTTATTTTCATTTTACTGAACAGGATGATGGAAAAGAGCTGGCCACCCAGGTTCCCTGGGAGTTTTCTACAAATATATCCAGCTAAGGAGGAGATACCTAAGTGTAGATGCGAAGGAAGCCCAGTTTGGCATCCAGCCAAAATAGAACAATAGGGTGAGGGAAGCACAAAGAGTAAGATCTGGGTTATAATCTGCAAATCCTGTCCTTGCCAAGAGAGAGAAGAAAAATAAAAGACATAGATACATAGACAGATAGATAGACAGAATATAGGTATACATGTATATGCATATGTATGCGCTTTTTAAATATTCATTTATTTTGAGAAAGAGATGGTCGGGGGGGGGGCATGGAGGGGCAGAGAGGGAGAGAGAGAGAATTCCAAGCAGGCTCTGTGCTGAGATCGACATGGGGCTTGATCTCATGAACTGTGGGATCATGACCTGAGCTGAAATCAAGAGTCAGATACCTAACTGACCAAGCTACCCAGGTGCCCATACATATGTATGTATTTTATGTATGTAGGTACATGTAACACATACATATATATTACTTATGATATATATGTTGTTTGATATGTCTATCTCATTTGATTTGCATAGTCATGACCATAGAGATAATCCAGTTGAACCAACTCTGTCTTGCTCTCAGCCGGATGGTTTCTCTTATAGACCAACTTTGGCCCCAGAGATACCGTTCTAAGTACTTCATACCCCATGCCGTAAGAAAAACTCTTTGCCGCATTACAGTTTTGCAACTCATCCTCACCCTTATAAATAGCCAATGAGAACTTTCTGTTCTGGGATGCTGTTTTCAGTCAAGACCCTCGGTCAACAACAAGAAGCTGATGATGTCCCTGTGCTCTCCTTCCTGAGACAGAAGAGGGGCCTTATGTATTAAACAACCATTTTCAAAGAAGGGTAAGATAGAGCTACTCTAATTGGAAACCTCTGGCTGACTTGCCCCCAGGTAACCGCTGTGGAAATACCATTATACGTGGTATATCTTAGCCACTAAACAGAAAGGAGATAGATGTCATTCAGACAGGGTCAGTTAAGGTAAAAACGCTCCACGGCAAATGCTGGGATGATGCTGTGGGTTTCTCAGTGTAGAACAGACAAATAACAACTATCAGAAACTGGACCAATGTGGCTCCTATTGGAAGCAAAGCAACAAAAGCCAGTCTTTCATGGCACATCACAAGGAAACAGCTGAGAAAGGCACAAGACAGTCAAATGGTGTTGTTTTGTGGAGCATGCATTATATGACAGTCATTGGTAAAGAATTTCTCATGCATTTCTCATGTTTAATTTCTCATGTTTAATTCCCATATCAACCCTAGGAGGTAGAGAGCTGCGGACAAAATATCTTTTAAAATAAGGTTTTCGAGGTGTGCCTGGGTGGCTCGGTCGGTTAAAAGTCCAACTTCAGCTCAGGTCAGGATCTTACGGTTCGTGAGTTCAAGCCCGGCATCAGGCTCTGTGCTGCCAGCTCAGAGCCTGGAGCTTGGAGCCTGCTTCGGATTCTGTGTCTCCCTCTCTCTCTCTCTCTCTCTCTCTAACCCTTCCCTGCTCATTCTCTCTCTGTCTCTTTCTCTCTCTCAAATAAAGGTTTGAAAAGTTAAAAAAAAATAAAGTTTTTGTTGTAGAACAATCTTAAGAATTATAAAACTATTGCAGAGATGGCATCAGGAGGTCCCACATAGACCCCAGATCCAGTTTCCCCTGATAGTAACAGCGCGTGTCGTGCAGCGCGTGTGTTACAAATAATGAACCAATGTGAGAAATTACCATCAACACAAGTCCACACTTTCTTCATATGTCCTCAGTTTTGACCTAATGTCCTTTTTCTGTTCCAGAATCTCATCCAATTACCACATTAAAGTGAGTCCCTCATGTTTCCTTAAGTATCTCGTGGCGGTTAGTCTCTTTGACTTTCCTTGTTTTTGATGACTGTGACAGTTTTGAGGAGTACCAGCCAGGTATTTTGTAGAATGGCCCTTGAGAGGAATCTGTCTGATGCTTTTCTCATGACCAGACTGAGGCTGTGGGTTTGGGGGAAGGGAACTGTAGAGATAAAGTGACATTCTCATCATAACCTATCAAGGATACATACTATGATGCCTTACCACTGTTGATGTTAACCTTGATCACCTGCCTGAGGTAGCGTCCATCAAGCTTGTCCACTGTAAAGTTGTTCTACTTTTTTCTTTTTCCATGCTATCCTCTATAAGCCACTTTGCACAACCCACATTTCAGGAGTGGGGAGTTACATTCAACCTCCTCGAGTAAAGAGTATCTACATAAATTATTTAGAATTCTTCAATGTAGGAGATTTGTCTCTTTTCCCACACTTGATTATTCAACCATTTATTTATATCAGTGTGGACACATAGATATGTATGTTATTACTTTGGGTTATAAACCAATACCATGTTGTTTTTTGCTCGAACTGTTCCAGGTCCAGTCATTGGAAACTCTTTCAGTTGGCTCCTGTGTCTCCTTTTTCAGACCCCCACCCCCTGCTCTCTAGCAATATGAGATGCTCCACGTTCATCTTGTATATTCCCTGTCTAGGGCTAGAATCAGCCATCTCTCCAAGGAGCCCTGGTTCTTTTCATTGTAGAATGGTGTTAGCAACCAAGATCTGGGTGCTTCTGGTCTCTCTCTCTCTCTATCTCTCTGCGGACAGAGTAAGGAAAACTATGTGTATGTCCTAACTCATTTACTCCGGGATCTACAAATATTTATATATGTAACCATCTGTATCTACCGTAAGTCAAACACATTCATCCTGCTCTCTCCAGCTCTAATCCATGATCCATGGATCATTCTAGGCTCCTCCCCTTGTTTATTTGTAATCTTTCACCCCAACAACGAGAAACATGGCTCCCATCATCCGCCATCCATTGACTGATTGTTAAGTCCAATATCCATGTCTAGCAATACCAGAATCATTATCCCATATCCCCATGGGAAACAACATTATCAACTACAGCACAGTCTAAAGACAATGGATTTTTCAAGTTATTAAAGTGTTTTTCTCTTTTTGTCTTCCTAAGAGCATCATGGCCCATGGCATCCACATGCCTGGGTAATGCTGGGGAATTGGGATTTATTACAGAAGGACCACAAAGAAAAATAATCATTATGGATGGCATCAATCAATGATGGAGATGGTGAAGACACACTTACATACATGATACACACAGAGGTGTTATTAGGTACGAGGCACTATCCTGTATATGAACTAATCCAGTCATTCCAAGAATCTCTGTGAGATACTATTATTAACCCCACTTTGCAGAGGAGGAAACCAAGACAGTGAGAGGCTTTGTAACTTGCCCAAAGTTATACCATTTACATACAGCAGAGCTATGCTGTGTTCCTGGCCATCTGCCTCTAGAATCTGCGTTCTTGACCACTTGCTTTTGGCTTTAAGGGAGTTAAATTCAAATGTTTGACATTCGAAAAATTATTTTGTAGCCAGACAACAATACAATTTTAAGTCATGTGACTGACTTTGGAAAGTGGTAGGTTTTTATTCCTTTCTCACCACTCTTTGTTTTTATTTCTTTCTTTTTTTTTTTTTTTT
>NW_024412453.1:8854217-8874543 GCF_014898765.1 Herpailurus yagouaroundi
TTTTTTTTTTTTTTTTTTTTTTTTTTAGTTTTTAAAGTTTTATTTTGAATTCCGGAGAGTTGATGTATATTAGTTTCAGGTGTGCAATACAGTGATTCAACCCTTCCATATATCACCTAATGCCCATCACAAGTGCACTCCTTAATCCCTGTGACCTGTTTCACCCATCCCCCTAGACACTGTCCCTCTGGTAACCATCAGTTTGTACTCTATGGTTAAGACTCTGTTTCTTGGTTTGGCTCTCTCTTTCTCTTTTTTCCCCTGGCTTTGATTGTTTTTGTTGGTTTCTTAAATGCCACATATGAGTGAAATCATATGGCATTTGTCTTTCTCTAGGCTAACTTACTTCATTTAGCATAATATACTCTAGGTCCATTTATACTGTCACAAATGGCAAGATTTCATTCTTTCTAATGGCTGAATAATATCCCATTACACACATTCACACACCTCACTTCTTCTTTATCCATTCATCTATCAATGGGCACTTGGGCTGCTTCCATAATTTGGGCACTGTAAATAATGCTGCAATAAACATAGGGGACCATGTATACCTGTAAATCAGTGTATCCCTTTGAAATAGCCAATAGTGCAATTATTGGATTGTAGGGTAGTTCTATGTCTAACATTTTGAGGAACTTCCATACCTTTCTCTCTGCTCTTCAGCATATGGAGGGCTGGACTTGGTAGACAAGACCACAGAGTTTTTGTCAAAGGTAGACCAGGGAAGAAATGGGATAGGAAGCCTGCCTTCTCTGATTCTAGGGAATCGAGAAAATGAAAAGGAGAGAGAGAGAGAGAGAGAGATGAAAGAATGTCACTCAACTTTCTCTCTTTGGTCTTCAGACCCAGGTTGGGATGGAGAATGATGGATGAGGAAAATGCTGACGGCAGGGATCTCTTGTCTCACTCTGGGAGGAGCTCACAGGGAAGAAGCGCTAAGCTGTCAGGGGGTAGCTGAGCCAGTTAAGAAATGGCGTGGTATGATCTGACTACCAGATGCCTAAATTGACCTTCCTCAATGACCCTCATATCCCATAGTGCTTGAGGGCAGGAATCCCGCCAGAGAACCTCTCATTGTAGGGCAGGGAGGTTCCATACATAGAGCGTTTCCTTCCACTTGATTCTACTTTCCTTTCTCTCCCAAGCAAGACAGCACGGGCCAACTCAGACAGAAGTCACACACCCACAAAGGCCAAATAGAAAAGCACGTTAACCACATAAAAAACAGATTTCTCTGCCTATCACAATCCTGTTTTACATACAAGGAAATTGAAGCCCAGAGAGATTGAGGTGCTTGCCCAGAGTCACACAGTATGTTAGTAACTATCACGATTTGATCCCAGCTTTGTCAGATGGCGGAACAGGTGTTTCCTCCATTAAGTTAGGCTGCCCCTAGCCGGGACTAGAAGAAACTAGTGTCTCAGCATGGAGCCTCCTCTATGGGGAAAGACTCTTGGGTCTTAAGTATCTTCCCTCTTTTTTAAAGAAAAAAATTTTAACATTTATCTATTTTTGAGAGACAGAGCATAAGAGGGGGGATGCAGAGAGAGGGAGACACAGAATCCAAAGTAGGCTCCAGGCTCTGAGTTCTCAGAACAGAGCCCAACGCAGGGCTTGAACCCATTAACTGTGAGATCATTACCTTAAATGAAGTCGGACGCTTAACCAACTGAGCCACCCAGTCATCACAAGTATCTTCCCTCTTATAAAATTTCCCACTCAGGCCCGTAAACCACTAGCCAAATCTTGTGTCTTTTTGCCTCCCTTTCACCCAGAGAATGGAACTTGTGTTATACCCAAGGAGTGAGCAGGCCTCCCCACCCCCTGCCCATCCTAAGAATCCCTTACTGCCTTGTGGAATGTGCCTGTGCCCTGACCTCTCCAACTTGCTCATGTATCCAATCCCTCCTCATATATTTGAGTGTCTGCGGTGGGCCAGGCATTGAACTTGGCAGACAAGTCCTAGCTCTTGTACCACTTACTAAATAGAGGAACTAATTAGGGAAACATTTCCCAAGGTTTTTAAACACCCATGAGGTTGCCAGGCCTGCGAGGCCATGTTGGTCCTGACCGGCATTGTACTTCAGATGAACCCCATGCTCCCCAACACATTCTCTGTGCCTCCTCATAATGACTCGACATAATTAAAAAGGAATGGAATTCTGACTCAGTCAGCTCTGGGCTCAAATTCTGGCTCTTCCCTTTCCCAAGAGCATCACTGGGTATGTTATCATGCCTGTCTGAGCCTCAGTCTTCTCAGCTCTATAATAGGGACATAAAAGCATCCTCTTGGGCGTGGGGAACTTCATGGAGACGGCATGTACACAATCCTCAGCATTGCCCCTGAAATAGAGTAACCATCCCACATATTCTAGCCAAAGCTTTATTGCCTCCAATTGTCCAGTAAACAAAGACAACATGATGGGGGTGGCCACAGAAAGAGAGTGGCCCTCTCTCGACTCAGGATTCCTGGACATGTTCCCGATCATTCAGTTAACTTGGAAAAGGACAAATGAGAGAGAATAGGCAAGAGATGTTCCTGTGGGGGGCCAGTTGCACCGGTAATTCTCTTAACAACAACAAAAAAGAGAATGCATGTTCAGAAATCATAGCAGAGCTCTGGCTTTTAGCTCTGTTTTCCTTTCTATCATTCCCAAACCTTTATGCCCAGTATCCTTTTAAAGAGAAAAACCCGAAAATTATAGCTTGAAACACCATGTGGATTTTTCTATGGCCATAAGCAAGCAAAAAAAAAAAAAAAAAAAAAATCAAATCAAATCCAACTCAAAATTACCCCGAATTTGCCAAAAAAGAACATAGCAGGCGAGCCTCTCACCAGAAAAGGTTTATGTAGAACGAGAATTAAATCCATCTTATTGAAATTTGGTGGCAGAGAGACCAGCAGGGATTTGCAATGGAGGGAAAAAAATGCACATATATCATTGTAAAACCTTTGGTAAATGAGGCATTTGTGGTGCCCATGGGTTTATACCTCTTAGCATGCAAAACATTTTTTTCCTATTTTGACCATTTATGATGGGACTATTTTAAAAGTGGAGTTGTTAAATATTTGTTTAATGTTCCTTTTGCCAGTTTTTATGCAGGCCCTGGTGGGGGAGGGGGCGGCAGATATTCATTTCAAATCTCAGGTTGTGCCCCAAGGAGATGACAGTCTAGGATAGGAAGCAGAACAAGAACAACGCAAGGGACGCAGAGGACCGTCAAGACCAGCATGGTTAGGTGCGCCTGGGTCACTCAGTTGGTTGAGCATCTGAGTCTTGATTTCAGCTCAGGTCATGATCTCAGGGTTTGGGAGATCACCCCCCATGTAGGGCTCTGTCCTGACAGTGTGGAGCCTGCTTGGGATTCTCTCTCTCTGCCCCTCCCCTGCTCTCTCTCTTTACATATATAATTATATAAATATAATAAATAAACTTTATACACACACACACACACACACACACACACACATATATGCATAAAGACTAGTATGGTCTTTATAGACCAGTACAGTGCCATAATACAGCAAAACACAGAGTCTCATGACAGCACAAGGGACAGGGTACCTCGCTCAGTTTTAGAAGGAAGAAGACCTTCATCTACACTTTGAGAAAGAGAGATTGTCAAAGAAAGTAACTAGAGGACCATGTTGGAAATAGCATCAGGAGCACATTCTAGAAACTACCATTTATTGGTATTGCTTCTGCAATGGAACATCTCCAAGGTGGCTTAACTCACCACCAATAGCTTAGCATCATTATAATATCAATGGCTGCTTATGTGAACAGCAGACATTCCCCAAGGCTAATTTCATGAGCCCATCTAATGGTGTATACGCCCCTTCCTTCAATAGCCCAGGGAGCCATAGTTGCTTCTTTTCTGCTCCTTGTACTCTTCTCCTCCTCCGGCATCCTTCTCCTCCCAATTCCACCTCTATTTAGTACCTTTCTTTTCCCTTCCATCATGGCTAGTCTTTGACCAGCTGCATGGTGAGCTGCGGCCTGTCCTCTTGGACTTCATTATTTCTAGTCCAAATGTGTTGTGGGATTAGAAACTAATCCCAAAGGGTGCCTGGGTGGCTCAGTTGACCTGGTTTCAACTCAGGTCATGATTTCATGGTTCGTGAGATGGAGCCCCACGCTGGGCTCCACACTGAGCATGGAATCTGCTTGGGATTCTCTCTCTCTGCCCCTCCCCTGCTTGTGCTCGCTCTCGCTCTTGCTCTCTCTCTCTCTCTCTCTCTCTCTCTCTCAAAAATAAATAAGTATTAAAAAACAAATAAACTAGAGGGGCATCTGGGTGGCTCAGTTGGTTAAGTTCCGCCTTTGGCTCAGGTCATGATCTCAGAGTTTGTAGGTTTGAGCCCCCTGTCTGGCTCTGTGCTGACAGCTCAGAGCCTGTAGTCTTCTTCAGATTCTGTGTCTCCCTCTCTCTCTCTGCCCCTCCCCCACTCACCCTCTGTCTCTCTCTCAAAAATGAATAAACATTTAAAAAATTAAAAAAAAAAAAGAGAAACTAGATACCCAAGCTTGTTAGTATGGATGGTAAAATAACAACCGTATGTAAAAATACTATTTGCTTCTGCAAAATGCTGTCCTTTTTCCCTACATCTTCCCCAAGGTGACTGTGAATCATCTTTCCAGGGTCAGCTTATACGTCACAGCTTCCAGGGGACCTTCCTGACCCCATCCAATCTTAAATACTCCTGCACCTCTCATCTGCTAGGGCCACCATGACCACAGAGTAGGGCTTTAACAAGAAAAATGTAACGTCTTGCGGTTCTAGGGGCTGGTAGTCTAAGTTCAAGATGTCAGCAAGCCTGGTTCCTTCTGAGGTGATGAGGGAGGGTCTGTTCCGGGCCTCTTTCCTGGTCTCTGGTGGTTTTCTGGCAATCTTGGGCATGCCTGGGCTTATAGAAGCATCACCCAATATCTGCCTTCACCCTTACATAGTGTTCCTCTTGTGTGCATGTCTGTGTCCAAATTCCCCTTTTTTTTCATAAGGACATCCATTCTATTGAATTGGGGCCCATCCTTCTCCAGTATGACCTTAACTAATTCCATCTGCCATGACACTATCCCCAAATAAGGTCACATCCTGAGGTACTGAGAGTTAGGACTTCAACCCTTCAATTTGAGAGGGGCACAATTCAATGTGTAACACTTCCTTAACTTGACTTCTTTAGCCACATAAATACTTCTATTTATTTCCAGTGCCTGTTTTCCCATACCACTGAGGCCAGGGAATGTGTTCAGTTTCCTCCACCCCTCTGTTCCCAGGGCCTCTCCTGGCTCCCTCCATGGAACTGAATTCTAACTAACACAGGAAAGGATGAGAGGGAAAAAGGCCATTTTTCAGGCGCCTGCTAGGTGGCAGGCAGTGTGCAAGGAGCGTTACCTAAAAGTCAGCTTTTTCACTAAGAAAAAGGCATTGGATGTAGCGGCTTAGCAACAGCCATTTTGGTTGCTCTGAAATTAGTTTTTTCTTTTTGGACTGTACGTGCATCAGGTAAGTATTTTGTGTATGGACAATCTGACACCTGGGACAGCAAACGACAACGACAAAAAAGCAAAGGGATGAAACGAATAAGGGAACTGGGCTCAGCTCAACCAAACACCAGGGATGGTACGCTACTTAGGTATGTGTCCTCTAGGTGGTAACACAACACAGATGCCCCACAGACAGAGGACAAAGTATATCCTACACCAAGTCTCCAGCAGAAACGATTCTATGCAGGGCTGCAACGGACCTGTTGCTTAAGGAATTTTCCAGTGTGCACCAAGAAGGCCTTTAGTTCCGGCTTTCATTGAAGCTTCACAGAGCCAATGCACGGATGCAGAGTACAGACTGATTTCCTATCACCTGTATATTTTGTGTCTTAAAGAGCCCACTTGAATTGGGTGCAAATCTCCTCCACTGAGCTTGTAGAGTCCGTTTTGTAAGTGCATTTATTTATCATTTTTTGAGGGAGAGGGAGAGGGAGAGGGAGAGGGAGAGGGAGAGAGAGAGAGAGAGAGAGAGAGAGAGAGAGCGCGCAAGTGCACACAGGGAAGGGGCAGAGAGAGAGAATCCCAAGCAGGCTCTGCACCATTAGCATGGAGCCCCATGAGGGGCTCAATCCCAAAAACCGTGAGATCATGACCTAAACCAAAGTTGGATGCTTAAACAAATGAGTCATCCAGGCACCCCCCCACACACACACTTTTTTGACAGAGACATAAGGAGAGCCTGAGCAGGGGAGAAGGGCTGAGGGCAAGAGAGAGACAGAAAAAGAGCAAGAGAGAGAGGGAGGGAAGGGGGATCCAAAGCAGTCTCCATGCTCAGCACAGAGCCTGACACGGGACTCCATCCCATGACCCTGAGATCATGACCCAAGCAGAAAACATGAGTTGGACATTCAACTGACCAACGAAGCGCCCCTGGAGAGTCCATTTTTAAGGACCTACCACACAGAGAGTGGTTGAGATTCACAGTGATAGACACAATCATGTCTCTCCCCATTTTCCATACCTTCCAAAATTCTCCAAACAGCTTCCCCTGTGAGGAGTTATCTGAGAGCAGAGTGAGAACACAGAGAGAATAGGTCCTTCAGAGATGGGAGACAAGGGTTTAAATCCTGCTCCAGCCACATATTAGCTGTGAGGTCCTAAGAAAATTACTGAGCTCTGGTGCCTCTGGTTCACTGCATATGAAATGGGCGAGATGGGAATGCCAACAAAAGAACTTGGAAGCAGGTTCTTAAACAGCCGTTTGCTTACCCGTCTATACTGCAGCACTGTTCACAATAGCCAAGAGGTGGAGGCAACAGGTGTCCACCGATGGATGAAGGGATAAAGAAAATGTGCTGTATGCGTACAATGGACTATTATTCAGCTTCAAAAAGGAAGGAAATTCTGATACATGCTACAACATGGATGGACCTCAAGGACATTATGCTAAGTGAAATAAGCCAGTTATAAAAAAGACTTCTCCTCTATGATTCCACTTATATGAGGTAGCTACAGTAGTCAGATCCATGGTCACACAGAAAGCAGAATGGTGGTTTCCAGGGGTAGGCAGAGACGGGAATGGGGAGTTGGTGTTCAACGGGTAGTTTCAGTTTTGCAAGACAAAAAGTTCCGTAAGTCAGTCACACGACAATGTAAATATACTTAATGTTACTGAACTGTACACCTAGAAATGGTTAAGATAGTGAATTTTATGTTATGCATTCATTGCCAAATTTTGAAACCCAGATGCACGTGCCAAGTGCTCTATCCACACACCCCTCATTATACATGAAGGCATTCTGTAAGTTAGACATTATTGTGCACAACGGACAGATGGGAAAAAATGAGGCAAAAAGAAAGGGCTGTGGACCATGTATGTGAGGTCACAGACAGCAGAGACAAAGTCAGCTTGATCCCAACCCAGTGCTTCCTTCTCCATTCTAACTGATTGTCTTCGACAGAGTCCAGAAAAGATCAAGCAAGATATGTCCTGAAAGCACAGACCTTAATATCTGGCACACGTAAGAATCTGTAATGGTAAACCTTTCTCCCCATAATATTTCCACATTTTAAAAACATTCAAGCAGGGGCGCCTGGGTGGCGCAGTCGGTTAAGCGTCCGACTTCAGCTCAGGTCATGATCTCACGGTCCGTGAGTTCGAGCCCCGCGTTGGGCTCTAGGCTGATGGCTCAGAGCCTGGAGCCTGTTTCCGATTCTGTGTCTCCCTCTCTCTCTGCCCCTCCCCCGTTCATGCTCTGTCTCTCTCTGTCCCAAAAATAAATAAACGTTGAAAAAAAAATAAAAAAATAAAAATAAAAATAAATAAAAAAAAAAAACATTCAAGCTAACCATTTCTTCTTGTCTCTGAGAATGTTCCAAGGGGTGATTATTGCTTAAACCAAATCCTTGCTAATTGCCGGATGAGCAAATTCATTCACTGAATAACCCACTTATCAAATAATCACAATGTGCCAATCCTAGGCCAGGTGTCTTTCTGGGTACTGGGGAAGGAGAAATGCCTAAGACCCACTCCTGCCTCTGAAAAGTTCACAGTCCAATGAAGGGGGAACTGAAAGGTAAACCACTCCTGGTAACACATGTGATAGTAAAAGTAGGTACAAAGATCTGGGACGCCTGGTTGGCTCGGTCGGTTAAGTGTACGACTCTTGATTTCCGCTCAGATCATGATCTCATGGTTCATAGGATCGAGCCCTACACTGGGATCTGCAGGGACAGTGCAGAGCCTGCTTGGGATTCTCATTCTCTCCATCTCTCGCTCTATTCTGCCCCTGCTCTCTTGCTCTCTCTCAAAATAAATAAATAAACATTTAAAAAAAGTAGACACAAAGATCTGAGGCAACCTATGTTTCAAGATAAAAATTACCTGATAGTAATCCTTCCTATATCAAATTCCTAAAAATGCTTATCAAGGCATAAAAAAAAACTCTTAAAAATGTAAAATGAAACCATGATAATATATCACTACCTATCTAAAAGAATGACAAAAACAAAAACAAAATAAAACATCTCACAATGCCAAGTCCTGGTGAGGATATGAAGCAAAAGAAACTCTCATTCACTGCTTGTAGGAATGCAAAATGATACAGCCCCTTTGGAAAAATAAATGTAGCGGCTTCTTAAAAAGTTCAACATATACAGAAAACCTGGGATTGCAAGCAACTTGTTCTGCTAGCGTTACGCAAGACAAGCAAACACTTCCAATAAATTTTAACTTGAAAAAAGAGTGATGTCTTGCAATATGAGTAGTACATGATGCTGAATGTCACATGACCACAACTGAGCCATGGTTCCCCCCACCCACCCCCCGCAGGATTGTGGGTGATCATCTCCCATGCTTGCATGCTCGGCCTCAAGCTATGGTGTTTGGCAGAAGTCAGTGATTTTTCAGAACAATGGACAGTGCCCACAACTAGCGCTAGTGTATTTTTTGTCACTTCAAAGCCCCTATGGACAGTCCTTTGCTTTTCCATACAAGAGTAAGTTTAGGAATGCTGTGCTTCATTCTAGGTCATTGGATAGGTTCCTTGTTAAAGCTGCACAAAAAGAAAAAGATGCCATTGAGCCAAGAGATAGCAGTGATTCCATTAGTGACAGTGAAAGTTGTCCTACACAATAACCCTTCTCTCTCGTCACCCTCACACTAGCCACGAAGGTTTTCAAAGGTAAGCGCAGGTTAATTTGTTTATTTTTCTTCATATTTTGTATTTTCCTTATTATTTTATATTATATTACAGTACTGTAATCACTTTTATATGTTTACTTTGGGGTTGTGGAACAAATCATCTGAGTTTCCATTATTTCTTATGGGGAAATTCGCTTTGATATACAAGTGCTTTGGACTACAAGCATGTTTCCAGAATGAATTATGCTCACAAATCAAGGTTTTACTGTACTTACAATCAGACTCTACAATCCCACTCCTAGGTATTTAACCAAAAGAAATGAAAACTTAGGCTCACATAAAAACCTGCTTGATGTTTAAAGTGGATTCATTCATAATCACCCAAAACTAAGAACAAACCAAATGTCCTTCAACTGAAAAATTGGTAAATAAGCTAAGGCACATTCAGGCAGTGGAATACTACTGAGAAGTAAAAAGGAAAAGACCATGAATACACACATTATGTTAAGTGAAAGAAGGAAGACTCAAAATGCCAGACAGGATATGATTCCATTTATATGACATTTTAGACAAGGCAAAACCAGAGGGACAGAAATCAGGTCTGTGGTTGTGAAGGTTCAGGTGAGTAATTGGCTACAAAGGGGCAGCCCAAGGAATCTGGAGGTGGGGTAGAAGGACGGAGCCATTTTGGGTCTTGACTGTGGTAATGATTACGTGACTCCATGCATTTGTTGAAATTCACAGAACTGTTCCCCAAAAAGAATCAATTTCACTGTATATAAATTATAAAGTACATTTAAATAATTTTTTAAAAATATGTAAAGACATTACCCTGCTTAGCAACAAAGAGTTCTGCTGGCAGAGCAGAAACTGTGAGGAATCTCTGAAATGTGAGGCCAAAATGGGATTATATTTAAAAAAGGATTCATAGGGCAGGATCTGAACCGGATAACAGAGCTGCAGAAGATGTGTTCGAACATCCCAGAGGGGATAGAAATGCGAGGGGCTGAGGACACTGACAGGTTATTGGTTTTGTGCTGCAGTGGAGGTAGCTAGGGAAGCAGAACCCAAGCCATCATGCATCTTTCCAAACCCTCTGGCTTCCCAGTTTAGCAAGTCAGCCGCCATGATTGAGACATCTTAGGTCAGACAGACAGAGGAATGCCCAAGGTGGATGGGGGTGCTCAGGAAGAATCACTACCACCAAGAAGACCACCTGCTTGAGCATCCCAAAGAGTGACACATCCCACCCTCCCCTCACTCTTTCTGCATAGAATGTGGATATGGTTAAGGAACTACAAGTAACAAAAGTTCCTTCCCTCCCCTCCCTCAAGACGACAGTGCTAACAAATCCGTAGACAATCTAACAAGTAATCTCACACACCAAGATGAGTACCCAATCCAGATTCACTGAACCCATGGAGATACCAACACCATGAAATAGAAAAGATAATCTCAAAAAGTGGAAGAATGTAAATCTAAAGATACAGAACCAACAGAACCGTTAGCTCAGGACTTTAAAATGAGTGTAATTAATATTCTCAGAGCTATTGCATACATGAAAGAAGAACAGGTATTCATGAAAAAAGAGTCAAATAGAGTTCTTCCAAAAAGAAAAGCACAGTTGTTGAAACCAAGATGAAGAACTTCATAGAGATTTAACTCTGGAGGATTCAGGGCAGCCTTCTTAGACTCTGCCAGCTCTCAGTTGTGAGATCATTCCTGGCAGGAGAAACAGTAAGGATGAAAGTAAAGAATCACAGAAAAGTATTTTGTGGTTTTTAAGGAACCATAATAAACTCAGAGTAGCTACAGCAGACAATACACAGGGAAGGCTTCTTTTTATTCTGCTTTTCGTTATGGCAGTAGCCATGAAATGCATTGCAATGAAAGTGCCCACAACCACCAGCCATGAATCACAATGCAGTGAAAGTGTCCACCTATGAGTACAAATACATAAGGTGGGCATTAGCAACTAATATGTTTCATTTTACTCTTTATCTCCTATCATCTGTGGCAGATTGCATTTTCCAAAGATGGTCGTCACAATACCTCCCCAACTCATATGCTCTTTTTATAATATGATGTTGACAATTCTCCCATCTGGTGGTGGTATCTGTGTCCTGTATTGCAGAGCCCTCGCAGATCTTTGTGATTGCTCTCACCAACACAGTAGGGCAGAAATGATGCTTTGTGAATTCCACGGCTAGATCAGAAGCTGCCAGGCAATTCTGCTGACTTTTTTGGAATGCCAGCTCTTGGAACTCAGCTGCCATGTTGTAGGGAAGCCCAGTCTACAGACAGAGGCCATGTGTAGATGTTCCACCTGACCGTCCCAGCTGAGAGTCTAGCTGGTGGCCACAATCAACTACCAGATATGTGAGTAAAGAAAGTTCAAGATGACATCTGCCCCAGCCACTGTCTGACTGTAACTGCGTAAGAAATCCCCAGTGAGTATCACCCAGCTGGGAAGAGTCAACCTCTAGAACTACGGGTGACAATAAAATGCTTGTTTTTGTTTCAAGCTGCTGACTTGTGAGGCTAATTCAGTACAGAGCAACACATTAAAAAACATCTTAGTTTGTAGATCTGAAAATGAGATTTGCATTTCTTTAAAATAACATCCGTTTTCAACTTCACGGGAAATTAAATGAGATGAAATTTAATCTTCAGTCCCTAACATGTGTGACAGCTGGAACCACGAGAAGAAAAACAAGATTCTCACCCCTTGACTCAGTGTTATTACCCCACCCCGTCACCACCACCAGTAGTGGGTAGGCTGAGACGTGCAGAGAAAAAAAGGGGACAGGGCAAGGGAAGTGGACACAGAACCAACAAGCAATGGTGGGTTATTCTTTCAGCTGAATATTTCTAAACCACTGGGCAAGAAGAAGGTTTTGTATGGGGATATCTGGACTTGGAGTTCTGGCTGTGTGATCCTGGGTAAGTAATTTAACCTCCCTGGCCCTCCCTTTCCCAACTAAAAAGTGAGGGGAATAATAGTTATTTCACAGAGAGTGCCCACCATCAAAAATATCTGGGGAAAATGAACACGCAAGGATACAGAAATTAGAGATATTAGGCCAAGGTGGGTGGCAAACCTTTTGTTTTATCTCAGGATGGATGAGAACTTGGGATGTCTCAGACTGACTCCTTTTGGACATGCCTCTCTCTGAGCTTGCTGGGCACCCCACTGCTACATGTGTCCAGCTACCACTACCCCTGGTGATGATTCCTGAATCCCCATCCCAAACACCTAAGGCCCCAAAGCAGTTACACACCATACTTATTACTCAGAGTTTGGGGCAAAGGTTTTGTGGGAACTCCTAACTCATAACATGCTTCATTCCTGCTGGTTCCCTTAGAGTAGTTCTACATGAAATACGCACCCCAGCGCCTCTCTAGACCAAGCCACCATTGTCTCCTATCTGGGTCCTCCTACCAAGATGCTTCATGTCCTCCCCCCACTTCTAACCCATTTAACCACTCACAAGTTTGAGTAATCTTTATTATACACCTGCTATCACAACACCCCCTGTTTGAATTCCTATAATCAGTTCCCAGTGTCACTTTCAGGTAAACTCAAAATGCACACCATGTACGATGCGGTCACGCACGACCAACAGTTGCCCACCTCGCCAGCCCCTCGTTCCCTGCCACTCTCCGCCACCCACACTCCGCCCAGCCACACTAGCCCATATTGGGACCTTCTCACACACAAGTCATGTCCCTACTCAGAGCCTTCACACATATTCTCCCTTTTTGCTTAGAATGCTCTCTCGTCTCCTGATTTCTGGTTGATCTTTGGGGACTCATAGCTATTTTTCTAGGGAAGACTTTCTTGAGCCTCCTCCCCTGCATAAATCTGGCCCTCCCCAAATAGTAAAGATGACTCTTATAACAGTAACAACAACCTTTCTCTCTGTAATCGCGCTTTATAAAAATATATTTCCTTGAATGATTATTTAACCGATGCCCATGTCCTCCCGTAAACATACAGTGACCAAATCTAATTTGCTTACTGGGTCAATGCCGGTGCCCAGCACAATGCCTGGCCCACAGTAACCGCTCAGGACGTGTTTCTGGATGGAAAAAAAAAAAAAAAAGCTAAATGTTACTCTGATGGACTCTGCAACTCCACTGGGTGTCTCCTGAAACAGGAATAACTTTGCATGTGAAAAGGAACCTGGTCCCCAAACCTGCTTCCTGAGATGTTGAATTTTGCATTCTAGACTGTGCTCTGTGCCATGCTCGTGATTT
The DNA here is from genome assembly GCF_014898765.1 of Herpailurus yagouaroundi. Lineage (NCBI taxonomy): Eukaryota > Metazoa > Chordata > Mammalia > Carnivora > Felidae > Herpailurus > Herpailurus yagouaroundi. The sequence continues at coordinate 8,867,613 of NW_024412453.1, forward strand.
TGAATCCGTAAGGATGGCTCAGTCTGTTTTCCATTTCCAGACATTTGGTTGTAGGGGGTCTCCTCTGGTGAGTTCATCTTTTTTACTCTGAGAACACAGATCAGCCTATGGACAGGCTGCCTCTGGGTTAGGTGTCCTCCAACCCTGGTCCAAACTTCCGTGGCCTGGAAATAGGTCAAGCTAGCTCATGCTTGTCTGGACACTGCCTCATCATCTTCCGTTCCCTGGGCAGTGTTGCTAGGTTCAAATGTGGCTGCTCTGTAAGGCCCCATAGAACCATGGCAGGAGGCTGGCTTCTAGGCTCCGCATTCCCAGGTCCCTGGCACAGACCAAGGCATGGGGGCGGGAAGTTGTCTGTGTTGCTCAGGACAAGGAGGGCTCCCCCAGCGTCTCAGAGCTCTATGACTCTGCCAAATAGCCAAGTGGTTAAATGTTGAGGGCTGTAAATGAGGCTCATCTGTCAGCCGTGGGCGGGCAGCGGCTCCATCTGCTGTGTCAGGAGCCTGGAGGGCGATTGGAGGAAGCAACTTGTAAGCGTGAGGCCCAAGATGGGAAGGGAGAAACTCCCTCAGGAGACTGTAGAACGGGGGACCTTGAAGACTCTACCAGCCCCTTCAAAGTGTTCCGGATGAAAAACAAAAACGAGACCTGAAGAGGAGGTAGGCTTGGCCACCATCACTCAGCAAATATGCATCAGTGCCGGATGAGAGTCAATGCTCCGGGATTTTAGACCGCATCCCTCCCCACATAGACACACCTGACCCAACTCACACCCAGTCCACAGGGGGAGGAGATGCTCTGAGCCACTTGAGGATAAAATATCCCAGTTCTCCTCTCTGTGCTCACATTTCTTCTTCAAGAGTCTCTTTGGACCTCTAGAACCTCAGAATAGACCTGATCCCATTGATTCATCCATTCGATAGATATTTTTGGAGTGCCTCTATATGCAAGGCATCGGGAATTTATCAGTGAAAAAAAAAATGGACCTCGTTCCTGCCTCTGGGAACTCACACTCTAGTGGGAAAGAGAGAGAGTAGGCAGAAGAAAATCACATGAATATATGTACAAGTTACGTCCGTTCTTTTAAGGAAAAGTATTGGGCACGAGTTGTGCCAATGCATGTGGCGTGGGATGGTATGCAGAACTGATGGCCATGTCCCTGTCCCCCCCGCCCCGATACTTCTTTTAATACAGTGACCCTTCCCCATTGGTCAGATGGCCACAGTGCAGCCAGAGTCTCGATGGAGAGTTTGCACAATGGACTCAGACAACCAAAGAGTCAGATGCCAGGTTTTTGAGCATCGAAACATGGTATTGATAAGGACGAGCATTTGCTGAGCTGTGTTGTCTCTGGTGCAGAAGCTAAGAGGAATCCCAGGTCGCAGGAGAGGAAAAAGCTAGGTAAGAGAATAATTTGAGTGAGCTGTCATTGGTGTGGGGCGGGGTCCTGTACGCTGCTCGTGGTGGAAATAAAATACGGGTCTCTACAACTCAGACCTCCAAGCAGATCTAGAATTTGGCCCCAGATCAGAGATCCTCCTGGCTGGTGACTGAGCAGGGAAAAGGAAATGCAGAAAGAATCAGGTTTTCCCCAGTCAGCAAATGAGGAGGCTCCCAGCCCCGGGTCCTCAAAGATCAAAGGCTGGCAAGCAGTCTATAAATGGAGTTGTGAGTCCCCCCCAGCCTCGGAGTAACTACATGGATGAATAACACCGAGTCAACATCAGGGCTTAGCTATTGTCTCTAAAAGAGATTAAAAACGGGGAGAAGAGAGGAGATGTGGGTGATCCAAGAGCTGCAGCCCTAGAAGGCCATTATCTGTCTTGAGCCTTCAGCCCACCCTACCACCCACTCCTCCGTGTGAGGTTATAGTATAACAATAAGCCTGCAATTATATTTTACTTGTGAAAAAAAAAATAACGGTGAGTCAAACACCAGCTCGCAGATGTAACGGGTACCACTAGTTATGTCAGTGGGAGGGGGCCAAGTCTTGGGCTAAATTGAGAACCCCTGCTGTGGGTCCACGTTCATAAGCCTTCCTGGGCTGCCCGAGGCCACACTCCCTGTGCCTGTGAGTAGCACCTGGCCCTGGGAAGGCGTGGGACCACCAGACGCAGGGGGTACCGGTCAAGATCTGGGTCCTGAAGGGAGACTGTGGCACTCTGGACAGACCCTGAGGTCAAGATGACAAACAGGCACAGAGCAGTGGGCCTGGCACGGACCGTAGGACCAGAGACTGAAGGAGAACACAGGCACCTGTGCTAATGTGAGGACAGGTGCCTTATGTGGGCCACAGACCAAAGCAGGTGACAAGTGCAGGCCAGACCTGTGCCTCCAAAGTGCCTGGACCCTGGGCCAGCCCCTGTGAATTTAGATGCAGTCGTGGGCACGAACAGGGAAGCAGAATAAGTTGAGTACGGAAATCTTGCTTGGCCGATGTAAGTCTTTAACATTAGGCCAAATATGAACATAAAGCAGAGACTAAGCCAAATTATAAATAACATTTTACATATATATATGAAAACAAATATTAATACATAAATACAAACATGTGATAAAGATAAATGTAAATACATATCATATAAATGTTATATATGCACAATATAAGTATATGTAAGTTATAAATCTGTAAACAAATAAACATACTTATAAACAATATATGTAACATAATAGAAACATAAATATACAAGTTACAAATATAAAAATTAAACATATATAAATATATATTATAAATATAAATATAATATGTATTTATATAACATATATAAATATAACATATATTTATGTATCCATATATATCTATAATATATATTTATATATCCATATATATCTATATTTATACACACACACACACACACACACACATATATAAAGTTACATTCAGAGAGGGCAAGAACGAGAATATACGTAGGTTCAAATCCCAGTTATGCCCTTGATAGCCACATGCCCTGGGCCTGGTTATTTGCTCCCTCTGGCTTGGTCTCCTCATATGTGATGTTCTAACCTGAGTGGGGCTGCCTACCACCCTCGGAAAGGTGAGCAAGTCTGGGACAGCCCATTGTCTTTTTTTTTTTTTTTTTTTAATGTTTATTCATCTTTTTGAGAGACAAGAGGGAGGACAAATGGGGGAGGGGCAGAGAGAGAGACACACACAGAATCCAAAGCAGGCTCCAGGGTGTGAGCTGACAGCACAGAGCCTGACGTGGGGCTCGAATCCAAGAACTGTGAGATCATGACCTGAGACGAAGGAGGCCGCTTAATCAAGTAAGCCAGCCAGGCGCCCCTGGGAGAGGCCATTTTCTAATGGTCAGGTGATAAAGGGAAAGCTGCCAGCACTGTAGCTAAATGCCCTGCGGTGTGTGGGGTCCCAACACGGGTACTCATCCCCCCAACATGCTGACAGAGCCCCTGCTGAGAAACCCCCGCAACTCCCCAAGTCCCTTTCAGACCAGCAGGGGAGTTACCTGTAAGCAGCCCTGCCTCTCTCATGGGTTACACTGAACCCTCATCTTCCTCCAGGCAGGCAATGTGAGGGAGCCAGAACCCATGCCTCTCTCAGAGTCTGCCCCTCAGCGTGTCCCATGCAGATCCCAGAACATTCCAAGAGTCTCCTAAGTACTTGTACCCCCCATTCTCTCCACTGCTCACGGCATCCCCAGACATGGGAAGAATCGCCTCCCTCTTGGGCACGGGAAAAGTGGAGCCCCGACACAGACAGAATGCCACAGAAAGATCTGGAACCCGAGCTCAGATCATGCCACTCCACATCTGAGTCCCACTGGGTGCCCCAGGCTGAGCACCAGAACCCCGTCGTGGATTTCCCAGGTCTTCATCTAGGTCTGTCACCAGTGTCAGGAAGCCAAGGACAGTGGGGCAAGCTTTCTCCCCACAGGAGGGGGTCTTTGTTTCCCTGAGTCAGAGCTGCCTCCATTCACAAGTGGTAAGCGAATCTACTCGACTGCTTTGTACCTCTCACATTCCCACAGGGCTTCCTGGCTCCATGAGCAGGAAGAAAGAAGGACCCTGAGCACCATGTTCATATAAAAACAGCTTCTCCTTTCCACGCCTTTCCTCCTCCAAGGGCCCGCCATCCACCTACTGCTCCGATCAAAGCCCCAGGCTTCCTCCTGGATACCATCACCATATGCCCCAATAACTGACTGAGTCCCACTAATTCTTTCTTATAAACATCCCTCAAGTTTCATGGCACCCATCCCGGCGTCAGTTCTATTTCCACGTCCCCTGCCCCGATCCAGGCCACCAGCACCTCTCCTAGCACCACCGCCCAGTTAAGAGTAACAGCTCCCGTAGACTCACAGCCCTTTGACTCCCAGGGGCTGCTCAAGGATCATGGCAATGATGGAGGGGAGCTTCTAGGAGATTTTCAGTTGCAGGAGGAGGAGGAGGAGGTGAAAGAAGAAGAGAATTTCTGTCTACTCAGAACCTAGCATGAAGCGGAGCCCAAAGGAAGTCATTTGTTGTTGGTAAACAAATAGGAGGCTGGAAGTTGTCACATGAGAAGGCCCCACAATGAAAACAACAAAAACGAAACCAGGCAGGAATCGAATACTGCATTGTGCAAACGGATACAGGCTGGAGGCACAGAATCACAAATGTAGAGCTAGAAAGGACTTTGGAAATCACCCACTCCAGTCTCTTGTTTTACGGTGGAGGGGAAAGGCCCAGTGAGGTGACGACATACTTAGGGCCACACCGTGAGCCAGCTTTTGGGCTCTGCCATGACTCTGGCTCCCCACTCAGTGTGCTGTCTCCCCGAATATCTTTTTCCCATTTCCTTTTCTCGTCTATGTCTTTTTGCCTTTTAAGACTCAGTACGGCCATCACCTCCTCCAGGAAGTCTTCCCTGAACTCCCTAGCTGGGTTAAATGCCTACTCCTTTTGCCCTGACAGCCTTCAAAGCTTCCTCTGGCATAGAATCCACTTAGCAAACTCAGTTGTACTTGCTGAACATTTCATTCACTTTTTATGCTAGACCACAGCTTCTTTGTCTCGGCACAACGAAATCCCATCTCGGGCTGGATCATTCTTTGCTCGGGTGTGGGGTGGGGGGTGGGTGGCTGTCCTGTGTACTGTGGGATGTTTAGCAGCATCCCTGGCCTCTACCCACCAGATGCCCATCACCCACCCCCCTAAAGTTGTGACAACCAAAATGTCTCCACAACTTACCAACTGTCCCTGGGGTTGAGGAGCAGGGGCGGAACAGTAAAAACACCTCCAGATGAGAGGAGTGATCTAGGCTGTGACATGTGTGAAGGCAGAGGCCATGTCCTCCGTTCTCTACATTACACTCCCACTGTGCAGCACAGGGCCTGAGACACGGCGAACATGCAATAAACTGCATCTATACTTAGGACATGCACATGTGGGGCCTGACTGTGTGTACGTGTGTGCACACACACATGTACATGCCATCCCCATATTGTCGTTTCCAAAATAAACTGTCCAAAACTGCAACATTTTTTGCTCTTTTGGGATGCGCTCAACACGGCTGTGTTTACACTGCCTTGTTAAAGTAAGAGTAAGAGGAACTGTCGGAGCTAATCGGAATTTAACGTTTTGTTTCTGGGTTGGTAATTGTGTGTGTGTGTGTGTGTGTGTGTGTGTGTGTGTGTGTGTGAGAGAGAGAGAGAGAGAGAGAGAGAGAGAGAGAGAGAGATCTTGACTAACAGTTCCCTCTCAAACAAAAGACCCTTGGAGAAGAAAATGAATTTTCAGTGAAACAAGAAAACCCTTTCTCCATTCCCGAATAAAGACATTATTGGGTCATTAAAGCGTGGCTCTCTGTTCAGTTGCTAATGTACTGGTCTTTACTCTGGAACACATGGCAATCACAAGGAAGAATTTTTACTTACTGCCAGATGAACAGATCGGGAAGTAAGATATTATGGAACGTGCCATTAGGTGGCAGATAAGTAATTAGGTGACAAGCAAAATATATTATTCAGCATTTCAAAATATTTCCACTTCATCTCCCATTCATTAAAACCCACCTCCTCTCTAATGGGCCCACCAGGAATTTATATCAAGATTATTTACCAAAAAAAAAAAAAAAAAAAAGGAAAGAAGAAAAAGAAAGAGAAGAGGAAAAAGAAAAAGAAACCATCAGGATTAGTGAATTGTGATTAAGTCGTAGGATTGTTTTTAACACTTGTCTATGAGTCTGAAGAGACAGACAGGAGAAAACAGGCTCAGATTGTTGCTGGCAGGCTGGATGATCGCTGTTCTTGCCAGCATGAAGGTGATAGTGAGGTGATGGGGTTTTCATTATTATTTCACAAAAAGGAAGAAAAAGAGGACGGAGGGGCCATGGACAGTGCCACAAGAAGGGAAACAGTCAAAACCACGAACAAGATGATGGTGCATCTACACAGAGGCTCTGCACAATGATCTGACACCATAACTAATGGCTGGGCTTGGTAACAAATTCCCCAATCGGCAAGTTACCCGGCTTCCTTGAAGCCACCTGCATGTTTAATCAAGGGCCCCTTACGCACATCCGGCCATACAGAGGCACAGGTGTGACAACTGGGGCTTCCCACACTCGCGGGTTATCTCCGTAGAACCAGGCAGAAGGCTAGCCCCCATTTCACGCTCATTGATTAATCGATTTAATAAGTGCAGTAAGCTGGATGCCCAGTTGGCTGAGTCGGTTACGCATCTGACTCTTGATTTACACTGAGGTCATGATCACAGTTCGTGAGTTCGAGCCCCACGTCAGGCTCCGCACGGTATCAGCTCAGAGCCCCACTCAGAAGTCTCTCTCTTTCTCTCTAAATAAATCAACTTTAAAAAATTGCAATATGCAGAGTACTTAGTGTGTTGTTGTTTTTAAAGAGCCTTAAGTGTCCTAATATTTAAAAGAAGCAGAATATATCTTTTGGTTAGTAGGTTGTTTCCCGCACCCCCCCCC
>NW_024412453.1:8874943-8890204 GCF_014898765.1 Herpailurus yagouaroundi
GGGAGGGAGGGAGGGAGGGAGGGAGGGAGGCTGGAAGGAAGAAAAAGAGAAAGAGATCAAGAAAGGAAAGCATCTTCCCTAAGACCTACCAACCACTAACAGAAGCATATGCACTTGGATTACTCCACATAATAGTTACTGTAAAACTAGAGGCGGGTCCCATTACTAGCTTCATTTAATCCACGTGGAATGGGTCAGAGAGAGAAAACCATTCCTTCAGCGGCACGGAGTTAATGTTGCATCTTTAATTACTGCACTGTCTGTGTCTGTGTGCACACATATTCATAAAATGATCACGTCACCTCCTAAAATGCTCCCATGGTTTTCTAGTCTCTTAGGGTAAAAGGCGACAGTCCTGCACAGCTCCGCCCATCTGTCCCCCCTTCCACCCCTCCTCCCACACCCCCCTTTCAGCCACCTGGCCTCTTTTCCATTCTCCACATTTGTTCTTTTGCTCCTACAGCGGGACCTTTGCCAATCGGGTTTCCTCATCAAGGAACACCCCCATTCACCTGGTAAAGCCCCCTCCCTTCCTGCCTTTCACCTTCAGAGGGAGCCTTGCCTGCCGCTCCCTGACAACATCGTGGAGGGTCATTCCCTCTCTGGGCACTGCATACCCCCTTCATCCATTACATCTGCCCCATTTGCAATTTCTCACCAGCCTCAGAGATTTACTGATGAGCACAGAGCCCCTCTGTTACGCTAGAAGCATCTGAGTTCAGGACTGCTCCATCCGCCACGATAGCCCCTGCCCGGTTTATGGCGTGGCCAGTAGCTCGATAGATATTTACTATAGGGCTGAATATATATTGATGATAAATGTGAATATGAATGAGTATATTTAAGCGGCTATATTTTTAAGCACATGGGCAAGAATCAGAACCAGATTATAATGCCAGCCAGAGACCCAGTGCATCTCAGGAAAGCCCTGAGAGAACAGGGTGATTCAGGGCTGGGACGCAGAGCATAAGTTTCCACCCAGAGCGATCATCCGTCATCATTAGTTTTGGGGGGGAGGCTGGACACTGGGCTACAAAGACTACATTACTCTCTGACTTCTGGCCCAGGCCACTCGTAATTATTTCAGAAATCCAAAGTCAGGAATCTGATGAAATGTTTTGGTTTTGTTTTTGTGTTTCCCCCCCCTTTAAAAAGGATGGATCAGCTGCTCGGCATTTTTCATAAATTCTTCATCCAGAGTTGCGTTTTTCCATCCACATTTCACATTAAGGATTCTTTATGAAAATGGCTTTATAAGAGAGGAATTTAATGAGATTATGATTTTTTTTTAAACTTTCTCTCTCTAATTAATACCCCAGAGAGGGACATTTTTCCTAACATAATGGCCTTCCAGTGTTAAACAGGGCTTTAATATTATGGTAAAATATGTTAACTTTCCTGGCACTATGACCCAACTGATGAAATGAAAAGGAGTACATCTGTCTTCCCAGAGCTTCTGCCACGGCAAATGGGGTTGTTTTCGGCATTTTCATAATGAACTAATCAACTGCTTATTCACTAATTGCATCTACATTAGAAACTTAATACCCTGGAAAAGGGCTGCCCTGCAATTGACCTTCCAACTAGAGTTGGGTGCGGTGAGGGTCACGGCACCTGTAAGACAGAGAAATGGCCGAACCCCTCACAGCGTGCCTCTCTTCTCCGAAACAGGTATGAGGTCCTCCGTGGGGTCACCATAGGCGAGGAGTTGGAAACCCAGAACCTGGAAGATGCTTCCACTTTGCTAGGTAGGGTCTGTGCCTCAGTAGGCTTCCATGTAATTAATAAGGTGACAAAATGACAACTACAAGGTGACCATCACTCATTGAGCATGGTGTTAGTGCCAGGCACAACGCACATACAAATGCCAATTTCACGTCAACTCTATAGGCAGGTATCGATGCTCACTCTTACTGGTGAAGAACCTGGGGCCCAGACAGGTGATGGGATGTGCCCAAAGCCACACAGCCAGTCAATGGCACAAGGGGATGGGAATCATGACCTTCTAATTTCATATCTTGGGCTCCAAGGTTCTCAGGAGATGCTGGGAAAAAAAAAAAAAAAAAAAAAAAAACCAGAAACCTGGTGCTGATGAGATCCAGAGCAAACCCAAGACCACTGGCAGCTTCTAAGCTGTCAATGCTTCCGGGACAGCTTTCTCCACGGCAGCGGACCATGGCCTCTCCAAAGGCTCCCTCTTCTCTTTCATGGTGTCACATGGACAGGAGGTGCTTGGCAGTTTACCACACCTGGGCACACAGGAAGACTATGTTTCCCAGACTCCTTTGCAGGTAAGATTAGGTCCATGTGATGAAACGCTGACCAACAGAATGCTGGCAGAAGTGATGTAAGCCACTTCCAGGCCACTGCTGTGGCAACTTTAAATGCCATATGTGTGGGTGGATTGCCGCAAAACGGAAGTGGCCTGCCCGGTATGCTGCAGGGTTGTGTAAATATGAAATAAAGTTAAGCTGCTGAATTTCCAGGTATATTCATCACTGTTGCACAGCCTAGCCTCACTTAACTAGAGCCCCTCTCAGAGAGTGACCATATGCCTCTAGGTCACCTTTTCTGCATTCAATCAACAGACTTTATTAAACACCTCCTGTATGCAAGGCACCAGATGGTTAATTTGATGTGTCAACTAGACTGGACCCCAAGATTCCCAGACATCTGGTCAAACATTATCCTAAGTGTTTCTGTGAGGGTGTTACTAGATGAGACTAACATTTGAATCCGTAAACTCAGTATAAAGCAGATCATCCTTCCCAGTGTAGTGAGCCTCATCCAACTGACTGAAGACCTGTAAAGGACAAAAGCAGAGTGAGACGGGACTTCATCTACCTGATTCTTGAGCTGAGACATTTGTATTTTTCTGCCTTCAGACTCAAACAGGAAAATCAACCCTTCTTGGGTCTTGCACTTACTGGCTTTTGAACTAGAACTTCCACTAGATAGATAAGATATAGATATCTTACATATATGTGTGTGTGTGTGTGTGTGTGTGTGTGTGTGTGTAGCTTACATATATATATAGTTGGTATATCTCCTATTGTTTTTGGTTCTCTAAAACACCTTCAAAGAATCAGGTGGAGGAAGACAGATAACAAGACAAATGAACACACAAATTAAATAATTATAATCTCTGGTACTTCCCATGAAGGAAGTCAACAAGTGTGCTTACACAGAAATATAGGGGGGGGGGGGTGAGGAAAGGGCTTTCTGGGGAGATAACATTGTTTTAAAGTATAGGTTTTGTTATTAGGTATGGCATGGACAACAGATCAGGAGATCAGAAAACCCTTCACCATTGAAATGATAGCTTACATACTCACAGATCCCAAGAGGACGGGGCACCCCATGCCATGGGGGGGGGGGGGGTCACAAGGGGAAGGATCAGGGTGAGTCAGGAGGCAGAGGGACGTGCAAGGGTGGGGGGAATATGGACAAGAGTGGTGGTTTCTATGGTCAGCAGGGGTGGGAATCGTTACTTTGAATGATTCTGGTAGGCTCTGGAACCCACAAGCCATCCTAGTTGTCCAATACCTAAACCTGGGTGATTCAGGTGGAATAACAGTGATTGGCCTGGGGTGTCAGAACTGGATAAGAAAGGTAGCTGGGGGTATGGGCTCTGGGTTGGATGGTGTGCGTATGAAAGGCCTTATCATCTGTAGGAAGTGGCTAACCCTGGGATGGGCAGTCCCACCAGGGTCCAGCAAGACCACAAGATGTCAAAGCATCAAGTATAGAAATCAGAAAACACGGTCATTACAGACAGGTGAATGAGACCTGAGTGATGGCAAGCCAACAGCCATGGAAGAGCCAGAAGTCATACTCAAAGCAGACAGAGCAGCACAGGAAATCTATAAAATTAAATAAAGAAAAGAGTGTCCAGGAACGAAGGGAGCAGGCAACTGTGCCAAATCCTCAGAAGTAGAGTAAAATAAGAACAGGGAAACATTCTTCTGACAACAAGAAAAGTCTTGGTAGAATACTGTACCCACAGCTTTCTCTGCTTCCCTATTCCCTCCATCATGATCTGGCTCACCAGGGGCTTTTCCACTCATCGAATCCAATGACCTTTCCTTTGCCCTCATTTTGACAGCTTCTGTGCAACATTTGGGGGACATGCTGGGGACAGAGCAGTAGATAAAAGAGACAAAAAGACCTGCCCTTGTGGGGCTGACATGCTAGTGTAGGAGAAAGGCAGCACAAGGGACAAGTGTATAATGTCAGTTACGGGGGCTATGGAGAAAGTAAAGGAAGAAAAGAGACAGGAAATGGGGAGGGAGAGGGGAAAGGGGTTTTCCTAGAAGAAGTGGCCAGGAAAGTCTTCTCCAATCCTGCCTTGTCAGCCATGCTAAAGAGCATGCCCCTGATCCCATGGCAAAGGGGATGTTCTAAGACCATTAAGCAGGGACATAGGTGCCTTGACCATATATTTTATCAAGAGGGCTGTGACGTGAAGGATACGTTGGCTAGTGTCACAGAGACAGAGCTGGAGGGTGCTCTGGCCAGAGGGAACAAGCAGATCAGAAGCCCAGAAGCATGAAAGCACTGTTAGTAATCTGAGAGCTGCAGTTGGGAGGAGGGCTTGGAGAAAACCCACAATCCTGGACAAGTCCCTTCATGCCTCAGGACCTGGCATGTCGCAAGGTTATGCAATGAGAGATCAGAAAACTGACAGGTGCAAGATCAAAGACAGCATATATGAAATCCCAAGCACGGTCTCCTGCTAAACAGCAGGCATTAACAAATGATCGCTATGATTACGCGAATGACTTCCCACGGAGAATTCTGTGGCTGGGGAATCATGGACTCCAGACTCTGAGTGGTGGACGGCATCTGCCATTTTCTTTTAAAGGCTATACCGAGCCCACCTTGTGGGGCCAAAGCTGTTTCTTGGGCCCAATTTAAAAGCTCCCTACCGGTTTTATAAAGATCTGTTGACATGATTTATTGGGAATTCTGTCCATTAACATTTTTAAGGGCTCAGTAGGTCCCCCGATTACCCTCGCAAACTAATCTTAATAAATTCACAGCAGAAAGCACTCTGCTTGCCTATCAGCATATGATAATGTGTCCAGTCTCCTGCCCGTTATGGAAAGGGATGTTGTATGTGAAGCTGTGAACCTCCTGAAGACAGAGAAGAAAGGGCAAAGTGCCTTCTCTACTCATGTTCAGAGGACTCTCTGCCTCAGCCTCAGTTTCCCCATCCATGCAGTGGGATAGGAAATCTAACAGAAAGTTTCCTAAGCTTATGACACTTCTATGGTTTTTGCCAAATTTGCCTATCTATTTACTACATACTTAACTAATTAGTGTTTATTAAATAGTTCGTAAACTCAGGTCTGACATCACTACCTTTGCTTCATTCTAAGCAGTAGCACCTATAAAATTGCAAATTCGATGTGTTAGTTATATTTTTCTAATAAATTACTGAAGTCACAATAAATTCAACTATGTACTCCCTGAAGTCCTCTTTTTTTTATTATTTTTAAAATGTTTATTTCTTTGTTTTTGAGATAGAGTGTGAGCAGGTGAGGGGCAGAGAGAACGAGGGAGAGAGAGAATCCCAAGCAAGCTCTGTGCTCAACGCAGAGCCCAACATGGGGCTCAAACTCACAAACTGTGAGATCACGATCTGAGCTGAGATGGAGAGTTGAACGCTTAACTGACTCAGCCACCCAGCTGCCCCACCCTGAAATCCTCTTAAGTACAGCTAGGGATATGTATATTACACTGAGCCACTGTACTAGAGAGCAAGTTGTAGAGGATACGATTCCAGACTGTGAAATCTGACTGCCTGAATTCTTGTCCTGGTTCTCGGTGATTCAAAACATGCCATTTTAACTTCTGAGACTCAGTTGACTCGTTTCAAAGACATACAGACAATAAGACTTAATAATTCAAATCTCTCTCCCTTTCTCCAAAAGAAAGAAAGAAACAAAGAAAGAACGGAAGGAAGGAAGGAAGGAAGGAAGGAAGGAAGGAAGGAAGGAAGGAAGGAAGGAAGACTGAGATTTTTTTTAAAAGACAGCAAATATATGAAGAGAACATTTGCAAGATGCGGAAAACATTAAGCAGCCTATTATATGTGGAATCTGAGTCCCTGAGGGAGAGGACAAAGGAGGAGAAAAGACAAAAGTGTTTGAATAATCAATGGCCAAATATTTTCCAAATATTATAAAAACCAAGATGGTTAACAAATCACAAGCACGAGAAACATGAAGAAAACTATACTAAAGGCATATCATCACCAAATTGCTCAAAACCAATGATATACAGAAAATCTTAAGAACAGTAGGAAAAAAGGACCCATTACATACAGAGGAATCAGACAAGAATAATGGCAGATTTCTTAGCAGGTACGATGCACTCCAGAAGACAATCCATAGACAGAACATATTCTGGGCCATGAGATAAATCTCAACTATTTTAAAAGGATTCATATACAAAGTATATTCTGTGACCACATGGAATTAAAACAGGAACTGGTAACAGAAAATTATCAAAATACCCAAACATTTGGTAACTAAAATACACTTTTAAATAATCTAAGAATCAAAGAAAAGATCAAAAGGAAAGGAGAATATAATTTGAACTGAACTGAAAACACAGCAAACCATATGTGTGGGATGTAGCTAAAGTAGTATTTAGAGGATACTTTATAACATAAATGCTCACGGTAGAAGATCTCCAATGAACGGCTTCAGTTTCTATTTTAAGAAACATTTAAGGAAGAAATAATATGAATTACACAAAATATTTAAAAAAAAAAAAAATGAAGAGGAGGGAATATTTTGCAACTCATTCTGTGAGGCCAGCATTACCAAACCAGACAAACACATGAAATAAAACTACAGACCAACATCCATCAGAAACACAGCTGAAACATTTCTCACCAAATTTTAGCAAACCAAATTCAACAATACATAAAAATAAAATATTACGACCAGGTGTTAATGATCCCAGGAATCTAAGGTTAGTTTACCATTTGAAAACCAATCAATGTAATTCATAATATTAACAATATAAGAAAGAAGCCATATGATTACTTCAATGGATGCAGAAAAGTTATATTATAAAATCCAACACCTACTAATCCTATTTCAACAGACTTGGAATAGAGGAGAATTCTCCAAATTGATAATGGACATCATATTTAATGTTGAGATACCCAAAACTTTCCCCTAAGGTCAGGAGTAAGGTGAGACTATCCATTTACACTATTTAAGTCAGGATGTTGCCGGAGGTTCCAGAAAGCACAATAAAGCAAGAAAAAAATGCATTTTGGAAAGAAAAACTTAAATTTGTCTTTATTTTCAGGTAACTTCATCATCTATGTAAAAGTTCTTTGGGATCTACCAAAAAACAAAACAAAACAAAACACAAGCAAACACTATTACAACTAATACATTATTCAGCAAGGTTGCAGGACATAAGATCAATATACAAAACTCAACTGTTTTTCTACAGAATAGTAATGAACTATGAGAAATAGAATGTAAAGAAAAATATCACATAGAATTGCATAACAGTATTAAATACTTAGAGATAAATCTGACAAAAGACGTGCAAGTCCTGTACACAAAAACTACAAAATCTTACTGAGAAAAAATTTAAAGGACCTAAAGGAATGGAATGGTACACTCTACTCATAGTTTGGAAGGCTCAATGCTGTTGTCAATTGACCCAAATTGATATATAGATTCAATGCAATCCCAATCAAAATCCAAGCAGACCTGTTTGCAGAAATAACCAGCTGATTCTAAAATTCATATGGAGGGGCCCCTGGGTGGCTTATGCAGTTAAGCATCCCACTCTTGGTGTCAGTTCAGGTCACGACCTCACTCACAAGATCAAGTCCCACGTTGGGCTCCAAGCTGAGCATGGAGCCTGCTTCGGAGTCTCTTTCTCTCTCTGCCCCTCCCCACCGTGCGCATGCTCTCTCGCTCTCTCTCAAAAAAATTTAAAAATATGGGGCGCCTGGGTGGCGCAGTCGGTTGAGCGTCCGACTTCAGCCAGGTCACGATCTCGCGGTCCATGAGTTCGAGCCCCGCGTCGGGCTCTGGGCTGATGGCTCAGAGCCTGGAGCCTGTTTCCGATTCTGTGTCTCCCTCTCTCTCTGCCCCTCCCCCGTTCATGCTCTGTCTCTCTCTGTCCCAAAAATAAATAAACGTTGAAAAAAAAATTTAAAAATAAAATAAAATAAAATAGATATGGAAATTCAAAAGATCTGTAATAACCGAAGCAATTTTGAAAAGTAAAATAAAGTTGGCTCAGAGATATTAAATAATTTTCCTGAGGTCAAGGGAAGATCATGCCTTTCTCCTCCCTTAAATGACATTTGGGATTTATTGCCTCTCTCCCTAGGACTTGTCCCAAACAAGGCTGCCTCTTTCCCTAGAACTTGGGACGTGTTCTAGGTAGGTACTTCCAAACACATCTTCTCATTTAACCCTTAGTATGACCCTAGAAGTTAAGCACTATTAGCTTTCTTTCATTTTATTTCCATTTTTATTACCATTTTTTATTGAAGTACAGTTGACACACAATGTTACATGAGTTCCAGGCATGTAACAAGCCTATCAGACGAGACATTATGCTACGCTCACCGCAAGTATCTTCACCATCTGTCACCATACAACACCAGTACAATATCATTAACTATACTCCCTATGCTTTCTCTACCTTCCATGCCTATGACTTATGCGTTCCATAACTGGAAGC
Source organism: Herpailurus yagouaroundi (assembly GCF_014898765.1). NCBI lineage: Eukaryota > Metazoa > Chordata > Mammalia > Carnivora > Felidae > Herpailurus > Herpailurus yagouaroundi. The sequence goes on from NW_024412453.1 coordinate 8,883,677, forward strand.
CTGTACCTCCCACTCCCTTCACTCATTTTGCCCAATCCCTTCTGGCAACCATAAGTTTGTTCTCTGCATTTATGAGTCTGTTTCTGCTTTTTGCTCGTTTTGTTTTTTTAGATTCCACACATAAGTGAAATCATATGGTATTTGTCTCTCTCTGACTTCTTTCACTTAGCATAATACCCTCGAGGTCCATCATATTGTCACAAAAGGCAAGATCTCATTATTTTTATGGCTGAGTAATATTCCATTATAATACACATATTATATATATATTATATGTGCATATAACATATATATATGTTATATATACATATATATATATGAATGACTTCTTTTTTTTTAATTTTTTTTTGCAATGTTTATTTATTTTTGGGACAGAGAGAGACAGGAATGACTTCTTCTTTATCCATTCACCTATCAGTGGACACTTAGGTTGCTTCCATACCTTGGCTATTATAAATAATGCTGCACTGAACATCTGACAAACTTCAACATCTGTTCATGATAACAACTCTCAGCAAAGGGGGTTTAGAGGAAACATACTTCGACATAATGAAGGCCCTCAGCTAACACCGCACTCCGTGGTCAGAAATGGAGAGCTTTTGCTCTAGAATCAGAAGCAAGACAAGGATGTCCACTCACCACTCTTACCTTTCTTTGCAGACCATGAAACTGAGACTCAGGTCAATTAAGTGAATTGTTCAAGGCCGCTCAAGTTCTGTCCACATGCTTTTAAAGCATGTTCTTTAAGAGAAGGATGTGGGCTGGTTTAGAAAACGTTTTAAATTAACACATTAAGAATTAAAGTTGAGGGGCACCTGGGTGGCTCAGTTGGCTAAGTGTCCGACTTCAACTCAGATCATGATCTCACTACTCATGAGAGTGAGCCCGGCCGTTGAGCTCCTCCTTGCTGACAGCTCAGAGCCTGGGGCCTGCTTCAGATTCTGTGTCTCCTAGCTCTCTCGGCCCCTCCCCTGATCGTGTTCAGGCTCTCTGTCTTAAAAATAAACTTTTTTTTTAAAAAAAAGAATTAAGGTTGAGGAGAGCCATCTTTTGATAAGACAACTACTCTGAGGCAATAAAACAGTATCTATTCAAAACTACTTCCTCTTATCAGTATTTGTTTCAATGTAAATGAAGACCTTAATTTGCTTTCCAGGGCGCTAGAAACTGAAGTCTTTTTCAAGCGCTCTGACATCTACTTTGCTAACATTCTCTCCTGTTTTCTCTTAGTAGAGTGATCCCGTACCTACATGGTAATAGCCACCTTCTATACCAAGAGAATTACAACAACATCCTGTACGGTACGTTGTCAAGGCCCAGGAGTGGCCTAATTACTCATTTGCTATGTATTGATTCTATCACAGAAAAGAATTTGGACAAGACTTGAATTTGTTTTAATGGAATTTGGTGTATCATTCCAGTAATCAGTTCCATGTATTAACAACGTGCACTGTGATGGACGCTAATGTAAGGTATAAAGGAACATCCTGGCCTCTCGGTTTCCTTGACAGCGCTATAGGAACCAGCAAATCTTATTTAATTTGTTCCTTCATGACTTCTATATCCGAACAAATAACTACTTTCGCTGTCTACCATGAAGGAATTATACTGTTCTGCACTAACTCATAAGTCTTAAAAATTCATACTTATTCCCCTTATTCTAGGTCCACCAGGAACCCAAGACTGACACATGTATTCCACATCTCCAAGGAAAAGCTCTCTCCCACCGCCTTCCAAACACCCACTCTTTTGGCTTTTACCAAACCTTATATTACCTACTTGAGAACGTTGGGGGTCATATGGGCTAATTCATCTACTTCCAGACACATCTGAAATCCACCTGTGCCATCACATTTTCCCCTTCCCCAATATAAAGCCTCCAAGGAAACAAATCTTTAGAAACTTCCCATTTATTGCACTGGTAAGAAAAATACCCAGAAATGGACTTTGCTTATAAGAGAGACTCTAAAGTCTCCCACCCCAGCCAACCCAAAACTTTGTCTTGTACATGGCTGGCACCCAAAAGACCACTGTCTATAAAAGAGGCTGGAATATGCAAAGACAAGAAAAAACCGGTTCATCACTGCCTGGGTCCTGGTCATGGGTCTGGGCCAACACAGGTGAGACCCAAGAATGCTGGGACATAAAAATGCCTTTGAATACAGGAGTGATGATTCATATGGGCACACGTACCCCAATGTTTATAGCAACACTGTCAACAATAGCCAAATTATGGAAAGAGCCCAAATGTCTATCAAATGACGAATGGATAAAGAAGATGTGGTCTATATATACAATGGAATACTACTTGGCAATGAGAAAGAATATAATCTTGCCATTTGCAACAATGTGGATGGAAATGGGGCGTATTATGCTAAGTGAAGTAAGTCAGTCAGAAAAAGACAGATATCATATGTTTTCACTCTTATGTGGAATTTGAGAAACTTAACAGAAGACCATGGGTGACAGGAAGGGGAAAAATAGTTTCAGAGAATGAGGCAAACCGTAAGAGACTCTTAAATACAGAAAATAAACAGGGTTGATGGGGGTGGAGAGAGGGAAAATGGGAGATGGGCATTGAGGAGGGCACTTGGGATGAGCACTGGGTGTTGTATGTAAGTGATGAATCACAGAAATCTATTCCCAAAGCCATGAGCACAATGTATACGCTGTATGTTAGCTAACTTGACAATAAATTATATTTTTTTAAAAAACGCCTTTGAGTTCATATGGAGGTGGCATCTTAGCTATAGAGAGACAGTCAAAGTTGAGATGGGAAAAGCACCCAAAGGGCTCAAATGAAAAAGATTAATTAACTGCTTCAGGAGCTGGTTATAAAGATGTCTCAAGATAGGTTAAGTGAAGTTGAGAGTACTTATCATGATGAATACTGAGTCATATACAGAATTGTTGAATCATTATACTGTACACCTGAAACTAATACAACACTGTATGTTAAAAAATTATACTTGACTAAAAGAGAGAATTTCCTTAGAAGTTTTAAAAAAAAACACTGAGAAGGTGGCAGGGTCCAGGTCTATGTGGGGTTGTCCATATGGGCAGCTTAATCTGATGACATAAAGGCCTGAACAGCGAGGGGAGACATCCTCAGTGATGTCACAAAGATTGACCACCAACGTAGCAAAACCCCTCCTCTCTTGACTTCTGATAATCCTTGGATGGTCTCCTTTTCCATGGATATCTCAGAAAGTCCTAGGCATGCTGGAGGCCCCCACAGCCTATAATTTTCTCTGCTCACAACTCCTTGGAGACATACAGGACAGAAAAGTCTAAGAATTTCTATGGCTCCTTTGAAATACATAGGTCTTTGGCTCTAACCAGGATCTGCCTTTTCCAGGAAATTTTAAAGTTTTGGCTCCAATGCCAACCTTTCAACGTCTCTTGCCATGGGAAACAGGACTAGGGAAAGACACCAGGGTCATTTCAACCCAACCTCTGCCCTGAAGCTGAGAATCCACTTGAATCCACTTGTTCCCTTGAAGCCAGCCAGTCTGAAAAGGAGAGTGTTGATTTCTCGCCTCCCCTGTCTCAGCCAGAGGCATCGGAATTAGGAGGCTTCAGGGAGACATCATCATTTCCCTCCTGTCAGAATGTTCTCAACGGAAGTATTCTAACAGATCTACGTGCATATGTAGGAGCTTATTAAATATTAGGTTCAGAGGGCCGTATCATTAAACTGAGCCCAAGGAGGTGTGAAAACCATCCCCAAAGAGCGCATACTAGAATTTTCTCATCAGACTTTGTTCCTCATATCCACTGCTTGGGGTCGGGCTACGTGACCCAACTTGCATTAGATGCACCCTACTGAAGCCATGTAGGACTCAATGGTCTTCTGCTTTTGGCTTCACAATTTTGCGGGAAATAACACTTGAAGGGGTCAGGACCACCTACGCAACATAATACACAAATGAGAGAGGGATGTCAATCAACAAATGTCAACTTAAGTACCTCCTCCAGTGAACAGTACATTCTGGGCACAATTAATAACAGGCAGACATTGAGAAGTAGAAGACGCACGCCTGATTACAGAAAACCCAAGTTTACAAGCCAAGATAAAAAGTACTATTAACTGAACCCTGTATGCCATTGTCTCCTCCCTTTACTGTTCTCTAGCCTTGCTCATCCTGTACTTGTACCCAGAACACCTCAGCTCACATTTACCCAGGGCCTTGGGACACATTGTTCTCTTTACCTGGAACTCTCTCTCCTCCGAGGAACCTCCCACTGATATCCACACAAAGTTTCCTAAGCTCCCCTAGGGCCACTGTTTCAGAGTCTCCCTAGCCCTCACCCACTACAATATGGAATTATTTTATTTCTTGTTTATTTTCTCTCTCTTCTACTAGAATGGACATTCTCCGAGAGGAGATAGCATGTTTGTCTTCATATCCACTTTATCTCCAGTGTCTGGCACCTAGTAGGCCCTCGGTGAATAACTGGAGGAGGAAGAACAGGAGTGAGAAAAACCAGAAGATAATGGGCTACAGACATATTCATGGAAGAGAGAATTCTGGGGACTGGTTATAGAGAGCTTCACCGAAGGGACAGACCCGAACCTAGGATGTGGAGAAAGGAAAAATGGTGTGGACATCTCCGTGAGCCTAGATTCTTGAAGTAGATTCTAGAAAAAGCGAAAGGATACAGGTATTCGTTGAGTGCATATGACACGCTAGATATGATGTCTAAGCACTCCACAGGGGTTAACTCATGTAACCGTCTCAAGAATTCTTAGAGATGGGTGTTGTTTCCCCAAATCTACAGAGGAGGAATCAGTATTGTAGCTGACAGTGTTTGGCTGAGTTTTTGTCTCTGTTTTTCCAATCATCTTCACCCCCGTCTTCCTATGTTTGGAGGGCTCCCCATCTTATGGGTCTTGGAGAGACATGGAGTCTGGCTCCCTGCAGTTGGAAAGACTAGATACTTCCTTTCCTAGCCTCCCCTGCTGCTCAGGCAAGAGCGTGTGACCTAGGCTTGGCCACTCACTGGCTTCAGCCTCTTGATTTGGGAGCTCATGGCACAAGAAACAGGGATGGTGAAGAAGCCATCCTAGGAGGAGAAACACTGTGACGACATCCAGTGTCCTGGGGTGGCTACAGCAGGGTCCTCATAGGACACCTTCCGTGACACAGTGGTTCTGACTACTGTGGTTCCTTCTGTCTCTGCTCATTTTCCAAGCTAGTCTCCTAGACACCCTGGAAATTCTATGAGCAACCTAATATCCTTCCAATAAATTCCTTTTCTGCTGGAATCATTCAGAGGAGGGCCCCTTTGCTTGTGACTAAGGACTCGGGCCAATTCAACAGCCTTGGAGAAGACGAGCAAGTTCCAGTCGGGGAGAAGCAGAGCCGGGATCTGGACACTGGCCAGCCTGAAGGCAGAGCCCAGGCATTCCCCACTATGTCCACGCGGCTCTGAGGGGAAACACAGGAAGAACTCTGATCCTGTTTTATAGCTGAGGCACAGAGGAGAGAGGTAAGCCTAGAAGGGACTGGAGCCTGGGTTTGGGCCACAAACCCTTGGTTCTTTCTAGTGTACCAAAGTCATCCCCAACAGCACCACTTCCTGACATAAGGAACTTGTTTCAGACTAACTGAGGAGCCCACGTCAGAGGAAACGAGACCCCGGAGATGAGTAGAAGCAGAGGCACGGTGAGACCAGACAAGGAGACGGGTGAGGGCCTGCTGGACCCTGTGCAGCGATGTCTCAAAGTCTCATCTCCGAACAAGGTTCAAATCTGCGATCACTGCCAGGCCCGGGGAAACTGGAAGAGGGGATGAATGACAGTTTGGGGGACTTGGGGGTGGCCTCCCCGCCCTTTGGGGAACGGGGATGGAGAGTAAAGCAGGGAGGACAGCTGAGAGGCAGTGACCGTCAGCCAAGGGTAACACTGAGCTGCTCGGATCCTGTTTTCCTGTGTGCAAAATGTGGACAGTGCCATGAGCTGCACGGGCCTGAGAGAAATCGACGACAGCAATTTTAGAAACAACCGATAGCACGTGATGTGCACTGCACACGGTTTTAAGGGCTTTCATACATAAATTCTTTCAATCCTCACCAAAATCTTATGAACTGGGTCCTGCTGCTGTCATCTTGGTCTCGCTGATGAGAAAATGGGACACAGAAAGGTGAAGCAACTCATCCCATTACAGCAAGAAACTGGCACAGCTAGGACGTGAGCCCAGGTAGTCTAGCTCCAAAACCGGTAGAGCTCCGGTACTGGGCTAACCAAGTATTATAACGTATGCAGCGGAGCTTTGGGACTGTAAGTTGTTTCACACATCAGCAAGCATTTTACTTGATGCTAGGATAGAGTAGAAGCTCTGAGAAAGGAGGTGCAGGACTGTCTTATAAGCCAACATGTTTAGCCAATAATGAGCACATAAAGTGCATTAGGAAAGACAGGATGGGAGGGAGGAAGAAAAAGGAAGGAAAGGAGGGAGGGAGGGAGGGAGGGAGGGAGGGAAGGAAGGAAGGAAGGAAGGAAGGAAGGAAGGAAGGAAGGAAGGA
>NW_024412453.1:8890214-8904330 GCF_014898765.1 Herpailurus yagouaroundi
GGAAGGAAGGAAGGAAGGAAGGAAGGAAGGAAGGAAGGAAGGAAGGAAGGAAGAGGAAGGGAGGAAGAGGAAGGAAGGGAGGGAGGAAGGGAAGGAAGGGAGAGAGGGAGTGAGGAAGGGAGGGAGGGAAGAAGACACAAGATGAGGATTCGGATGGGAGCAAGGAGATGGAACCTTGCCATCTGGAAGTGAGAAAGAATGGAACGTGGAAACCAGTTTCTAAAAGGGGATCCTCTGAAGCATGCTTGAAAAGCCTTCAGCCAGGTTTCCAAAGGAAATTCACAAACTGCTTCTATATATCGTCTACAGCCCCTTGGCGTTCAGTTCCTTTGTGTTTTCATGTTTTGATGGTGCACACATCACGGGGCCGAGCGCACAGATAAGGGCACATCTGGCTGTCCACATTGTACAGGTAGAGGTGTGCATGGAGTTCTGTGCACAAACGGAATCCTGCAGGTTTGCCCGGCGTTTGATGTGCACGGCTGTGTACGGACATACCACAGGACCCATCAATGAGTGTTTGCAGCACTGGGTGCATACACACCTGCACAAAGTTACTAAGTAATGGGCTAGCACTAACTGGGGCTTACTATGTGCCAGGCTCTGTCCTAAGCATGTTGCAAATGTGAACTCCACTTAATGCTCCCGGCGGTGGTGATGGGTGTGCCCAGTCACGCACGTGTGCCTGGCTCTGTCTGAGCTGCCCGTACACACATTTCTGTTAGGTAATCACAGGCTCAGACTGGCTGTCAATTTTCTGCGGCTTAACCCAAGCTACGTGAATACCACCAGGAAGGCACACTTTCCTGGGCTGGAGGCAGTAACAATGAATTAAAAGATAGATCATAAAGTCCTTTCAAAATACCATCCACTTAAGAAATAGCAGACAGCCAGCCTGCGTTTTCTTGCTGGGTAAACACATTCCCACCACCCCACTCACTTAAATAAGGCTCACTCCACTTTGGCATCCCCGCAAACACATTTTTTTTACAGTTTCTTTTTCAAAAACAAGATTGCTCCCTCGGCAACTGTTTCCAAGCACATTCCCTCGTTCTGGGAGAGGGAAGGGAAAAGCAGAGGGAGACTCTTGTTACTATACAGGGAACACAGAGCAGGGGCAGGGGGAGAAGGAGAGAAGCTGAAGCTGAGGGTATGTAGTAAGATGCACCTTCCCAGAAGACAACTGGCCATAGGCCCCCTGACCCAGCACTATTTCCCCCAGGCCCAGAAATAGCTAGTTGGTTTGAAGGCTGCAGTGTGGATATGCCAGTTGGGATCATATTCTACTCCAGGGTGTGTGTGTGTGTATGTGTGTGCGTGTTACACACTCACACGTGCACACACACACACACACACACACACACGTACCATCAAAGGCCAGAGGTCATCCCTGGAGCAGCCTGGCATAGCTAAAGAGATCGAAATTATTTCCCTCACAGAAGGGACGTCTTTTTAACAATGGCACTTGTTTTTTTTTTTAATTTTTTTTAATGTTTATTTATTTTTAAGAGAGAGGGAGAGACACAGCGTGAACAGGGGAGGAGTGGAGAGAGAGGGAGACAGAATCCGAAGCAGGCTCCAGGCTCTGAGCTGTCAGCCCAGAGCCCAACGTGGGACTAGAACTCATAAGCCACGAGATCATGACCTGAGCTGAAGTTGGGCGCTTAACCGACTGAGCCACCCAGGCGCCCAACAACGGCACTTTCTCAACAGCATGTTGACTATTTACAGCAGCAAAAATCGTTCCTGGGGCAGAGGCAAAGGTGGGGTGAGGTGGGGTGGGGTGGGGTGGGGTGGGAACAGGAGACCGGAAACAAAGAATGCTTTCCAGGACCATCTATGCCTTTAATCCAGTAAGTCACTCTGTTCAATCCGGTTCATTCCATTCCATCCTATCCAAACGTGTCCCTCCATGTCATTCCACGAAGTCCACTCCAAGCTATTCCGTGCTCAGCCCATTCCATGCCATTCCAACTGTAACTCATTCCACTGGATTCCAGTTCAATACAATTGTCCCTCATCTACGTCCAGGGCATCTCAACCTCTTCCATTTCAAGCCACTGTGTCCCAATCCATTCCATTCCATTTCATCCTGTTCCATTATTTCATTGTCTTCTTAACCATTTCGATCTGTTCCAGTAACTGCTGCCGTAAGTATTTTGTCAACTACCCTGTGAGCCATTCTGAGTACCATGAGGGATATGGAAAGAGAGACAGTGCACCCTTCTTGGGGGGAGGGGAGGTGGCAGAGACAACCCTTCCAAAACAACAGAGGAACACATAACCCTCTCTGCCTTCAAAGACTCAGTTGAACCCAGATCATGGGCAAAACCCAAAACTAAACCAAAACCAAAACCAAGTCAAAATCCAAAGGCCTCTCTATATACAGATCATGAATAAGAAGCCAAGCCTCCTCTGGTGCCATGCAGAGGGAAAGCCAGACTAAGAAGGGGTCAAATTCCAGATATTCTCCTTCGCAGCTATATCAGACAGGGTTAGCCTGTCTGATATACCAAATAGCCTCAAAAATCTCAGGGGCTTAAAACAAAGATTTATTTCTCACTCGTGATTCATGTCTCACAAGCACTGGCTGGGGGTGCTGCTCTGTGGTATCCTTACTGCCAAGAGCCTCCTGTCGGAGCAGCCTCTATCTGGAACACTCACCACGGTGGAGGCCAAAACCACATGGCAAGTAACGGAGGGGCCCCTAAAGGCATCAGCTTCCTACCCAGAAGAGATACACTTCATTTCTACTCACATGCCCCTGTCCTAACCAAGTCACATGCCCATACTCGAAGGTCAGAGCAGAGAAATCACGCTTTGAGAAAGTGAGAGACCAGGCAAATTCTCACATGCTTAGGAACAGAACTGGAACCATTTGCTGGACAGTGCTAAGGGCTGCTACACCTGCTGGGTATCTCATCTATAGGGCCCTAACTTAACTTCCCGGAGCCTCAGTTTCCTCGCTTGTAAAATGCAGACGATTAACACCAACTACTTAGGTCTGCTACAGACGCTAAGTGAGATAGGTATGGAAAGAACCCGCACATAGTAGGTGCTTAATAAATATGAGTTCTCCTCCCTGAGCCCCTGCATGGGTTTCCCTGCCAACCTCCTTACAAAAGCATCAGAGGCACAAAGTAGACAGCTCTTATCTGGGAACAGAGGAGAGATTTCAATCCCCCACCCCCAGCCCAGCCCTCATATCTGTTGCCTCTCTTTGAAACAGGAGCTTCAGCCACCTGCTCGTTGATGATCCATCTGCTTTGCAAATGTAAAAATGTAATTATATCACAACACTGATTTCTGATGGGCATAGACCAATACCCAGAGATGCTCCGTTCCCAAACATTGCAGGAAAAAAGTACCATACTCCCCGGAGCAGAAGTGTAATCAAAATGAACGATCATCAAGTACAATATTTTCTCATGCTCCAGAGAAGACTGGCAAACACCCCGGAACATCAGGTTTGGGCCCCTCCAGAGGGCCGCGTCTCTCTGCTTTCTGGAGCTCGTGATAGGTGCAAGCAATACTCCAGGGCACATTTTTATGGCTTATCTAAAGGCCCTGCAGAAAGCAGAGATGGAGAAGCCCTTTTCTGGTGTGAAGTCACACAACGAAGGTCCAGAACACACAAGCTTCTAGAACAGCGGGCAAAGAACATTCACTGTAGATCCCAATGAACATCAGAACAGGAAGAGGCCAAAAGCAAGAAACCTCCACTGTCTCTCAATTTAGGAAGCCAACATTCACCAAGCACCTCCTTTGTGCTGGGTCTTGGAACAAAACTACGGCTGTCCACCTCTGAGGACTGCTGACACCAAGCTTTCCATTAAAAGCTCAATGTGGAAACAAACACAGGCTACCCCTGTTTTAAACAGTGTTGTTTTTTTCTGACTGATAATCTGTATCTACATCCTATTACTACTGGGGCAAACGACCACACAAATGTGTGGCTTACTTAACACAACACAAATCTATTATGTTATGTTTCTTGAGGTCAGAAGTCCAAATGGGTTTCATGGGGCTAAAATCAAGGTGTCAACAAAGCTGCGTTCTTTTCCATGGGAGAATCGTTTTCTTACCTTTTATAGCTTCTAGAAACTGTCCTCATTCTTTGGCTCATGGCTCTCTTCCATCTCTAAAGTCAGCATTGGCTGGTTGACTTTTTCTTATGAGACATCACTCTGACTGCCTCATCCACATTTAAAGGACCCTTGTGATTACAGTGGCTTACCTAGACAACCGATCTCCTTGTCTTAAAGTCAGTCCACTGATTAGCAACTTCAATTCCACCCGCAATCTTAATTCTTCCTGGCCATGTTCCATAACATAATCATGGTTTCTAGGATTAGAATGTGGACATGTTTGGGATTGTTATTCTTCCTACCACATCATCTATCCTTCTGATGCGTCTTGGTCAATCCAGCAAACTGGGTGTTCTCTCCTTGCCTGGACAAGGACTGCACATGGGGCCCAAGGTAGGCCCATCATCCACCCCGTTAATGGGATTTAAATCTTGAGCGACTCACCAATGAAAAATGGTTGAGGTTCAACCATCTCAATGACAGAGCATGCTGAAAAGACCCCTTGGGTTCCAGTTCTCTGAAACTTCCCTGGTCTCTTTCCTTTCGGAAGTGCGATTCTCCAGCATTTCCTATGAATCCACAAGCCATCCCCTATTTCGTCCAGTTGATCATTTATTTACATCATCCAGAATTAGTTTCTGTTGCTTGCAACCCACAAGCCCTGAAAGATCAGGCAAAAGGAGAGACACAGAGACAAGGAGAGAAACTCACAGAACCTAAAGATAAAGCCAGCATGCAGATACACTCTCCTGACTTGTATGGAGGACAGCAGACTTATTTTGAAGAAAAAAAAAAAGTGAGTCTGAAATAAATAGCTCAACCAGATGAATTTATTTCTAGGGAGTGGTAGTGGTAGACTTGTTATATGCTTCTCTGGGTATTTTCACAGCTCCATTGTTGGAACGAGCCCCTTTTATTTATTTACACTGAATGAAAAGAGCAGTATGATAATACACATGAAATAAGGTTTCTGCATATTGTTTTCTTCCCTGATCTTTTTCTCATGTAATTTCATCTAGGGAGCCATTCTGATCCCTACAGGCAGAGGCTGCAGAAGTGACTGCTCCTGCTGTCCATTTGTTCATTCAGAATTAATTATGGCACCTACTCTGTGCCAGCAAACTTGGGGACGTACAGATGAAAAAGTCAGACTCCCTGGGCCCAAAGGTCCTACTTAGTGACTCACCTAAGAAAAATGTCCTAAGCATACCTACTGGGTGTCAGCTAATCCATGGTCCTGTACTCATGGAGATTAGGGGATAAAGACAAAGGATGCATGTGCGGGTGGACAGAATGATCAGCAAGGAAATCTATGTTTTTTCTGAAGGAGGGAAGTACATTTGGCTAATTGATAAGCTTATAAAATATATTTAGTTCAAGAATTTATAAGGGTTTAATTACGCAGTCATGTAAATTTGGAAATATTCTTTATACAACAACAGTAGAGATAGATCCTAATTGAAGAGAGTTGAGGGAGCATGTATTGGTGGGTAGGATACATACAGAGGATATAGCTACAGAGCCTTTATATTCTTGTGAACATAAGAGGAAACTAAACTTCTTGCTGTTCAGTCAAATGAAGGGAAGATATAGTCTACTGAAAACCAAAGAGACTGGGTACTGTTCTTGGTTTTTCCATTTTTGGAGCATTTTTCCCTTGCTAATTATAATATTAAAAAAATCTACATGCAAGTAAATATGCAATAATTAAGGGCAGAGTAAACCATAGTCTGCTGGTTCCACCTTGGCAACACTGGGCTAGATCTTGGGAAAGGTTTAAGATGAGGGCAAGATGAAAATAATATGGAGAAAGATTTGGGGATTCAATAAACAGGACAGACCGAGATCATATTCTTGATTGCATCTTGCATACATATGGTAACTACCTGTGTTTTCCCCCATGGTCATGGTTGAAAGCAGCCAAAATAAACCAAATGCTCACAGATGCACAATATTTCACCTGCCCTGCTTGTCACCATCATTGCATAGGGGGAGTCCTAGACAGAGCTTCTCAAATGTCATTATGCAAATGAATCACCTCATTATTAAAATTTATATTCCAGCTCAGTAGGTCTGGGGCAGGGTAGAAATTGTGCATCTCTAACAAGCTCCCAGGTGACAATGACTCCCCAGAACATACGTTGAGCAACAAAGCTTGGAGTAGACTGAACTCATTATCCTAAAGACTGTCGTCAGCCCTCCTTCTTAGCTACTCCTGCTGTCTCTTGCTGCTGCCACAGGGTCAAGTCTGCCACAAAAGTGAAGGATGGGGACAACGGTCACCATGCACAAGAAGCAGTGACAGAGTGGAAGAATCCGGAGTCTTTCTTGGGGTATCTAGGAACACTAACCGAGACAAGCTCACACTTGAAGGGGGAGTAAAAGTTTGCCAAGCCAACAAGGAAAGGGATGGCAGTACATGGAGAGGAGTCAGCAGAGCAAAGACATGGAGCTATAACAAATGTAGCATACATATTTGAAGAACTACTGAAGGGCCAATGTGGGGGAAGAGTAAAGTTCTACCTTCAAAGGAAAAACCAAAGAGCAGGGCTTCTTCCGAATTCAATCCTGGCCACAGTTGACACCAGAAAAATAGGTCTGGTTTGGGAAAAAAAAAAAGATATTCTGAAGACTACTGAGTGTTTTCTACATGCTATGCTCTTTTCATGACTCTATCTTTTGAACATCACAACAATTCCCATTTTAGAGCCGGGGAAAGTGAGGCTTAGAGAAGCCAAGGAACTTCTCCAAGGCCAAAGAGCTAAAAGATGAAGGAGCCGGAATGTGACTCACTGTAACCTGATTCTAGGCACCATATACTTAACCACCCTGCAATACTGCCCCTCACCTGGTGATGCAGCGGCCACATCATCCCTGCCAGTAGGTAGCCTCTGGAAACCCTCTGTGACCCCATGCCCAGTGAGTATGAACAGCAGAGCCCATGGCGTTGAACCACAGTCTCTCCACATGGGCCCCTCATCTCTATTCCCAGCTGCCCTTCAACTCTCATGCTTGGAACTTGAGCCTGATCACCTGGAGTCCACACTCTTTCCCCCAGATATCTGACTCACATCAAGAGAGCTTGGGAAGCAGTATGTGGCAACAACAGACCATTTTTCATGTTGTGGTCTGGGCTTTACTGTGTTCAGGAAGCTCATCGAATGGGCTGAGGGCATCACTTTCCCCCAAATATTCTATCCCTTAACCAGAACAGTAAATATCCCTTTGCCTAGAACACCTGCTGCTGCTGCTGCTGGTGGATGAAAGGGCCTTACACTCCCATTACCAAGGGTAGAGCAGGCACTGACGTCAGAAGTCGGAGCTGTTTGAGTTACATAATCCCGGAAGCTGCCTGAGCACGGAATAGGGCCATATTTAACCTCAGGGGAGCTAAAAATAGGCAAATAGAATTTTATTTTCCCATAAAAATTTTAAACTTTAAATAGTATTTTTTTAGTGATCCTAGACAAAGATTGCACTCAGCCCCGGGCAATGTTTTCACTGTTGACTTAGGATTCCTAGGAAATAAGTATGGTACGTACACATGGTAAAATCATGGCATAAGTATATGTGCATATATGTGAGCAAACGAGGGTGCATGCGTGTGTGTGTATGGGGTATGTACGTGTGGGTAAATATAGCTAGAAATGTGGCTGTGGATGCACATAGAAACATAGATATAGGTATAAATAGAATATGGGCTGTGTTTGCTGTGGAGAGGTGGTAGAGGAAAGTATATGTAACTTGGGTGAGAAGGTGAGCATGAAATGTGTGTGTTTCGGGAGTGGGAAGGTTTTGATGCAGGTGTGTAGTGTATTTCTGTGGCTGAAAGCATGAGTTGTATGGGTTTGTTGCAGAAACGACATGGTATGTGTGCTTGCAGGGGTGTGTAAGGGTGTGTGAGCATAAGGCATTACATCTGCTCTAGCCTATGTGAATGTATGGTGCATATATTTCAGTGAGTGTGGGGAATGTGTGTTTGTGTGTATTCAGATCGTGTGGGGAGGGTGGGAAATGTGTGTTGACAGTGTGCATGTGTGGGCAGCACCAGAACTCTAAGTTGAGCACGCAGGTGGGTGCTGGAAGGGGTGTGTGCCTATTTGCGTGTGTGTGCGCGCACACGCACGCATGCACACGACAGCTGCTGACATAGGAAAAGATGGTCACAGACTCTTGAGCACACCTTTCTAATGTTTAGAACATCCTAGGTCCTCTCCAACATATTTCCAGAGACCTATTTGAAGGTGTTCTCCAGAAGGCTAACTCACTGCTCTCCTTTGTCCCTCTGGGACTCCAACTCTTGATTACCCCCTTTGACTAGGCATGAAGTATTTGGAGAAATTAGCATTTCTTGGTACATATGGCCTTCTCTCAAACTCTGGTCTGTAGGCAAAGATTTTCCCACCTAATGGAGATGGTCAAAACAAAAGCAAGGCCAAATGTGCCCTGAGCAGAAAAAACATACAATTAAAGCTCAGTTCACATTTTCCCACAAAAATTAAGACATAGTGTGGCTCAGAAGAAATTCTCTGGCTTTAGGGTTTCTAGTTTCTGCTCTGTCACTATTCTGGGGTCCGGCCTTAGGCAAACCTTTCCTCTTCTTGGTTCTAGAATCATCTTAATTTTAACTATTCCAACCCTTTTTAATGTGTTTGACAACTTTTCACTGACTTCCTATAGCCCCCAGATAGTATCCAGTTTCCTTAGTATGCCATTCAAGACACTCCATGATCTGACTGTACTAGTTTCTCATTCCCTGCCTCTTCTCACCATATCTTCTAGGCTCTGACTGTTCCTCAGAGGCAATATAACGTCCTCAAAGAAACACAGGTTGCTGTCCTTTGTGCTGAGTAAGTCCAACTAGGCTGTCTTCCCTCTGCAGACACATCAAGGACCAGGAAGGACGTATCTTACCATATTCACTCATTCATTCATTCATTCATTCATTCATTATTAATTCAAAATATTTGGGGGCAATTAATAAATTCCAGAAACTCAACTAGCTTCTAAAATGCAGTAGCCAGCCAAAAAGACACACACTTTGCCCTTGTAAAGCTTATATATTAAAATTGACAGAAATCAGACTTTTGTCCAGAAAGTTGGTCCCATTACCTGCATGTGAATCTGAAGTGAAAGGAAGTTTCAGGGAAAGATCCCACTCATCAAGTTGGTATCTCAATAGTAATGGCTAAGAGCCTGAGTTCAAGATTAGGCACACCTATGCTTAAATTCTGACTCTGACACGCTGTCTCATTGTAAGAGCTCAAAAAATGTCGGCTTTAAGAAGTACGTACCTAACTTCCTCCCAGAGGACTTGGATAATAACCCTTTCATTTCCTGAATGCAGCAATTTTGACTTCAGTTAAGAGCCTTGTCCATTGGGCTGAGGTTTCCAGTGTCTTCTCAAGTCAAGTAACTGTAAATTTCTCATGATGTACTAGGATGTAACTCTGTAAGATCAGCAATGTTTCGTATGTTGTGTGTGCTGATAAAACTTCAGTGTCTAGAACAGTTTCTGACACAGAGTAGGTTATTTTCAGTAAGTTATTTGTTAGGAAAATGAATACTGTGCCTGTCAGCAGATTGCAGAAATCGATCTGTCCAATCATTACTATTATCGACAACTGCCACTTTATACCTAAACCATGAAATGCGTTCCACACTGCACCTTTAATTCTCTCAATAAAATCATGAAGCGGGTCTGATTATTCCATTTTATAGTCATGCAAGCTAAGTAATCTTAGACCTGGTGAAGTTAAAACTTGCCCAAGTCCACGTAATTGCTAAGTGACACAAGTGGAATTTGAACTCAAGGTTGGTTCCAATACTGGACTATGCTGCAATCCAGTCACCCCTTTGGTTTCTTGGGGAGAAGCAGAGAATCTCCTTTCCCTCTCATCCCTCTGATGGAGAATCCAAACCAGACAGTGAAGAACACAGGCAAAGAGACTGGCATTAAGGAAACAACAGAGCTGAAGACACTGCATGGTCAATAACTGCTGAAAAATCATGGCACTAATTAAGAAAGATGCTCCTTGTTCTGCCAAAAGCTCTATCTTCTTGCAGAGATCAATAAATCAGAAATAATTGTTTACTTTGTCTAGCCTCCCTGCCTTCTCTTCTGCCTGTGTTTTTTCTTTCATTCTTTGTGTAATGTGAAAGTTGATGAAGGAGCCTCATTTTCACTAATGAAAGAAACTTAATTTTTTCAACACTATATCCCTCATTAAGAAGAGCAAAATCTACTTAGTGAGGGTTCTGCTTCCTCCCATTTGTCCAAACCAAGGCCCAAGATGAGTAGAAGGCCAGTTTTCACACGCAGTCTGAGCTCCCATTAAATCTATTGTTTCACCAAGGGCATTTAATGACAGACGGTTAACAGTCACTAAAATGACGGCAGCACTTGCCTCTTGTTTTTTGTTTATCTTGCCACTCTCACCCCCAGTAGTGTATGCAAGGCCAACAGTGATGTGGCCCCAGAGAACCTGGAATCAAGAAACTAGGTTATCCGCTGAATATAAGATGGTAGAGGTAAATAACATCAACTTAAAGGAGTAGTAAGGAGAAAACAGTCTCCCATGCTGGGACATAACAGTAGATCCAACCATTAGCAGAATTCCTGCCCAGCCACAAGAAGAGTAAAGGAAGAAGACATCCGTCATGCCACTCCAAGGTCTGTGCAAGACATGTCCAGGACTACGCTACCAACTTAAATATGTTTTCTGATACATGTAGTAAGTCAACTGATATACTGATAAATGTTTAACAATCAGATTTCTGGGGGAGAAAAAAAAAGCAGTAATTTGTAACATTTGCCAATTATCATGGTGTAAATATTCTCAGCATGCCCAACTGCAAGCCACCAACAGGAAATGTTGGATTTGGGAAAAGACATGTACAATTGATCCTTGTAGGTCAAAACAAGCACGCTCCAGCATCCCTGGTGGTACCACTGAAGGAATATTTTGACTATAATTTAGCTTCCCATGTGGTGTGACCCACAGAAGAGATTTCATTCATCTACCCCAATGCTGTCTGCTTGATGACCAACTCTCTCTTTCAGTGGCAATAGATATATTTTTATGATGGTTTATACATCAATCTAGTGGGAGTCAATTGCTGGAGCCAGGTCACATCAAGAGGGACAGCCAATAAGGCTGGGGAGCACAGCTAGAGCATGGTGACCAGACCAGAGCTGGCCCACTGGGACCAGTGCAGCTGCTTACTGGTCTTCCCTGTGTTGTGTGTGAAGTTCTTATCACCCTCTGTTGTAACAATTTGAATTCCAGAAGGAGAAGTATGGAAACATATTTATCCTAAGCACACTGTGCTGTTAGGCTGAAAATGTCCACTAATATATTAAGTGAGTAGGCTAATTGGAATAGAAGAAACATCTACTGAGGACCTTTCCTCACCTCCATATGCTCTTAAGTTCATCCCCACTAACTTGACTATATCTTCTCCCTTAAAAAATATAAAAAGGGGAATTAGGGAAAAGCCTTACAGCCCCTGTGACATACTGTATAGCATCCTGAATAATGTTCCCTCTAAAAAAAAATTCCTAAACAGTATACTAACATGCTTTAACTTGCTTCAAAATAGGAAGGTCTCTGCACTGCCACGGAAATGTCCCTCCCTCGGTGAAATAATGACATGATAAAAAATAGCATTAAATCTGGGGTCAAAAAAAGACAGAGGTGAGCCAGGTGATGGACCATCAAAAGGATGATTTGATAATGCATCGTCTGCAGTCTTCATAGGCAGGGCAAGGTAACTATGCACAGCTCTAATATCAAGACTTGGAGCCTGAGTATTATAGACTAATGGTCTCTATTTGCAAAGTTTCCACTGCAGCTGGCCAAAGAGTTATAGTCATAAATTGGGTTATGATTACATGTATTTACCTGGACTGTGAAAACCAAGTGGAGCCAAGCGGAGCTCAGAAGCTGCAGTTAAACTGCCTGGCTCAGGCAGTATGGTTTGGGGGACTCAAATTCTCTAGCTACAGAAGGGAATGTGTAGGCTGTTACTGACGTGGACTCAGGGAAGACCTAACAAGTACTTGTGGCTATGCCACTCGGCCTGGCCGTGCTAGACACCCCATTATCTGTCACAATTATAATGACCCTTGGGCTCCCATTTCACCCAGTCCACATCCAGAGAGGAAAGACCTAGAGCCAGACCCAGCATAGCTTTCTCCAACTGGCCATGGGTTCAAGGATGAGGCTCAGAAACGTTTCCAGCATGGGGATGCTGGAACTTTATTTCAGGTAGAATAGAAAGCCATGTTTATTTCAACTGGTGTGGTGGGGAATCATTCTACCTTGCTTCGGCAAGGATGACCTACGGACAGGTCCCTTCACAGTTATCAATGTGAACTGTCATCCTCAATGTCCAGTATTATAGCTACTAAGGAGAGGGCAGTCATGGGGAAGTACCAACCAGCCACCACATTTTTAGACAAATCCCCATGACTTGCCTATTGTCTTACTTGACTAACAAGTAATGGCAATAAACCTCAATTAATTAAGACTATGAAATGGGAAACTGGGGAGAGAGGTACATAGAAGCTCTCTGTAGTATCTCTGCAACTTTTCTATAAGTCTAAACTATTCTTAAGTAAAACACTTGGAAACAAAAGACTATTACATAATTTCCGGTCCATTGAGATTTTGCTTAGGGTTCCAGATGTCATGTGGCACACAAAACGATTGCTCTCGTGGGCAAGTCTGGATTTGACTATCCTGTGGAAAACTCACTGTTGGTATTGTTTCCACTATATCAAAAAATGCAGAGTAAAAAGACTAGAAAATAAGCAGTTGCTGCCTTTGGACCATGGGCTTCCATAGGTAAGATGTTTTGTTTTGTTTTTGTATCTCTTTGATTTCTGTCTCCTAAAATTTCCACCATGACTTTTGAGGGAAATCAGATTTGCAAAGAGGCTTCACTGTTGCCCAGTCACCTACAAAGTAAAGCTTCTCAGTGTAATATACCAGAGCCTTCAGGGGCTGGTCCTGCTCCTGTTATTTCATCATCCACAACTCCACCTCCTTCTGGAGACGACAGTTATTTTTCGATAGTTCTAAATGCCCATACGTGTAACACACATGTCCTGTGGCCTCACAACTCGGAATCTTCATACATCTAATCCTACAACTTCAAATGCCTCACCTCCTCCCCAGCCCAATTTTGGGAGGTTTCCTTCAAAACCCAGCTAGGACCTTTCTTGGGAAAGCCTCCCCAATGCCAACAAGCCTCCCTACAGCGTTCATGCTCTCCCCTCACTGACATGCACAGGTTTCTGTCATTGCACTGCTGACACTGATAGGTATTGATGCGTTTGCATGTTCAGCCTGACTACAACATCACTGAGGGCAAGATAGCGTGTGATGCATTACTACAGGCCCATGGCCATCACAGCGTCCGGCATATGGAACTCACTGTAATGAATCTTTGTTGGGTGGATAGTGCATGGACCCATGAGATGTTTGCTTTCCCCCAGAAGAGAGCATTATTGACCTATAAAAGAAAAAAGCTTGACCAACAGCCAAGAGCCAAAACAGAAAGACAGAGCCAAGCTGGGAAGTAGGTTGAGAAGTGGACAGAACCATGGCAGAGGGTACAAGGGATACAGACGACCAGGAGCCTCACTCATCTGAATCAGAGCCAATATAAGTGAGTCTGAGCCTCAAGGGTTGTCCTTTCTGAGGCCCTGGGGTAAGAGCTTTAAAGTTGTCTTGTTGTGAGGTGCCAAACAAGACATTCTAACCTCACTTGTCTTGTTTACTCCTATGATCCTTAAATTACTGGGAACAAAATGCTTATCAGAGATCGTCAAATCCAGTGGTCTGCAAAGTGCATTTCACAGGAATTTGGGATTCTACAGAACTGTTTCAAAGACAGAGGAAGTGGAAGAGGCTGGTGATGCAGGCGCCCCAAGTGGGGCAGCTCCATTAGTGACTGGCTTACAAAGTGGCACCCACACAAGATTCCTGAAGAAATGGTTATGCTGATAACGCAAAGGGAAG
>NW_024412453.1:8904430-8923977 GCF_014898765.1 Herpailurus yagouaroundi
GAAGGAAGGAAAGAGGGAGGGAGAGAAGGAGAAAGGAAGGGAAAGGGGAAGGGGAAGGGGAAGGGGAAGGGAAGGAAGCAGGAAGGGGGGAGGAAGGGAGGAGGTTGATGGAGGGAACAAAGTTAAGGAAGAGAAACAAAATAAGGAGGAAAACAAACTACTAATAACATCCAAACCTATCACAAGAAAATGAAGTCAGGAGAGGAGAATTTCTGAGGTCACTCTGGAAGGAAACATTACTTTCACAATGATGACTCTAGTCTCTAATTCAAACTCAGTGCATTTGTTTGAGAACAGAAGTTCCATTAGCTCCATCCACCCCACCCCCTCTCCCCTTACCCTGCAATGCAGTAAGGCACCCTAATTAAAGCTCCCAGCCTGAGGGGCACCTGGGTGGCTCATTTGGTTAAGCGACCGACTCTTGATTTCAGCTCAGGTCATTATCGCAGAGTCGTGGGATTAAGTCCCGTATTTGGGGCTCCACACTGAGTGTGGAGCCTGCTAAAGATTCTGTCTCTCCCTCTCTCTCTGCCCTTCTCCCCTGCTCATGCTCTCTCTCAAAAATAATATAAAAAAAAAAAAAAAAAAAAAGCTCCTAGCCCAAGGTGCCAATGAAGCCAAGGTGAAGGTAGGTGTAATAGAATTAAAAACTTCAGGTAGACGATCAGACACTCCAGCCATCTCATGAGGCACTAATCCTGCAAAAAGATATTGCCAAATAGGGAATCCTCATGACCTGCTCCCATGAATGGGGGAAAATGATTCATAATTACAGCAGCAATTGTTTGCAGGGAAATAAGAGCTGATGTGTCTGGAAATCCCTTGTCCTCCTAAATGGCTCAAATGCTCCCTTTGTGAGGCGTCCAAATTCCTGAATCAGTGAAAAACTAAAATCGCTCTTCAAAGATCATCCAAGAGAGAACTTGATCAAGACCTGGAGGGATAGTTAGTGGAGTCCAAGGTCTGGAGGCTAACATATTTGCTCATTCAACGTACACTTCTCTGAGGTCCTCCTCTACACAAGTACTGGCCTAGGAGATGGATATACAGAAGTGAGGATGTGGGGCCGTGTTCTCAAAAGGTAGATTACTCTGATTATAATCATGTGATAAGGGAGGGATGTGAGGGAGGGATGATGAGAACCTAACCCACCTCTCCCAGCACAGCAGAGCAGACAACAGTTCCTGGACCAGAGGTTCTCAACTTTAACTGGCATATGGATTACCAGGGGATCTTGTTCAAGTGCGGGTTCTGATTCAGCAGCTCTGGGATGGGGTCTCAGATTATGCATGTCAGATGGATCCCAGCTGATGCTTATGCTGCTGTTTGCAGAGAGAAGGTTCTGGAACAGGGCCACTCAAAACTCGGTCCATGAAATAGCAGCATCACAATCATTTATGAGTATGCATAAATGCAAATTCTCAGGCTTTACTACAGACCAACTAAATCAGAATCTCTGACGATAAAGCCCAGAAAGCTGTGCTCTATCAAATTCTCCAGGTGATTTTTATACATGCTAACATTGGAGAAGCAGCATCCTTGTGCATCTACATAAACTGAGTCCTAAAGAAAGAGGTAAGACTGCCAGGTTAAGAACTCCACCCAACAGCATCTAGCATGCCTCCAAGTGCAGTTCCAACAAATATTTCTCATTCACTTGGCTAGTTACAAAAGACAGACATCATTGCTAAAGCAAAACTCTACCTGATTTCCCACAAACTGAGACAGGCTTGAAAACTCCTGGATGGGAAAGGATACATCCTGCTGATGTTGCCACAAAGACGGCAAGGGTGTGCCATGTGTGGCCCCATATGCTCATTCTGTTCCTGTGACAGACATCATTAATCAATCCCTGTTCTCTTTCTTGCTTAACCCAGCCCTTGTCTCAGAAACCTCAGAGTTTCAGCAAAGTTATGTAAGTTGTCTGCGGTCAAGCAGCTGCTAATAAAGAGTTCGAATTCAAGCCCAGGGCTTTCTGGCTTGAAACACGCGTCTTTTGCTTGTACAGTCTAATACACAGAGGCATCGCTGATACGGTTGATTAAAAAAAAAAAAACCAAGACCACAGAATCGCAAGGGCTTCAGGACAGTTATTGCTAGGTAGCTCTAACCCTTAAAAGAGCCTGTGGATTCTCTTAAAGAGCCTATCTTAGCCCAGAATCTCTGAGTGTCAGAGGGCCTGGGATGCAGATTTCAGCTTCTGATGGATCACAAAGGACCTGATCGTGGCCTGGAATATTTACCCCAGGAACACAAAATCCTGAAGAAACAAACCCAAAGGAATGATCGTTGCTTTAAATACTCATTCTTCAGCCTGGTTTATTTCTCTCAACCCAAGGGACATGTGGCAATGTCTGGGCACATTTTGGGTTATTACAACCAAAAGAGGGAGAAGATGCTCCTCAATCTAGTGGGGAGAGGCCAGGGATGCCGCTAAACATCCCCAAACGCATGGGACTTCCCTCTCCGCCCAGGGAGTTACCAGGCCCAAAATGTCACTAATGCCAAAAGCAAGAAACTCTGCATCATCGGCTCTGGCGGTTAGAAGCAGTCAGGATAAGCAGTCACGCGTTCCCTAAATTTGGGACTAATGATAATGAAGATCGTGATAAACAGCGGCATCAGCAGTAAACCTCTACTGGATGGCAGACGTTCGCCTAAATGCGTACACACTTCTCACTGTCCTGGTCCTCATCCAACCGCCCTTTGAGGCAGGGACTGTTACTAACCCATTTTACTAATAAGGAAACTGAGGCTCCCAAAGTTACCCAGCTGGTAAGCATCAGAGCTGCTGTTCCACCACTGCCTGGCCCTAAATATGGATTCTTGGCTACTCTGGGGAACTGAAAATCAAGAGAGGATTTCTGTTCTGGCTTCTAGGTTCATTTCTTTAGGAAAGAGAATGCAAGACAGCAGACTGTTTGCCCTTCTCTGGGTTTTTGTGGAAGGAAGCTATCAGCACTAACGACTGAGCAGTGACTAGTGTTTGTAGTGGAAGGGAACAAATGGCAAATCCCTGAGTCTGAGATCAGGTTCTCTCCCCGCCATAGGGGCTAAGGAGGAAGACTGGTGTACTGGAAGGAACATTATGTCAGGAAGCAAGAAACACAGATTTGGGGGCCAGCTGTGACACGAACATGTTGTGGGACTTTGGGCGAGTTACTGAAACTCTCAAGCCTGATTTTTCCTTTCTGGTATTTTCCATTTTAGCTCTTTCCATGATTGTGTAGATCAGGAGCTGACAAACTGTGGCACGCAGCCCAAATGTGGCTGTCCCTTGTTTTTGTCAATATAGTTTTATGGGGATGTGGCCACACCCATCTTTTACATACTGTCTGTGGCTGTATTTGTGCTACCGGGAAAGAGCTGGGTAGTTGCAAGAAAGATTGTATGATCCACAAAGCCTTAAATATTTATTGTCTAGTCTTTTACAGAAAAAGTTTGTTGACCCTTAGTGTAGAAGTCTCTTTATAGACTTTCTTTCCAAATCTGTGCAGTAGGAGAATAAAAACAAGCCTCTGATACAAACTACACTGAATTATCATGATATTCTGATGAAATCACCTATGTAAAAGTACTTTCAAAAAGTACTAAAAAAATGTGAGCCATACTATTATTATTTATATATTTATTATGTGGTATATAATCATTTATAAATTATGTAACAATTATATTTAAAATTATGTAAAATATGTATTATATACTTGTTATATATCAGTATTAGTATTAGACGATGGGATATGATAAAGGAGAAATGATACAGGAGAAATATGATACAGAAATACGATACTTGGTTTCAGCTCAGGTCATGATCTCATGGTTGCTGAGATCGAGCCCTGAGTTGAGCTCCATGTTGATAGTATGGAGCCTGTTTGGGATTCTCTCTCTCTCTCTCTCTCTCTCTCTCTCTCTCTCTGGCCCTCCCTGCTTGCATGCTCACTCACTCTCTCTCAAAATAAATAAACAAACTTAAAAAAAAAAAAAAGCCAAAAGGCATGGAATTGGGAATCAAGCACACCTGAGTATGAATCCAAGCCCACCCAATTATTATTCTTGTGATTTAAAGTAGTTATTAAATTCCTTGAGAGTCAGTTTTCTAACCTGAGGGTAATATTAAACTGGGGTAGAGAAATTACGCATAATGGGATAATTACACTTAATTCCTAAAGTTGCTGGGAGGGTGAAATAAGATATATTCAATCAGGTATGCATGTGCCCACCGAACATGCCGTACGGATGCTCCACTTTGTACCCGGGACTGTGCCAATCACCAGATGTACAGCTGTGCTCAGACAGCCATGGTCCTTGCACCCTGGCACCCACAGTCTAGTTGGGATACAGACCTTGAGGCAGAAGTCCCAACACACCGAAGTTCACTAAAGACTCTGAAGGCCATTCAAATGAAGCAGTGACATTAGTGTGAGTGCCACGAAGAACTGAGAATTTTTCAAAGGTACGAGAAATGATCTGGGTGCCCAGTTGTGAGATGCCCTTGAGGAGTGGTGGGGGACTCACAAGGCCAGAAGATCTGAACTCAGGCAAGGGAGAAGGGAAACAGAGCACTGTCTAGGCCTGAGCAAAGGATAGGACATGGGGTAAGAGACAGAAAAAGGAGAGAAAGAGAATGCGAAAAAGTCAGGCTCAGAGGTCAGATTTTCTTCTACAGAGCATCATGGCACCAAGGGCGAGGCGGGGGGGGGGGGGTCATCACACACCCATCAGGGATGCCTCCTTCCCTTGCAGAAAGTGGCCCCCCCTAGGCTCCTCCAAAGAAGCCCATACAGCTGCAAACACCCAGCAGAGCACAACCACACTCGTGAACGTGGTGGCAGAGGACATAGGCATGTTTTACTAAACTGGTTCCCTTTTCTTCCTGAGAAACTGGCCGCACCGTATTTACCAGTCTCCCTCGTAACAAGGTACAGCCACACAATAGTTCTGGATAACACAACCTAAGTAGAAGTTATGTTTGCCCCTCAAGGTCTATTTAGTAAAAGCCTCTTGTCCCCCGTCTTACACTGTCCCCTGGTCTGCTAGGGGCCCACTGGAGGACTTCAGGGCCCTAAGAAAACGGCAGAGCCAGCAGAAGGTAGGGTCCTGAGGCCCTGAATGATTGCGTGGAGCAGCGCTCACTGTCAAGGGAACAAGAAGTGAACACGGGTCATATTCATGCACTGGGTGTTTGAAGTTTCTGGTTTTCCTTCGTAGACCTAATTAATACATACGAGTATTTTGGGGCACCTGGGTGACTCAATCGGTTAAGTGGCCAACTTTGGCTCAGATCATGATCTCAGTTTGTGAGTGGGAGCTCCACGTCGGGCTCTGTGGTGACAGCTCGGAGCCTGGAGCCTGCTTCAGATTCTGTGTCTCCCTCTGTCTGCCCCTCCCCCATTCACACACACTCTCTCTCTCTCTCAAAAATAAATAAATGTTAAAATTTTTTTAAAAAATATATACAAGTATTTTATTTTCCCTTTATTTTTATTTTTTTTTTATTAAAATTTTTTTTTCAACGTTTTTATTTATTTTTGGGACAGAGAGAGACAGAGCGTGAACAGGGGAGGGGCAGAGAGAGAGGGAGACACAGAATCGGAAACAGGCTCCAGGCTCTGAGCCATCAGCCCAGAGCCCGATGCGGGGCTCGAACTCACGGAGCGCGAGATCGTGACCTGGCTGAAGTCGGACGCTTGACCGACTGCGCCACCCAGGCGCCCCTTATTTTCCCTTTATACACTTGCTGCCACTAGAACAGAAGCTTCATGAAGACAAGAACCCTGTCTTCTCGTTTGCTCCTCTGTCTAAAACAGTCCGACATAAACAAGATGCTCAGAAACACATTTGTAGACACAACTATTGGTAGGTCGAGGACAAGATGAATGTCAATCAGTGACCGAGGGTCACTGGGAAGAGATAAAAGCTAACACATGGGGCGCCTGGGTGTCTCAGTCGGTTAAGCGTCTGACATCAGCTCAGGTCATGATCTCACAGTCCATGAATTCGAGCCCTGCATTGGGCTCTGTGCAGACAGCTCGGAGCCTGGAGCATGCTTCGGATTCTGTGTCTCGCTCTCTCTCTGCTCCTCCCCTGCTCATGCTCTGTCTCTATCTTAAAAATAAATAAAAACATTAAAAAAAAAAAAAGCTGACACATAACACGGCTCTTCTATGAACAGTAAAGTTCTGTGAAGATATTTACTTTTTCCGTCACTGCAGAAGTGGGTTTGGGGCCACACAGGCACAGAGTAGGCATACAGGCATGGACACAGTCAGTTCTTACAGCACTGTGGTGTAGACACAAGTACACAGCCATGGTACAGCTCAATTCCTAGAGCACGATGGGAACCGGAAATGATTACATACTAAACAGAAAAGCAACTTCTTGCTGTCCACGTGGGGCCCATGTCTGTCTCCCGGTGGGTCACAAGCGAAGCTCACAGATTCATGCACTGAGCTTAGGCTCAGGGCCCAGATAATGTGGGAATGAATGAGAATGCTAACACACCACTATCGAGTTCTTTGTAGCCACCTGGCACTGTGATAAGAGTGTCATATATGTCCCATGGTGCTGAATTTGCTTCTCGACCCTACATGGTAGGTGTCACTGCTATTTTCATTTTACGAATTCAGCATATCCAGCCTTAGAGAGGTGAAGGAGAGGTCTCAGAACTACCCAGCCAGAGGGCCTTCCCAGATGCTGATCTGAAGCACAAGCCTTCACCCCTCCACTAGTCTGTCTTCATCTGTAAAATGGGAGCAATAATGCACACCTAACAAGTCTGTTCAGGGGATAAAAGTATATCAGACAAGGCATGTACAATTCCCTGCCAGTCACCTGGCACTGGGAAGGAGCTGGGAAATATGCCACCTTCTTCCCCTTCTCTTCCCTTCATTCGCCCAGGAGAGACATTATGTCCAGGGCAAGGGTCTGAGCTCCCAACACCAGCAGCAAGCAGAGGCTGTGTCCCCAAATGACTCTGCCACCAGGGCGAGGCAGTGTGCATCAAACCCTTCATAGTATTTAAACTCCGTCTGGGCACCTAATTATCTTAATGATGCAGAATTCAAAATAGCACAGTCTGTGAGCACCCCAGGAAAGGTCCTGATCGCAGACATGGGCCTATTAAACCAGAGAAAAGAGTCTAATAAAAGAATGTAACAATTGGAGTACTTAGAAGGGGAAAGGCTGACAGGTCACCATGGGAAGCTGGGCCCTCCCTGAGATTCCCTCCTCCGGCCCGAGCTTCTTGGAATAGGTCCACCTCCTCGCTTGGGTCTCCACGCTTCAGGGGCCATGACTCTTTTATCGTGACTATGTGACTTCATTCTCACAACCGTGCGAGGTAGACCTGGCTAAGCCTGTTTCACAGACAAGAGGACTGAGCCCTAGAGAAAGGTGGGTCTTCTGGAATAAAATTCCTAAGCTCACCCTGCAGCCTGGTGTCCTGGGAAACCAGTCACATAGACAGCTTGAGTTCGTGACTTGCAAGAGAGCCAAAGAGAAACCCTTCAAGAGTTGGCCTGTGGACCAACTCTTTCCCCTTCGTCCCCTTTTCCTTTCTTTCCCCTTCGTCTCATCCTTCTTCCTCCTTCCCTTCCTACTTAAATTCCTTGTCTTATTTTCTCCTTCCATTCTCTGCCTTTGTTTTCTCTCTTTCCTTCCCTCCTTACTTTGATTGTCTCCCTCTCTCCTTCCCTCCTTCCTTTCCCTCAATTTCTCTCTAATCCCTCCTTTCCTCCCTCCCTCATGCACCCTCAGGCTCTCAGAGTATTAATTAACTACCTACTCTTTGCCTGGCCTTACGCAACATGTTGGGAACACTCAGACCCATTAGACATATCTGCCTTCTCAAGGAATTCACATTCGGGTGGGGTAGGGGGACAGAGAGCAAAACAGACCCCACAGTAGTGAGGTTAAGTATTACGATAGGGGAACCAGAGTTGGCTGTGAGTGTGGATGAGGGCACCAGGGAAGGCTTTCACTTCTAGGCAGCCTCTTCATCACTGTCTAAACTTCCGTCCAAGCTCAAGATGTCACCATCCACCCACATCGGGCTGCGAACACTTTGTCAGCCTCTGCCAATCACAGAGTTCTCAACCTGTGCCATAAGACACCTAAGGACTTGCCACTAGCTAGGATATGTCATTGAATTGGACCCTTCCTCACGTCCTGTCAATTTCGAAGAGGGCCCACCATTGCTGTGGCAGCCAAAGAAGGTAGTCTACTGCCTACCTATTCTTAAAAAAAATTTTTTTTTATGTTTTATTTAATTTTGAGAGAGAGAGAGAGAGAGAGAGAGAGAGAGAGAGAGAAGAGTGCGAGCAGGGGAAAGGCAGAGAGAGAGGGAGACACGGAATCTAAAGCAGGCTCTAGGCTCTGAGCTGACATCACAGAGCCCGACACGGGGCTCAAACTCACGATCCGTGAGATCATGACCCGAGCCGAAGTCGACGCTTAACCGACTGAGCCACCCAGGCACCCCGACTGCCTACCCATTCTTTATGCCAGGTAAGGATCAACAAGACTGGTGATGTTAGTTATGAACCAGCGGACGTCCAACACTAACCTTAGAGCTGATCAGTGCTCAGGACTGAGGACAGATTAATGAACAATAAACACATAAATATTTCTTTTGTTCCAGGTAATACTGAGAAATAATTGGCATGCACCACTGTGTAAGTGTCAGACGTATAGCATAGTGGTTTGATTTACATAGACTGTGAAATGATCACAATAGGTTCAGATACCATCCATCATCTCATACAGATACAGTAAAAAGAAAGGAAAAATTTCTTCTTGTGATGAGAATTCTTAACATCCACTCTCTTAACTTTCCTATATGTCATATACCAGCACTAACTACAGTCACCATGTTGTACATTGCATCCCCAGAACTTAAAACTAGAAGTTTGTAGCTTTTGGCCACTTTCACCAATTCACCCTCCCCTTACCCTCTGCCTCTGGTAACCACAAATCTGATCTCCTGAAGAAAGAATCAGTGACCTGGAGGACAGAACATTAGAAATTATCCAGCTCTTTCCACCACCTTGGAACCTGAGGAGGCCTGCTGGGAACAGGACTCCTAAAACAACAGATATGTCTAGAAGGCTGTGGTCCAAAGTCATTTTTGCAGGTTAAAGTGGGGTCTCTGGAAACAGAGAGAGTGCATGGCTCTTCTTAAAACTGAAGGTGTTTATGCTCGAGATGAAACTAAATTCTATCTAGGCAAGAGATGTGCTTATGTATACAAAGCAAAGAACAACACAGTGACTCCTGGTGGCAAACTGAACAAAACTAGAGGGATCTTGGGAAAAGTAATTCGTGCTCATGGACACAGCGGCATATGGCTTGTGCCAAATTCCAAAACAACCTTCCCGCCAAAGCCATGGGCCACAGAATCCGTGTAATGCTGTACCCCCTCGAGGACTTAAAACTTACTGAAAGGTAAATAAATAAAGGTGCAGATTTAAAAAAAAAAGAAGAGGAAGAAATTGTCCAGTGCAAGGAGAAAAAAGAAAAAAGATCAAAATATACTGAAGAAAACCTAGCAGACATGGGAGACAATGTAAAAAAAAAAAAAAAAACCCACAATATTCACATTATGAGAATTCTAGAAGGAAAAAAGAAAGAGAAAGGGACAAAGTATATTTAGAACAATAATGGCTGAAAACGCCCTGAACCTAGGAAGAGAAATGGACATCCAAATCCATGAGGCTTGAAGGATCCCAAGTGGGCTGAACTCAATTAGGGCCATACCCAACACATTCTAAGTAAACTGGCAAAAGTCAAAGCAGCAAGAGAAAAGAGAGGGGTTACATGCAAGGAAACACCCATGAGACTATTGGCAGGTTGCTCAACATGAATACTTCCTGAGCAGCATTCCTGCCCCAAACTGGGTGGTTCTGGAACCAGCAAGTGACTCATGTGGAGGTATTATTCTTGCATAGATGGATGAGGTAGCATATTTGGAGTCAAGCAGATTTTGGTTCCTAATTGTGAGGTCCTGGATGACAAATCTCAACTTTACGAGGCTCAGCGTCTCATTTTTATAATGTGGATAATAATCTATGTCACAGGGTTGCTGATCAAAACAAAGCACAGTGTCTTTCTCCACCATAAAAGGGCAGCACGGCAAATGATACTTCTTTCTAAATATTACAACTATAATTCATCCTAATGGTTCTGTGAGATCCCTTCATTTATCAGGCAAAAAGTGGAGACTTAAAGGTGAAGCCAACTATCTTAAGATACACCCCTACTGGGGCGCCTGGGTGGCACAGTCGGTTAAGCGTCCGACTTCAGCCAGGTCACGATCTCGCGGTCCGTGAGTTCGAGCCCCGCGTCAGGCTCTGGGCTGATGGCTCGGAGCCTGGAGCCTGTTTCCGATTCTGCATCTCCCTCTCTCTCTGCCCCTCCCCCGTTCATGCTCTGTCTCTCTCTGTCCCAAAAATAAAAATAAAAATAAACGTTGGAAAAAAAAAAAAGATACACCCCTACTAAAAGAGAGATGGGATTTGAGATACAATCCTTCCATCCAGCATATCCCATCGGGGAAGTTGCGGTCAGGAAATCAATGGTGAATTCATACCTCAAGTAGGTCCAGATTGTGGTGGACGCCAATGGATTCACAGTTTTATTCACCTGTCTGGAGCTGGGAGAATACAAGGTGTGCCAACCCTTCTTGTCCCAGCATCCCCTGGAAAGTTACCAGGCAAACTGCAAATGGTGTAAGGCTCCAAACGCTTCATGCTCCAACAGATCCAATCTTTCTTGGGCTTGGGGAACTGACACTATCTCTCTCCCCGTCCCCACCCCAGCTAATAACTTCGGTCATGTGGCCACTGCTCTCCGAAGCCTTTCTTTCCTCTCAGCTTGAGAAAGCTCCAATTTGGTGATTGTTCATTATCCCCCCATTTAGACAATTTTCAGCGCACAGTGGAACCTTTAAACAGTGTGAACAATGTTGTCAATCTTTCTGCATGCTGCCTCTACCAGGCATTAAGAGGTAAATTGACTGCGCAGCGGGGAGGGGAATTAGGAACACAGTTTCCATTAATAGTAATAGGGTAAGCCAAGTGGGCCCTGAAGTTTGGTCATGGAAAGGGGCAGGCATTAGAGACACCTGTATACCAAGGGCTGGACTGAGTCTGAGTCAGGATTCGGTGCTCCCCGATGAGGCCCTTCCTCACCAAGGAGAGAATCCCCAGATGCAGGGTACAAGACAGTGGGTGGAGAGGAAGGGAACGATCCATACACAGAGCACCTGCTGTATGCAAAGCACTTTAATGATGTTATGTCACGTCATTCTCAGAATAACACCGAGCGTCAGGAGCAGTACTCACACACTCTGGATGAGAACATAGAGGTAAAAGCCCGGTGACACAGCTTTTGAGTGGTGGTGCCAGGATTTGAAATGTGACCTGCCCAGCTCCAAAAGTCCCACTGTTAGTAGCCACTTTACTGGAAGAGGCCCTTGCTTTCTGGATTCTTCCAAAAGTCTCTCTTTTGCCCAGACTGCGCTGCCTCCCTTCAGGGCAGTTGGAGAGTTGTCAAGTTCACGATCTCTCGTTATAACACAAAATGAGGACTTTTTTACCCATTTTCGCTGGATTCCGTTTCTGCCAGCTGTGCTCACCATTCACCTCATACCTCTGTTGTCACGATGGTACAATCCAGCCACCCTTATTTATGCCCTTCCTGTATGACTCAGAAGGGTCACCTCTCTGCTCCAGGAGTAGCAACAGAGACATAGCAAACAGGCCACTGATTCCTTATCCCACGTGCATAAGGGGCCCCATCCGTCAACTTCCCACCAAGCACCACTACCAAACAGATCAGATGAGACGCTCAAGATTGACTCTGGTTGCCAGCCATGAGCGGGGCCACACACAGCTCCCAAGTGAACGAGGGCACGTATCCTTTTGAGTAACAAGATCTCCCCTTTCCTGCCCCACTTCTCAAGGGCACAAAACCGAACCAACTACATGCTAACGCGCATTTACTCTCACACCTCTTTGCTTTTTCGATCCCCACACACCCTCCCAAAGGGTTAAAACCCAGACGGGTAGTCTAGCTCCCAAACCCTAGTCCTATCCCATTTGTTTGAATTACAGGACCTTAGGCGAGCTGGCTTCTCCGTCTATGAAGCAGGAATGCTAATTTCACCCCCGCAGCATTGTGTGAAGATCCAAAGAGAAAACACCCAGGCAGCACCAAACACAATGCCTGGAAAATGGACAGTCCATCAAAGCTGAACTGAGAAAACACTCAAACACCGTAGGGGCATCTCTTTCTCCACCACCACCACCACCACCACCGCTTGGCTGGTTTCCCATGGGACAGAGGTTTTATAGTTCTGCTCCCTCCAGCATTTAGGAAGGACAGGACTGTCAAGTGAATCTGAGGATAACTGCTTGCCACAGGCAGAAACAGTTGCTGGTGGCCTGGCAAGAGATGGCCGCATCTTAAAGGGACAGTGGAAGACCCTTGGAGGAAAATTCTGCAGTGGCCGGTTACCGCCTATAGCTGTACTGTACACGGAGGCCGGACCTCCTTCTCTCAAAACCAGGGTCAGCCCCAGCGTATTTCTTTCTATCTTCTTCTTCAACAACAACAGAAGCACTGAGCCTCTACTATGAGCATGGCGCATGCATGCTCCATCGACCCCCACTCTGTGCCTTTCTCCGAGGAGCCATCTGCTGAAAAGAGGACCGTGACATCTGACATGGATGGAGAGCTTCCAGTGTGCTGGGCACTGTGGTATTTTATGTGGACCATCTCGCTCAGTCCTCAGAGGATCCCATGAAATAGGGCGTTCGTTGTCATCGCTCTACCAAAGAGAAGGATGCCAGATATGCCTGTTATATAGACCCGTCCTCTGCGTGCGTGTGTGTGTGTGCACGCGCGCACAATTTAGTGATAATGCTCCTTTTAACACTTCTGAACAGAAGTGGACAAAAATGTTAAAAGGATTTCATGTGCTTTAGCAAAGCGCCTGTCATATAGGTATTCAAGACACAGATAAACAGTGTCAACCCCTCCCCTCCCTGACAGCATTATGTGATCAGCCCTGCCCTCTGTACCCTCTTCTTCCAACAAGGCAGCCTTGCCACAGCTCGGGGCACCCTTGACGGTTCTGTTCTCCTCTTTTGCTATTCTCTTCCAGGGCTATTTCTCTCCCAGCATTTTCCTCTCTCATAAATATTTGCAGAAAGTCAGGCTGCTCTGTCTCATTGTGTTTTCACGCCTTGTTTTGCCACCTTCTTACCAGAGCTGATTTGACATAAATATTTATGTGTAAAAATATGTTCTCCAGTCCTCGGGGTTCTCCGCCCTATATACCACTGCGGGGAAATCAGGGCACGGCTAACACAACAACGCCCTGTAGCCTGGAGCAGGCCCAGGCCACCAACTCTATCCTGGGTCGTGGGGAGGAGATGTTTGATGTGTGACCCTTCTGTGAACAGGTCCCCTGGTCACGTGACCCCAGGTAATAGGTCAAAGGGCTCCAAAGCTCTGGAGTGGAATTTACCAGCTCTCACTGCTTTACTATACTGGGAACTCCCTCAGCAGTGGGAGTAACTCTGCAACCCAACTCATGTGGCCAAAGCTAAGAAATACTACTGTAGACATATCTAGATATATCTAGTTACAACCTTCCTTCCTTTGATTCAACCTCAGGGCTGCACTACCTGTCCTCTCCTGTAGCCAACTACCATCATGCCATTTTTATGGCCATGCCAGCTGCCATCACCCATTCCCACCAGACGTCTAGGAGGACACTGTCTTCAGACCACATTCTCATCCCCCTTGGAGTGCACTCAGCTCTTTCTGAGGTCACCCATCATCCTTCTTCCAAAAAATGTACCTCCTAACTACTGACTGCACATGGGCTTGCACAGTAGCTTAGATCTCATGCAATCTACAATAGCGACAGCAGCATCAACAAATATCAGCCCCCTTTTAATAGTCAGTACCTACCCGATAGAACCAGGTGGCCAAGAACTCAGTGTTTGCCTGAGCTAAGCCTAAGCCCCACACTATAGTCGTCTAGGGCTCTGGTCGGGGGAAAGCTGATTTGGGTGTAGCCCAGTTCACCCCAGACCCCACTAGGTCACTTCTCCTAAAGGTAACAACACAGGGAGAGACTTTGTCTGTCCTAAAGGTCTGTCCACACCTTTCGGGAGACTGTGAAGAGAGGCAGCTTAATAAGAATTAATTTAATTAGTTGTAATTAATGATGATTATTAATAACCCATTGACAATTGTTACTTGATTATGTAACTATTTAATAATAGGAAACATAATAATTATTATTAATGGCCAATAAATGTGCATGTTACATCAGTAAGTGGATATAGGATATAAACAATCTGTTAGTAGAAAACGCCTCTCGGACCGGGTCAGAAAATAGAAATCTAACCCTTACTTGTATGCCACGACAAAATGGCACGGTGAATTATTAACAAGTGTACTGTCATCAGAATCAGAAAACCTGGGTTCGAAAATCACTGGTACCAGTGGAGGCCAGGTGACCTTGGTCAAGGCAGCTCTTCTCTGAAAGCTTCTGGTTTCCCAGCTGCAAATGGGGAACCCGCCATCCCCAAGGGAGGCCCACATGTGGGAAGAAATGGGCAAACAGTGCTGGAGCCTTCGGAACACTGAGGTCTTGCTGTCCCAAGTGTGGGTGGCAGAGCAGCAGGCCATGAAGACACAGCTGAGGGAAGCTGGACTCTGTTCTGGAAAGCTGCGGCTAGAACCTGGTATTCTCGCTCACCGGCTGTTCAGCCCTGGGAAGTCACTGAATTTCTCCCTCTCTCAATGTCCTTATCTGTAAACTACGAATGGTACTGGTACGTCTGTCGTAGCTGCCTCATAGAACCGCTATGAGGATTAGAGATAACATAAAACCTGTCAGAAATGATAAAGTTGCTACAACTGCAGATACGGCCGAGATTAGGAAAATGAGAGAATGTTATTTAAAATTTTCACCCTAGGGGCGCCTGGGTGGCTCAGTCGGTTGAGCATCCGACTTCGGCTTAGGTCACGATCTCGCGGTCCGTGAGTTCGAGCCCCGCGTCGGGCTCTGGGCTGACGGCTCAGAGCCTGGAGCCTGCTTCCGATTCTGTGTCCCCCTCTCTCTCTGCCCCTCCCCCGTTCATGCTCTGTCTCTCTCTGTCTCAAAAATAAATAAAACGTTACAAAAAAAAATTAAAAAAAAATAAAAATAAAAGTAAAATTTTCACCCTAAAATAGAAATCTCGCTGAAATGGCCACGTTTTCAAGCAAAACACACATTGCCCAACTGGCCCGAGAGAAAGTAGAAAACCACAGTAGACCAAAAGCCATATAAAAATTCAAGTCATTTCTGGGGCGCCGGGGTGGCTCAGCCAGTTAAGCAGCTAACTTCAGCTCAGGTCATGATCTCACGAGTTCGAGCCCCACATTGGGCTCCGTGCTGACTGTTCAGAGCCTGCTTTGGATCCTCTGTGCCAGCCCCCTCTCTCTACACCCCCCCACCTTCCCACCCCCCCCTCTAAAAAATAAATATTAAAAAAAAATTTTTAAACGAAAGTCATTGCTGTTGCACTTTCTTTCAATGTTTCTGTAAGTTGAACATGTTTCAAAATTTCAAAATAAAAGCCAGTGTTAAAAAAAAAATACACTCCCACAAAAGCAAATATCCCAATTACTTTTATAGCCAAAGTGTAGCAGACCTTTGAGAAACAGAGAATTCCCGGTTTGGTCAGACTGTTCTAGAACACAGGAAAGAGGTAAGTTACCCCAATCATTTTATGATACAAGTATATAATATCAGTACCAAGACTGGACAAAGACCATAAGGACTGAATCCAACCCAGTCTGCCTTCCTCAACAAAGGCCACACAAGAAAACCAGTCTCCATTATACACATGGATGCAAAACAAAATCCTCCCCCACCAAAAAAACAAAAAACAAAAAACAAAAAAAACCCAGCTGAATGAATGCCCCTTAAGGCCTGGAACCTGCTCCCTAATTAGCCCTGATTAGTAAGATGTCATGACTTACCAGATAAGAAGGACTTATTATTACTATTAATTATTATCTTAGAAACAGTAATTTTGTTTCCATCCCTCTAGCCCCTCCAGCTTCTTCAAATTGTTTTAACAAAGGAAACCATGGAAATACAGAATTAAAAGCTGAGCAACCTTGGGAAAAAAATGTGGCTCTTACAAGTGTCAATGGAAAAGTCAAATAGTACAAAATAAACAACACCAACAGAAGTGAAAGAAACCCACAGGCCACAGAGACATACACCCAGAGCTTACCAATTACACTGGAATCGGGATTTGTTGGAATAAAGAGGGCTAACAGGAAGAGGCATGTGGGAGTGAATATCCACATTTGTCTCAAATGTTTTCACAATAACGAATTAAAAGATTCCACTTCAAAGGGATTGATAACAAATGAAGGAAAAGAACTGAATGTACTAGTTAAGAATATATAGGTGATGGGGTGCCTGGGTGGCTCAGTCGGTTGAACGACCAACTTCGGCTCAGGTCATGATCACACGGTCTGTGAGTTCGAGCCCCGCGTCGGGCTCTGTGCTGACAGCTCAGAGCCTGGAGCCTGCTTCGGATTCTGTGTCTCCCTCTCTCTCTGCCCCTCCCCTACTCGTGCTCTGTCTCTCTCTGTCTCAGAAATAAATAAACATTAAAAAAATTTTTTTTAAATATATAGGTGACCAACTGAAGAACTTTAAAAATTAAAAAATTAAGAATTTAAAAAAAAAAAATTTAAAAACCAAAAATGAAACCAACAAAAACCCCCAGAAATTAGGCAAGTAGCAGGAAGGGAGCGAAAACCAAGGCCAAAAAAACTAGATCAGTGATTCCCAACCTTGGGTATATTCATTACAATACGTGGGGCTAGTCTTAAAAAGCCTGATACCTAAGCCACATGCCAGAGCAAATACATCCAAATCTCAGGCGGGAGCCAGACAGCAGAATTTGTTAAAGCTCCGTACAGGATTCCTATATGTGTCTATTGCTGGGAAGCACCAATCTAGAGGAAAAGACACAAGTGGGAGGGTAAAGAAAGTTGCAAGGACACGTAAGGAATAAAAGCATCGCCAAAAAATGAAGACAGAATTGATAATAAGCATGCAAGGTACGCAGGAAAAGAAAAAGACTCTCGGGCTGGGTCTAAATCAAAATCCGGTCTTCATTTGCATATCATAAGATATCGCACCATGCCTTGTTTAAAACGAGCACTGGATTCAAAGTCAGAAAACCTAGGTTCTAAGATCAAAGATGTCATCTGAGGCTGCGAGACCTCAGGCAGGGCCCTTCTTCTCGGCGGGCTCTCTCCAGGGCAGATTCAAATAGTGTTAGGAACCTCAGAATCCTAAGGCTTTGTGCCTCTGCAGACCAGCAACACCAGCAGCCTCCTGGGGCTCATAAGAAATGCAGAATCTCCGAGTCCGCCCCAGAGCCACCGAATTGGAGTCTGCATTTTAACAAGATCCCACAGGTGATCCGCGTGCACCTCAATGTTTGAGAAGCACCGCCCCAGACGGCTCTCTGACCTTCCCGAGAGACTTGGCAAGACAAGAATTATTGCCTGTTCTTGCTGTCTCATGCCTCTGTGTGTGGCACCCTCTCCTGAAACGCCCTCCCACATCCTTGTCTAGCTGCCTCCTCCTTGATCTCTGGGACACAGCTTCCATGAACTCCAGGAAGTATTCCTGGAAACACCCACACACCACCTGGCCGTGGGGTTACCTGTCCTTCCTGGGCTCCTCTCTATCGAACCCTCACCTGCTGCGCTGTGGAACTGCTGGCTTCTGTGTCCTCTCCCAGCACTGTACGGTAAACTTTTTAAGGGCATTTCAATAAGCACCTGCAATGCGCAGAAAAGGTTCTTGCGTAAGCGGAATTCGGCACAGAAACCACCTTTATTAGTTTCCGGCAGCTGCTGTGAACGAATGACCACACACTTGGTGGCTTCACAGAAATTCATTCTCTCACAGGGTTTAAACACAAACAAACAGCAACAGCGTCAAACCTTCCCGGGATCACAACTAGACTAGCACTAGGACAAATACACGTGTCCATCTCCCAAGGGCTTGTCCTGAACATACACAAAAGCCCTAACCTATGTTAAGTGCAATGTGTTTACGGCACACACACTTTGTGTAGGTAGTTGTGTTAGGCATTACACATCCAGGATGTCTCCTTTCTCCAACAACCATGAAGGTGGATATTACTGTCACCAGTTTTCAGGTAGAGAAACTGAAATTCAGTTCAGGTGAGAAATGTGTCCAAAATCTCACAGGTGGCAGCCAGCATCAGAGTCAGGATTTGAACCCGGGGCTATGTGGCTCCATGCACACACTCAGCAAATATTTACTGAGTGCCTACCGCATGCCAGGAATGACTGTGTTTAAGACACACACTTTCCCAGGCTTCTCAAGGCACAGCCCCAGAGAGGTGAGTGTCCAGCTCCAAAGCCAGCACTCTGCTCACTGGTCCACACCGCCCGACTGTCAACCACCATCCCGCCTCCATCTTCTCAAAGCAAGTCTTT
Organism: Herpailurus yagouaroundi; assembly: GCF_014898765.1. NCBI lineage: Eukaryota > Metazoa > Chordata > Mammalia > Carnivora > Felidae > Herpailurus > Herpailurus yagouaroundi. Next base: position 8,922,995 of record NW_024412453.1, read on the forward strand.
TATCTGGGGCTTCAGCTCCTACCTGATACCTTCAGCAGTGTCACTGTGCCATACCATGAGTCATGTTACTCTGACAAGCTCTGTCAAAGGCAAGGACCCGTAGGGCCAAGAACACCTTGGGAAGTTCCTGTGAATGAGAACGTGAAAACCGGACATCTTCGTGTTGTCCCAGACATACTCCTGACGCTGCATTGCAAGTAGACACGACCACTGATCCTTTGCTAACCTAACAAGAGTTTGCGGTGTGCCCCAGAGACCAGCCGACATGCATGTTTCAGTGAGAGGTGGGTACAAAATAAAGTCAGATGGACCAGTAAGGTACACTACCAGGTCCAAAGAACCTACAGTCCATTGGAACATGCCACCGATGGACAATGCTACAGATACACCCCCAACTATAAGAGGAGAGAATCAAAGCAAACATTTGCCTTGGAGGTCCAAGAGTTATCCATGCAGGGAGTGCTATTTGAAATAGGCCAAAGAGGCTGCTTAAACTTCTACAAGGAGAGATGATGTGAGAGAGTCAGCAGTCAAAGGAGAAAGTCTTCCTGAGGAAGACATTCAGATGATTTTGTTTCTAAGAACATCACCCCTGGAAGGAACGGCAGTATTGCTAGTGTGGGGTTTACAAATCCAAGTGCCTACAAGCACAAGACTGGTCAGCTGGTGTGAACCAATACAACAGATGTGCCACTTGTTCATAGCCAAATGGAGTCTGATGGGGCCGTTACAAAGTTTTATTACGGAGCATATGGGTTATTAGATATTTTGAGTATCACCCCTGTTACTTGATGAGGCAAAAATAACGAGTAATGCAGAATAAGTGTAAAGTAGCTACAGCCAGCCAGATGAATAAGTAAGTAGATACGTAAATGATGATGATGACGATGATGATGGAAAAGAAGGAGGCAAAGAAGAAAAATGATACAGACGGATAGGAAGGAAGGAAGGAAGGAAGGAAGGAAGGAAGGAAGGAAGGAAGG
>NW_024412453.1:8923987-8937471 GCF_014898765.1 Herpailurus yagouaroundi
AGGAAGGAAGGAAGGAAGGAAGGAAGGAAGGAAGGAAGGAAGGAAGGAAAAAACAGAAATGGCCGGCTGAATGGATAATGGATGGATGGAGCTAGACGGAATACCTAGCTAGACAGTAACATATATAAAGCCCCAAAACATAATGTTGAGTGAGAGGGGAAAAGGCAGGTGGAGAATGCAATGTCAAGTATGATACAATGAACAAAAATTGAAACATAAAATACTATATATTACTTACCAAAACATAAATCTATATGTAAAAGTTAACAAGAGGACCTCCACATAAGAGTCAAAGCCATCACTCTTAAAAAACAACAGATGTAAAAACCTTCATGACAATGGATTGGTCAATGATCTCATGGATTTGACACTCATGGGATATGACATCAAAAGCAGGGACAGCAAAAGAAAACAGGCAAATTGAACCCCATCGAGATCAAAAACTTTTGCGCACCAAAGGACACAATCAACACAGAGAAATGGCAAGCCACAGAATGGGAGAAAATATTTGCAAATTATTTATGTGATAAGAGGTTGATATCCAGAATGCATAAAGGACTCCTAAACTCAACACTAAAAAAGAAATGAACAACCAAATTCAAAAATGGGCAAAGGACCTGCAGGTACACTGTTCCAAAGAAGATATGCAGATGGCCAATAAGCTCATGAAATGAAGCTCAATTATCAATCATCATCAGCAAAACACAAATCTGGACCATAGTAAGACACTACCTTACACCCATTAGAATGGATGCTATTAAAAAAAAAGATAGGAAAAAAACCCCAGAAAATAACAATTGTCGGTAACGATGTGGCGAAATTGGAACACTTATACACTGCTGGTGGGACTATACTTGATCTTAGCCAAAAGGCCGAGAAGCGATGGGACTATAAAATGCAACTGTGGAAAACAGTATGTTGGTTCCTCAAAAAAATCACCATAGAATTTCCCTATGATCCAATTCTACTTCTGGGGATACACCCAAAAGAACGGATAACAGGGTCTCAACCAGGTATTTGAGCACCCATGTTACGAGCCACATGATTCACAATGACCAAAAGGTAGAAGCCATCCAAGTATTCACGGACGGATGAACAGACAAACACAATGTGGTATATACATACAACAGAACCCTTAGCCTTAAAAAGGGAAGAAATCTTGACACAGGCTACAACGTGGCTGAACCTTGAGGACATTGTGCTAAGTGAAATGTCATTCACAAACGGACAAATACTCTAGGATGCCATTTCTATGAGGTACAGAGAGTAGTCAAATTTATAGAGGTAGAGAGTAGAAAAAAAAAAGTAGAAGGGTGGTTGCCAGGAGCTGGGGTAGGGGGAATTGGCAAGCTAGTGTTTAATGGGTACAGAGTTTAAGTCTTGCAAGATGAAAAGAAATCTGGAGATGGATGGTCATAGAATTGGTTGCACAATTCATGCCACAGAACTGTGAGCTTAAAAGTAGTAAAATGGCAAATTTTGTGTTACATAAATGTCACCACAATTAAAAAAGAAATAAATTTTAAATACTTAAATGTTATCCGGATTAGATATAAAAAGGAACTAACCAAAATTCATGACCCTTAACCCCATGCTGGAGAGAGGGTAAGACAGATGGTGACAGAAAAGGGGCAATTTCAACATGACCTGTCACTTACTGGTTCTGATGTCAAAACAAAACACATCCCGAAGAAATAGGACCAAAAGTTAACAATCATAGAGTCTGGGTGGTGGAAGTCCGGGTGATTTTTACCTCGTTCTCTGTACTTTTCTGTACCCTTTTTAACTTCTTCGAAGTAAAAACTGTAGTCGAAGAAGAAAAAAACATTGCGAGTGGAAGGGACACTTCGATATTATGACTTAGCTAAATTGTTAAATCTTTGTGTTCTGGGAAAACAGTCACTTGTTTCTAGGAATATTTTAACCAACACAGGTAATCTCTGAAAAATTTCCAGGCATAATTCCAGGCTTATAGCAGGTCCTAGGTAAGTATGTGGTGAATGAATGAATGATCACTGCTAGTTTAGGGTAGAAGCCTACACTGACCCGGAGTCAGATTAAACGACCTCTTGGCTATGGCCACAAAACCCCTCTCATCCCTAAGATACTGGCCTGGGCCTTTTCCCAGTTTCCATTGTGTTCAGCCCTCCCTCCTCCATGGGTTCCAAGAACACAGCCAGAGAATGCAAACAAATGAGCCAGTAATTTTCAGGACATTCTCAATTCCTTGGCTAGGTCCCTGCAGCAACTGAATATTAAGCACATTAGCTCTGACCTCCCTGCCCAAATTCCTTTGTATTGGATGCAGTAATGAGCCTCTCAGGCAAGACAATTTTCCCAAGGTTTCAATATCTATTCCTGTCCAATGGCTGTCACCTACAAGTCCTGAAGGCAGCCAATTAATTCAGAGATGCTGTACCAAGCAAGGATGATCATCCTCTACTCTGGTGACGGGAAATTCAAATCAGGCAACCAGCAGCTAGGTCACGATGGGTGCTGCCTGGAAAAACAGATCACTCTAACCCTAACCTAATGCTAACAGGCAGGGAGAACATCCTCATGCAAACACACAGGAGACGCTATCTCACTGGTCCCTTGGGAACCTCCGCCGTGGCCACCATCGCTACAATTAGTGAAAACATTTTTGATTTAGGTCCATTTAGACCTGAAAATCTTTAGTCCTGAAAATCAGGAAGATGTGTACAAATCTGTTACTCTACCATCAGCGAGCTAAAGCGAGATAAAGGTACAAAAAGAGACTCTGGTTCCAAGTGACACAGGGTTTGCTTAAAGGGAAAATGTCAACCCCGCACACTCCTTGGCCCTCACAAAGGCAAACGGGGGCCTTGACCCAGCGGTGCCTTTTAATGGTCCCTCAGTGCGTCACTGAGCACACCCCCGACAGGGAAATCAGTCCGAAGTGTCTAAATAAGAGACCCAATCAACCCAGACTCACAACCTGTAACAAATCATTTGCTAAACCTCAATCAATCCTAAATTTGCTTCAAAACAACCAACCAACCAAACCAAATCAAAAAACTACAAACTCACAGTTCTCGATGACAGTTACAATGTCGATTCACCTGAGTTTACCTGCCCAGGAATGACCCTGGGGATTCCAACTCAGTAGGTGTGGGGTGTAAGCCAAGAATACAAATTTTGAAAATGTTCTGCTGGAGACACTAAGGCATAACCTGGTGAAGTCCCATAATGTATTACATTGCAAGGCATGCCTCGGGGCGCCTGGGTGGCTCAGTTGGTTTAGTGTCCCATTTCTACTCAAGTCATGATCTCGCGGTTCATGGGTTCAAGCCCCGTGTCAGGCTCTGTGCTCACAGCTCAGAGCCTGGAGCCTGCTTTGCATTCTGTGTCTCCCTCTCTCAGCCCCTCCTCTGTTCATGCTTTGTCTTTCTCTCTCAAAAATACACATTTAAAAAAATTTATATTAAAAAAACAAAATAAAAAACCAAAGGCATGCCTCATGAAGGAAGACAAAAACCTTTTCTGCCCCCACTCCCTCCCTTCCTCCTTTCCAACCTTCCTTTCTTTTTCTTATGTTCTTCCCTCTTTTTGCTTTCTCTTCTCCCTTTCCACTTCCTTCAATTCAACAGATATGCACTGAATATACCTTGTTAACTGAAACACCATTGCTTTCTAAACTTAACAAAAACCTTTTTATCTGGCAGATGACTCAAGTAAGTACCCAAGGTCCTCTCTGCCCGGTCACAAGGCAATCCTAGTCCATTCCTCAAAAAAACCCTTTTTCCCCTTGGTTTTTGAATGATGGGACCATCTGGACTTAAGGTGCACAGGCCTTCAGGTCACATTTGGAAGACACATAGTAAAGAGCAAGTCCCTGAAGTCAGACACACCTGGTTTTCAATCTTGGCTCCATTTTTCAGCTGTGTTTTTTTAGGCACGTTTCCTTATCTCTCTAGGCTTCAGTTCCTAAAGCTGCAAGTAACACGATAAAATGAGCCTCCATAGATATCAGCCTGGACAGACGATAACTCAAGACAGGATGGCCCCTCACCCAGGCAAGGATGATCACACTCTCTCCATGTGCTTCGCCTGCAACCCTACGACATTTACAGACACAAAATCTGTGAGGAGAGGCAAGACTGAATCACCAGGGGCTACTTGGAATACATCAAGATTCAATTGGTAGAACTGAATGGGAGACTCTACCAGATTCACCTGGTAGAATGGAGACTTAAAATAAAAAATCACCTTAGTAATAAATAAAGCATAAATTTAAAAATAAAACTAATGATAGGTAGGATTTACTATTGTCTTTCTATGAATCCATCACTTTGCTAAAGCTTATACAAAAATAATCCCAGTTAATCCTCAAACAAGGAGATATTCTTTTCAGTCCCATTTAACAGATGAAGACGCCAAGGCACAGAGGAGTTAAATACATTATCCGATGATTTTGTATAACTAATCTGATGCCTGAGATCACCTTCTTTTTTCTAAAAGTTGATTTATTTTGAGAGAGAGGGAGAGCGCATGTGCATGTAAGCAGGGGAGGAGCAGAGAGAGAGAGAGAAGGAGAGAATCCCAAGCAGGCACCAGGCTCAGCGCAGAGCCCAACAGGAAGGCTCAATCTCACGAACGGGTCATCTCTCATGACCTCAGCCGAGATCAAGAATTGGATGCTTAACTGACTGAGCCACCCAGGTGTCCCCTGAGGTCGCCTTCTTAATAGCACCTTCTCAGCGACCAACAATTCCATCTTGGGAACCTGGTTTTGAGTCTTTTTCTAAAATCACCTTCGGCCCCACTAGGGGAGGACCAGTAAGAAGACTGGTACCGTTGGCATCTGTTCAACTTACACTAACCTCCTGGGTCTTAGACAAGTGAAGATTCCATTGGGCACCGTCTGGTTGAGCCCAAATTCCCCAGGTTCCCACGGGATGAACGAAGCCACGTGTGGCTCTCTGATCACGGGCTCCCCATCACAGCTGCTCAGCTGGCTGACTGGCCTCCCGGACCTGTCACACCATCTGGAGGCTGTCTCCAAGTCTCCAGAGACCTCTGATTCCTGCTACAGTCTCAGTCCCCTCCCCTCTATGCTTCTGAAAGTTGACACAGACCCAAGCCGCAGCTGAAGCTGAAAAATGGACCCGACCGCTCCTCAAACGCAGCTGATTCCTCCAAGGGAAATGCAGAGCAAACAGTGCCCAGCTGTTTTCATCCCGGCTACCTGGGTTCACCTTTCCAACATGACATTCAGCTCCTTTGTACCTTGCATGAAAAACCCTTTGCAGCAGGGAAACCTTGCGGCTGCTTTTACAGGACTGTACAAGTCTGGTCCAGGGAGAAAGCCCAGTTCAGACAGCCATGGCCCTCTTCGGGTTCCCTCTTCCTTGGAGCTGGGAGGGGGCTGCATGGACAAGTGGCTGGGGGTGGCAGTGGGGATCTACTCTGGCAGGTGGCAGAAGGTCCTGAAAATCCCATTGTAAGCCCTGGGATAGTCACGTGGGGAGGGCATCCAGGGCCACCAACGGCCCTTTGCAAGCAGCTGGGAGGACATTTTAACATGGCTTAAAAACTAAGCTATAAGCCTGGGTGGCTCAGTGGGTTAAGCATCTGACTTCTGCTCATGTCATGATCCTGCGGTTCGTGGGGTCCAACCCCGCATTAGGCTCTGTGCTGACAGCTCAGAGCCTGGAGCCTGCTTCAGATCCTGTGTCTCCCTCTCTCTCTGCCCCTCCCGTGCTCTCACTCTGTCTCTCTCTCTCTCTCTCTCTCAAAAACCAAACGGAAAAGAAAAGCATTAAAAAAAAACCCGAAGCTATGAGTTTCCTGAAAACCTCAAAGTAGTCTTCCTGTATGACCCAACAATTCCCCACCTTGGTATCTACCCAAGGCAAATGAAAACGGACATCCACACAGACGTGTGTGAGAATATTCAGAGCAGCATTGTTCACAACAGATTCCCAACAGAAAACAGCCAGAATGGATACATAGAGTGGTCCCTCCATATAATGGAATATTATTCATCAATGAAAAGAAATGAAATCTCAATACCACCTACAACACGGATGAGCCTCAAAAACAGCGCGCTTACGCACAAGAAACCAGACACCAAGGATCACATATTGTATGCTTCCGTTGATATTAAACAGCCAGAATAGGTCAATTAACAAAAACAGAAAATAGACTGGTGTGGCCTGGGGGTGGGAATGGGCACAAGAACGATGTTATTGGGGCGATGAAAATGTTCTGAAATTGGATAAGCAGTGATGGTAGCACAAGGCATTGAATTTACTAAATATCCCCCAAATTGTACACTTAAAATGGGTGAATGCTATGCTATGTAAATTGTACCTGCATAGGGTGGGGTCTTTTGTTTTAATCATCAAACATGCAGATTTTTCTGAATTAGTGAAGGATGCATGTATCAGACTTTTTTTTTTTTTTTTTTTTTTTTGAGGCTGCCACCATTCCTCCATATCCCTGAGCAAAAGGAGAGACTGAGTAAGAAATGAGGGACATGGGCATCTGATGCCCACAATACTTGGTAACTCAATGAATGAATGAATCAATCAATCAATCAATCAATGACACAATGACTGGATTTTAGAATCAATCAATCAATGGGACAATGATTGGATTTTTAGAATCCTGACAAGCTTGGAAATACCAAGCTTGACTGTGGTCCCAAGAGAGCCAGGTCAAGACACTCTGCCCCCCACCCTGCCCCGGATTCCTGGAGCTTGTACCTGTCACAGGCCTGGAGACAACAGCCTTGCCTGTCCCATTTCAGGGCACTCTGGGAGGTTTTAGTCAATTGAGGACACATTTGTGGGAGAAAGGTGGATAACTTGACTTTACCTGGGGGAGGCTGTTCTCCCCCTCGGTCTCATGACAGTCTCCGATATTAGTATCAATTGCAATGAGAGTCCTTTCAAATCATGAAAAAAAAAAAAAAATTACCAAAGTTGCTTAAGGAAAAAGAAAAAAGATTGGCTCAGATTCAAGATTTTCCCATTGGTAAAAGCAATCCTACTCTATCCGCAAATGGTCTGTAGTTCCTATGCTGATTTTCCCCATTTAGTATTACACCATAAACAACCTCCCCAAAATTAATAAGCATCCCCTGCCATGAGCCTTGAATTTGAGGCAGAATTCCTTATCAGCTCCCTGTGCCCACTTTCCCTAAACAGCACGTGCTCCTCCATTCGGTCTCCCCGTCCCCCCAAAACCCAAATGTCTTTTCTCCTTAGCTCTGATCACCACCTAACATACCCCACATGCACTACCCCATGAGAAGTACACTCTAAGATGTCTGGGAATCCTTTTTTTTTTTTTTTTTTTTTACCAGCTGGGCCCCCAAGGGTGCTTGGCCTGTAATAGGTGCTGCATAAATACCTGCTAAATGGATGGTTTAAATGAATGAAACCTAGGATAATGTAAAACTACAGTCAACAAGCTCAGTTCCTTAAAAAAAAAATCAAATCAAATCAAAACATACCTGTCACACCTACCACGGGCAGGGCTTATGCTATGCGTGGTTAGACCCCTACCCACATCCCCTTGCCAACCTGGCTCTCACTGACTCAAGACTGAGAACTAGCTGTGCCCCCTACTTGCCAGTACTGTCCTCCTTCGTGCCCATTCCATATGACCTACTGGCCTTTGGTTTCACTATCTACTGCTTACCCTCCAATGCATCATCATGACATTTAAAGTTCTTCGTCACCGGGCCTCAACCTGCCATCATTATTCCCCAATCCCATGGTGGCTTTTATACCAGAAAATAGCTAGGTCTCGATGTCCTGCACCCTGCTGAAGAACCTCCTGCCCCATGAATTCTAGACCCTGTCCCATGTCTTCACCTTGCCTGCCTATCTCAATATGTGATATTCGCTAAATCTGAAGTTCAACTCTGATCACTTCAATATGCACGTATGATTTCATTCACTCCTTCAAGCACTGACCACGTAAATAAAAATAAGACTCATCACTTTCAGATGCCTGCTGTGTGAAATGTAGTTTCACTTGCAAGTGACAAAACCCAGAGAAGCTAACTCGAGCCCAAAGTTTCGAGAAAGGGAGAGAATTTATTGGTTCGTAGCTGAGAAAGTCCAGACGTGGCTGGATCCAGAAACTCAAATAATATGATCAGAAATCTCTTTCACTCTCCTCTTGGTTCTGTTTCCTCTGGGCTCTCAGGAAAGTGTTTTTCTGCCTGGTGAAAGCAATACCTCACTGTCTATATGGCCCTTAGCACCCGCTATCTTAGAAGGATGGAATGTGTCTCTTCCTGGTATTTCTAGCCAAGGTCCCAGAGAGAGCATAGATTGGCCCATCCAGATCCCATGTCCACCTCTGAACCAATCCTTGTGGCAAAGGAATCCTGTGGCCTGGCAATCTGGCCAGGCCAGCCGGGGGTCTGTCAGAGTCCCTGGAGCTGAGATTAAGGTAAACCCCATCCAAACTGAGTGGGGGCTCCAAACTTAGTTGGCATGGAGCACCATGCATAGATCACTTCACCAAATCTTCGCAAATGGCCTGGGTAGGTATTATTCACCAAGGCTCAGAAAGTTTAAATGAGTCACCCAAAGCCACAGAACTAGCAAGTGGTAGAACCCAAGGTCACTCCTGTACATCAGGCTCTGTGCTGAGCCCAGAAGATACAGAGGTGGAAAATGTGCAATCCCTGCAGAGGGGAGACAGATGTGACATCATCAAGTCATGATACAATGTGATAATTATTCACACCAAATTATTCACATGTGCTATTATTCGCACCAAAATTTGGGAGGTAACAGAGCTTAGTAGCCAAGGGCTCTTGAATCATCGAAACCCAGATTCTAATTTCACCTCTGCCACTTACTGGCTGTGTGACCTTGAATGAATTGCTTGACCTCTCAAGGTTCAAAGTCCCCCTCTGCAAAAAAAAAAAAAAGGGGGGGGGGAGCTGCAGGGATGAAAACAAAGAGGCAGAGGGGGAATGGTACCTATGGACAAAGGGAGCCCAGGATATTCAGAGGAGCCAGGCCTCGGGGGGAGATGCAGACTAGAAGCCAAATGATGAAGACTTCGAATGCCACTATCATCCAAGATGGCGCTCTCAATGTCATTTCAACATTTCCCAACCTCAAAGCTCTGTGTCTCCCACCATGCAGTGCCAGGTTTTCAGGAAGCCCAAGAGGTGCTGGGAGACCTGGAAGGATAGAGTTTCTCAGCCCCTGGCAGCTCTCCTCGGCAGAGTAGCTCAATTCCTCCTGACAGCACAAGCAATTGCCAAGCCCAGAATGAAACTGGCTGCTTCGACAGTTCCCTTTCTGTGCTCTGTGTTCTCTCCCCAGACTCCCAGCCATCCTGCTGGCACGGGCCCAGACCTCCCTCCTCCAGAGTCTCCCCACAACTAGTCTAATTGGGAGGCTGCGGGAAGCCCCGTGGGGCCATCCTGCCCATCCTCCATCTAAGCCTCTCTGCAAGAAGCTTTGCAAAAATAAGAAGCAGGAGCCTGAGAGCCTAGGGAGCCTGAAAGACCCATTGTGGTAAGCAGGGCACCATACGTCCGAAAATTCTTTCCAAGATACAGAAATGGAATTACTTCACTAGCTGTGCACTCCTGAGGTCCATTTCAAAAAAAACAAAAAGTTAATAATATAAAAAATATCTCAGCATGGAGGAAAGACAATAAAAAAATTAACTTGCATGGAGCACAGAGTGTATCAATGTTCGTTTTTTTTTATGCATGTTAACTTTTATTGTTACTATATTTTCCTGATGCTAACAGTGCTTTGACCAATTTTAACCCTCCCAACAACCCTAGGAAGCAGTCCTTATGCCCATTTTATGGATAAGGAAACAGAGGTTCAGTTAAATGAAGTAACCCTCAGGGCACCTGAGTGGCTCAGTGGGTTTAGTGTCTGACTCTTGATTTGGCTCAGGGTCATGATCCCAGGGGGTGGGATCAGGCCCCAGGTCGGGATCTGCTCCCACAGCACACAGAGCCTGCTTGGGATTCTGTCCCTCTCTCTTTCTCTTTCTCTCCCTCTCCCCACCCCCGCCCCTGCCCTGCTCTCTCACATGTACACTGTCTCTCTCAAAATAAATAAATAAACTTAAAAAAAATAATAAAATAAACGAAGTAACCCACAATGGCACAGCTAGTAAGCAATAGAGTGGAGACTCAAATCAAGGTCTGTCTGAATCAGGGCCCACATAGTTGTGGCTTTTTTTTTTTTTTTAAGTTTTATTGAGGTATAATTTACATATCATGAAATTCATCCATTGTATGTATGCAATTCTATGATGTTTTTCATAAAGTTATAGAATGTCCACCATCAACACCCTCCAGTCTTACACATTCCCAGCATGCCCCCCATCTCCCCCCATGCCTATTTTCTGTTAATCCCTACTCCTACTTCCCTCAGGCAACCACTAAGCTACATCCTGTCTTTATAGAGTTGCCTTCTCTGGACATTTCATAACGGAATCGTGCAACGTGCCCATACATCTGGATGTCTTCATCCAGCATGTGTTTGAGGGTCAAAAGCGAATTTGCTAGCAGTTATCAGTATTTCATTGCTTTCTTATTGCTGAATTGTATTCCACTGTATGGATCTACCACATCTTCTGTATCTATTCACTGATGGATGGCCACTTGGCTTGTTTCCGCTTTGGGGCTATTATGAATAATACTTTTCAGAATCCTCATGGCTGTATCTTGAGTAAGTTCCTGGGAGTGAAACTGATGGGTCATAAGAGTAAGTCTACATTTAATTTTTTTAAGGAATCGGCAACCTGTTTTCCAAGGCCCGTGCACCATTTTACATTCTCATCCAAGCCCATACTATTAAATATTACCAGGCCCTACCTTGAAGCCAAATTGGAATCCCAACACGTCTGAGAGGGGCGCTGGGCCCCCTGGAACAGTGCTTTTCCATGAGCCCACTGCATAAGGGTACTGGTTGGGGATGAAGAAGAAACAAGAGGCTTTGATGTCCCAAGAGACGGAGATGGGGGAAGAGTAAGAACCAAGGGCGTGGTCCCTGGCGCAATCTAGAGAGAATATGAATGGATAAACTGCAGCCTGTGTTTTTATGAGACACTTTAAGTGCAAAGCACAAGATGGATGGCTTTGGAGCTCAGATGGTAGAGTGGATCCCAGAGTTCAGGAGACATGACTTCTTCTCACTGCTCTGGAAACTTAAGAGTTGGCATCTTTGCAAACGTCCTAAGACAGAGCCTATGGTGTGGTAACACATGGGTGCCGGCACCATGAAGCACCCACAAGAGCATCTCAAGCTGCAAACATTGACAATGAGGCCAAAGTAGAAAAAAAAAAGTGGCAGACACTGTAAGAAGAATACAGCCAGACCAAAGCAAAAACACAACGGACCCACTGCACAATCCTCAGACATAACAGAGGAGACTTTGCACAGGCAGGAGTTCTACATGTGTGCGAGATGATCAGTGCCCAAAAACGGGGCAGTCCCTGACCCTGTGACTCCCTGTTCCCCACAGGCTGGAGGAGAGTGTTCAAGAGCAGAGCTGATCTCACCGGAGACCCTTCTTGCTCTGCAGATGCCACCCTGGCTTCCTTCCCATCAGCCCCTGCTGCTCCCACTCACCTGCTCACGAACATTAAAGACACTCTGTGACCTGGAATGTGCAGTAATTCACCCCAGAAACATGATCACATCCCCCAGGCATATCCCAAACTCTACAAACCAAGGTTGAAAGAGAAAGATAAATCATCACACTCCTACAGGAAAAGGAGTTTTGAGAAGGGGGCTTTCAGGCTGTCCCAGGAGATGGACAAGGATGAAAGGGCAGGGAATGAAGTTACCAGTGGGGCTCTTGCTCAACGTCCTTGTGAGCTTTGGAGCGTAACATGCCTCCGCCACCCCGACTAGTTATATGACCTTGGATAAGTCATGCAATCTCTTTGCCTCAGCTTCCTCCTGTTCCAAAAGGAGTAAACCACCTTATGGGCAATTGAGAGGCCCAGAGATGATGTGCTCAAAGAGATCCGCATACCGCAGGCGCTCCATCAAAGCAGAAATAAGAAGGCACTTTTTTACAGATAAAAAGGGTATTATTATTATATGAATAAACTATCATATTGGAATTGATAGGAGGAAGCATTGCCTCCCTCTGCCAACCCATGACCTGTCACTTTAAGAAGGAAAAACCTGAAAGTTGACTTAGCCATTTATCCTTGAAATTAAGATGACTTTTGGCCCAGGGAGAATAATTATTATTTTCCCCTGAACAGTGACTGCACTGGATGCCACATATTGATTGGGGATTAACAGGGACAAAACAAGTCACGGAGAGTGAATTTTCCCCAAACATCAAGGGGAATCAGTAAAGCATCATAGCAGCAGAGACGCAGGGAAATGGGGGGGGGGGGGGGAGGGGGAGGGAGTCAGGACATGGAAAATCAATTATGACATCATGGATGAAATGTTTCCCAAGGGCCAGCTGCGACCCTGACATCGCTGTATGATCAATTTGCCTGAGAATGCTGCACCAGGGCACCAGAAGGGGTGGAGGGAAAACCTGTCCTCTCTCTCTTACCCCTCAGTATTTCAGAGAGGCAGCAATGGCTACCATGGGCACACTCTGAGAAATGATGATCTGGGCCACCAGGTGAGGACACAGGAACCTGGCAGAGGTGAAGACACCAGGGCAGGTCAGACGTCTACCAAAACAGCAGCACTTGGCCTGTTGGTAGCTCATTCTGGAGGCTGCTCGGCCCCAGAGGTTGAGCCCAGAGCACTGTGCCAGAAGCTTGGGGATACACAATAAACAGGAGGGATCCTAACTGGTCACTGATCATGGCAGACACATGAGGGACTGAGTCCTGGGAATGAATGCAAGTCCGTGGAAGTGCCTAGAGACAGGATACGGCCGCAAGTGGGTCTCACTCAGCTCTGAAGCCCTAATTTCAAGAGATTCAGATTCCAAAGCCTGCAGGGAAAAGGGGGACAGGCAGGGACCACAAATTAACAAAGTAGACCCGGACAAGGTGTGAGTTGCTAGCACATACCCCATCTCAAGGAGGCAGCCATTCTCAGCACAATTCAATTGTCTGGACCGGAATTTGGGCAGAATGTGACTGGATTCTTCTGACGTTTCAAGAGAAGCACAAATCTGGAATTTACTGTGAAATGTTTCCATTTTCAAAAGCCAGTACCCAGGGGCACCTGGGTGCCTCAGTGGGTTAAGCATCTGGCTTCAGCTCAGATCATGATCGCGTGGTTCATGGGTTTGAGTCCTGCGTCGGGCTCTGTGCTGACAGCTTGGAGCCTGGAGCCTGCTTCAGATTCTGGGTCTCCTTCTCTCTCTCTCTGTCCAACACCCCAGCTTGCACTCTGTGTCTCTCTCTCTCTCTCAAAAATACACAAGGATTTTAAAAATATTAAAAAACAAAACAAAACAAAAGCCAGTACCTAGTTTAAAACACACACACACACACACACACACACACACACACACACACACACACA
>NW_024412453.1:8937481-8978355 GCF_014898765.1 Herpailurus yagouaroundi
ACACACACACACACACACACACACACACACACACACACACACACACACACTTGTGCAACCCAAACAACACATGATTGTTGGCTAGATGCACCTGAGGACTCCAGTTTGCAACCCTGCACTAGCCAGTATTTCTCTGTTTTTCAGGACATTTGTGCCACCTTTTCTTCTAGAGTGGAAACCTCAGGAGGGCAAGAACAAGACTGCCAACTCTGCCCCTTGGAAAGTCCAGAGCACAGAGCCAGGCCTGGAGTATGAATGAGCCGGGCAAACAACCATCACTGCTGGGCTAGTTACACCCTCAAGGTTTTAGAAGCCAGATAGGGCCATGCAGACCCCAGTCCTGGTGCGCATTTGAGGCTATAACCCGCTTGGCATGAGCAGCCCCACCCAGAGCACTATTTGTACTCTGGTTTAAGTCACAGTTCACCAGGGCACATTATTAGAAACAACAATTTGCTAATGCCAGGTCCAATCGGCCCTCTCCGAAAAAAAAAAAATATTCAAAAATTTACAAGCCCAGGGGCGCCTGGGTGGCGCAGTCGGTTAAGCGTCCGACTTCAGCCAGGTCACGATCTCGCAGTCCGTGAGTTCGAGCCCCGCGTCAGGCTCTGGGCTGATAGCTCAGAGCCTGGAGCCTGTTTCCGATTCTGTGTCTCCCTCTCTCTCTGCCCCTCCCCCGTTCATGCTCTGTCTCTCCCTGTCCCAAAAATAAATAAACGTTGAAAAAAAAAAAATTTACAAGCCCACAGCCCAAATCCTGGTGGAGCTTCAGTAAAGCTGGGAATATTTGTATTTGTGCTGGCAAGATACTGCAGATATGTTTTGTTGTACGTGGTATTTAGAAAGACAAGCTGAATCACTAGCAAACATACAAAGGCTGGAAGACTTGATATTAAAATCTGCATTTCTGGGTTCTCTTGAGGAATCAGCTCTGGGGACGTGGAGCTCACATTCCCATATGGTGACAACCTGCGGGAGCTAATCAGCAGCTATCTCTTAAAGGGCCACGCACCCACTTTGCTACAGTCCCTGCTTACCTGTGAGATCACACGCCCCGTGGGTACGTGGCTTCTGAACACTGCCTTCAGGTGCCAAGGGAGAACGTCAAGGATGGAAGGCTTGGAGGTCCATGTGGAGACCCCAGGCTCTCCAATCTCCTAGATTCCGCCCCGCTCAAACACTGCAGCCAGAGTGACACTGGTGAAGTACAAGCTCGACACCGTTCATGTTCCCGGCTCACTCAGGGGGAAAACGGAAAACACACAAGGTCTCAGAAGACCACTCTGAGATGGGGATTCTCAGTCTCCTCCTTCTCCCCACTTCTCTGTCCCCACCCATCCCGCTCTAGCCACACTGCATTCACGATGCTTTTAGGACACAACACACATGCCCCTGCCTCAGGGCTTTTGCACTTGCCATGCCCTTTACCTGGAACACTCTTCCCCCAGCTACCTCACTGCTCATTCCCTGACCTCCTCCAAGTCAGGGCTGAAACGTCACCTTCTCAGTGAAGCTGGTCCCGGTCCACGTATACAAAATTACAACTACATTCCCTCCCCAGCAGGCCCTGTCACCCTCCCGTTTTATTTTTCTCCACTTTCTAATATATTATAAAATTCAGTTATTTATTTGGTTTCTTACCTGCTTCCTCTCTCCTCAAATTAGTGAAGAGGTGTGTGCATGCTTTGTTTATTCCCTATCTCCTCACCTACAAGTGTTCTGGAAAGGGTAAGATGGCAAAGATTTTAAGCCTCATGAGCCATGTGGTCTCTGTCACGGCGACTCAACTCTGCCACCGTGGCACCAAATCAGCCAGAGGATACGTAAACGAATGAATGTGGAAGTGTTCCAACGATGCTTTATTTACAAAAATAGGCAGCGTTTGACACGTGGGCTGTTTGCCAACCCCACATCCAGGACATGCCTAGCAGACACTGAGCACTCAAAAAAGATTTGCTGAACAGACTCAGAGCTTTAATGTCCCTCACATATAGACAACACTCTCTTGAACAACCACACCAACCAGGCAGATGAAGAAACCAGCATGGAGAGACAAAGGGAGCTGTCCAAGGTCACAAGGTCTGGAGAGGCAGAGCCAGGGGTGTGCCCGACTCCAGAACCACCCAGCCTCTGCAAGCCCATTATCTCAGCACCGAGCTCCATCTCTGAGGCAGCAAGGGGCACATGCACAGAGTGGACGGGAACCCACGGCCAGTCCTTGAAGAGAATCTGGACATTCTGCCCTGTGCATCCTCCAGAAACCACTCAAGTCGTTTGCGTTAATTTCACATGCCCCTTTCTCTGAGCCTCTTTCCTTTCTTGCTAGAGGCTGGAAGTGGCTCCCGGGCTCTGCCAAGAGAAAAGCCCCCCTCCCAGTGGTCATTAATGACAAGAGCCGGCATTTAAGGATGCCAATTATGCACCAGGGATTTCTTCAGTACCGAATAAGCATTATGTCTAAATCTTACAACAATCTGACAGGGGGTGTAGTTTTACAATCCAATTCGACAGAAGAAGAAAGCCACGTTCAGACAGGTTGTCATCTGCCCGAGATCACACAGCTCCGTAGAATCACAGTCCGGATTTGAGACCAGGTTTCTGTGACTCTTCAGCAATAACATTAGGCACACATGATCTGGAGTCAACCAACCCGTGTTCAAAACTTTGGACAGGGGACCTCCTGTCCCTGGGCCTCAGTTTCTTCTGTGAAATGGGATAACTATAGTATCTGATCTGCAGGTTGCTGAAATGAATCTGCATTAAGACATTAAACAGTGGCTCACACATAGGAAGTTAATGCAGTCAGTTAATGACAACAACTATCATTAGAACTACAAGTACCAGACCCAGACCTAGCACTACTGTCACTACCAAAGCCATGAAGCTCTGACTCTGAGCCTTACAAGGTTCCCACCACTGGCCAGGGGCAACCTGGTGAAGCAGGATGCTGTCTACCTTGATATTCTACCCACTTTGAAAACGCCTCTCCAGCCCACCCCCAGTCACACAGTGCTATTAAGCTATATTCTGCATAGGAAATACTAAAGTGAAAGCCCCTGAAGACTGCATGACCCAGACAATGCCACTATAATGCAAGACTTTCTACCATCTCATGGCCCACCCCATAAAGTACCTGCTCTCTGTTTGGGCTAGAAGAGGGAAGAGCTCCGTTCTAGGACTCAAGGTCCTGGGTTCAAAGCCAGACCTTACAGCAACTCACTACATGGCTTTGGGACACTCCCTTCCCCTTCCTGGGCTTCTTCCAATACAACAAAAGAACAGAACTAGATAATTTCCAAGGAGTACTGTAGGGGTCTACACAGGGATTCAGTCACTTAGCCACTGTCTCAGTTACTCATACATTATGTCAACAAATGCTTATCAAGTGCTTGCTATGCCCTAAGCACCTATGGTACAAGGCACGCTATGTGTCTTAAGGGAGACGATCATCTAGTGGGGAAGAGAGATAACAAATGAGTAAATAAATATATAAGTTCACGGGGTGATATGTGTCTTGAAGAAAAATAAAGCAGGTTAAGAATATGGTGAAGAGGACAGAGTAGCTACTTTAAGACAGTTATCAGGAATGGCCTCTCTGCAGATGACATGAAGGGAGAGAGTCCTCCATGAGAAGGTCTGGGGGAAGAGAGTTCTAGGTGGACAGGAGAGCAGGTATGAAAGCCCAGCGGAAAAACCACTTGGGGTCTTCATGAAAGCTCAAAGGGTCAAAGAAGGCAGAAGTGAGCGAGTGAGCCAGGGAGTCTATGCCTGATAAGGGCTCAGTGAATTAAACTTCCAAGACTTGCCTCAACCCTCCAAAATTATGGTAAGACTCAGCACCGTGAATGGCCTTTGGTTCTCTACAAGGACACCAAATGGGAGATCCCAAGTCTACCCAAACATTTTCTGCACCTAGAACAACCTTCCCCATCCTCACTATGTTTCTTAAGGTTCCACAGGGGCATCAGCCTTGCCCGGGGACCCTCCTTAAGCCCCTAGCCCCGGCTAGGTTGGGTGCCTCCCACTGTGCCCCCATAGAAGCCTGCATCTCTCACATGTGGTCATGGTAGATAACCATTTTTAGCCCTTTGCCTTCCCAGCTACTCTATACAGTTCGTGGAAACAGGGACCATAGCTTACTTGTCTCTGCCTTCCCCACTGCATAGCATGGAGCCTTGTACACAGCAGGTGCTCAGCATATCATCAAACTAGCTTCCATTTATGGAACAGCTACTCTGGGACGTTTAACAACTTACATGCATCCTCACATCTAATTTTCTCAATACCTTATGACATAGCTGGTGTTAGTCCCATTATATAAAAATGGAAACTGAGGCTCAGAGCAGTGACGTGACTTGCTCAAAGTTACCCGCCTAACACCTAGTGAAACACGGATTCCAGATCAAGTGTTCCTGCCTCCAAAGCTTTCACTCTTGACCACCTGAGCAGTGGCTCGCAAAACGTAAGGTCTCTGGCCCCACCGAGGACCTAACGAAGGGGCAGCAACCTGTCCTCACCAGCCTTCCCAGTAATTCTGATGCATGCTCAACTTTGACAACCACTGCACAGGGCTTACTATCTGGCAGTGTAAACTCACTCACAATTTACAGAGTATTCACCATGTGCCAGATAGTATGTGGAATGCTGGGAATACCGTGGCAAGAAAAGACCATCACCAGCTCCCGTGTGTACGAAGCTAACTGTTTAGGGCTTGCCGAGAGAACGTTATACTCTATCATACTTGGAATCCCAAGGCTAGGGCTCTGCAAAATGAAGACTGCCTGGAACACAATCTTTTTTCCTTAACACATGGCAAATATTGTGTCCATGTGAGCTAGAACAGTCCCGAGGAGGAAGCTGGCAGCCCCCCAGCACTTTCTTTTTTTTGGTTTCCCTTCCCTGGCCCAATGGGGTAGCCACACTCAGATCTGAGAAGTTATAATTTGCCTCTTCTACCCATTAGCCCTATAAAGGTAGGGAGTCAGCCAATGCAGCAAAGCTGACCACTTCCTGGCATCCTTAGCTCGGTGTGAAAACACCAAGACAAATTGCACGTTGTGGGCTAATGGGGCTGGTCCTCCCCGAAGTAGAGATAGGAAGTGAAAACCCTTGCAACTAGACGCCTGCCAGCCTCCCAAGAAACATGTTCCAAATACAAGGTGCCTGCACGCATGGTCATAACTGATTGCTCAGGGAATTCTCTTCTCTCTCACAGTTATCCCTGGGGCCCAGGAACTGTTTGACAAATCACTGAACCCATCAAGTTGGCTCTGCCAAAAGGTGGGGGGGGGGGGGGGGGACTGATCACATCTAGAGAAGGAAAGAAAGGAAGGAAGGAAAATGTATTTACTGAGCACCTATTATGTCGGGCACAATACTAGCTGCTTTCCGCGTATATTACCATTAATTTTCCTGACACCCTTACACAGTTAAATTAATATCTCTATTTTAGAAGAAGAAACCAAGACTCAGAGAGGTTATGCGACTCTCCCAAGGACAAACAGCTAGTATGCAGCAAAACTTGAATTCAGTCCCAGCCAAGCTGGACCACAAAGACAGGGTCTTGGGGATTATGTAAAATGTCAGTCCTCATCACACCCCATAGAAAGCCTGCAAGCCCATTAGGAGACAGATCCAGAAAAGTCCTTCACCAGGGAAAATATAGTTCATCCCCATTCTCAAAGGTATGAATTTCACTTAAGAGGGGAAACAGCATGTGTGGTGTCGAGGCACCAAGACAAAATGGAATTAAGGTTGTCTTTCCCTCCGACTTTGAGAGAGATTCTGAGAATGTTTTTCTATTTTAGGCACAGTTACAACCAGAACAGTCAAAGTGAATTAGTTTGGGGGATATATTTTTTTTTTTTTTTCATTTTTGCCTAGTCATCTGTAAACAAGATCTATTAAAATAATTAAATGCAAATTCGGTAATTTCTGCAACATTTAACTCAAAAATAGCAGATTTTATAAGAATGGGTATATTTAGCACCAAATTGGCTCTTAGCTTACTTTTGTCTAATGGCCTATTTTAAAGTCATCTTCCAAGGATGGGAAGTTCAGTTTCATGTTTTGCTGATGGTTTCGGGCCCTTGGGGGGGGTGGGGCAGAGGGGGGGTATGTGGAATGCATCTTCTACCTCCATCCTGAACCAGAGAAGCACGCTTGGGGAGTTTGTCATGTTACCTTTTCTCCTTTCCTGTGACAACGATACATTTTTCTCTCCCAGAATCCCTTCCACTGCCGCCTTGGCGAAGGACAAAGGCGGAATGGAAAAGTACCAAGGGGCAGGACCTGGGCAGCCTCCTTGGGACGGGAGGTTTGTGAATGGGCCCGCCCCTGGGGCATTCCTTCTTGGGGTGTGGCGTGGAGCTGAGCAGGCCACAGGGAAAGGCAGAGAAAGGAGACAGACAGAAGGAGGGCAAGCCACACCCACTAAATCCTGCGTGCCTGTCCCTTCTGCCAGAGGAGTGAACATCTGAGTCAGTGACAATTTCATCTGAACTAGATTGCCCTCCCAACTATATATATCCCTCACAGCGCCATGTGGTGTGTAAGCAGAGGCCTGCCACAGTGGAGATGCACAGGCTGCAGAGGGAGAGGGAAGGCCAAGGAAAAACAACACCCAAACTCCCAAGGAAAGTCTCAAAACACACCTGAGCACCTGGGGGAAAAAAAATTCAGGGCTGAAAAGGAGCAAAAGAACTGACCAAAGGGAAACACGAGGTTCCCCAGAGGGGATTCATAATGTCTGCGCCCCGCCCTCTCCCGTATGCACACACCATACCTGGAATTTTCATGGTTAAGGCACTTCAGTCCTTACCTGGGATCCGTGAAGGCTGAGGGTCAGGGATCTCCTCAAAGTGGACCCCTCCCATCCCAAGTTGTGAACTGTGTCCAGAAATAGTCATGAGTAACTACCTTGCTGCAACGTTTATTACCAAGTTTAAAGCAAACCTGCTGTTTTACGCGTTGCTCAGTTAATCGTGTCTAAAGCCCTGCAAGGTGAGTCCTATTGGCATCCCAGCTTTACAGATGAAGGGACAGAAGCCCAGACACAGAAAGCAACCAGACCAGGATCACATTGTTAGTGGCAGAGTTGGGAGTTGGGGTTTTCTTAACCCCTTTGTTATGGATAAAAGCAGGAGTGGGGGGGATAGGTGGGGAAGGGGGGGAGGGTAAGAGCAGGAGAGACCTGGGGAAAGGTGGGGGGGGGTGCGTCTGACTTTGACTCAAGTCATGATCTTGCAGTTTGTGGGCTGGAGCCCCAGGACAGACTCTGTGCTGACACTGTGGAGCCTGCTTGGGATTGTCTCTCTCTGCTCCTCCCCAACTTGCTCCGGCCCGTACTCGCTCTCTCCTTCTCTCTCTCAAAATAAATAAATAAACTTAAGAAAAAAAACAAAGAATTTCCTCCTAATCACCTGAGGTTGAGTAAGTCCTGGGCCAAGACCCAGGAGCAGAGAGTTCGTGCCCTCCATGTTCCCCACCCACTCCGCCCCTGCTATTGCCCGTCAGATGCAGGAAACCTCAAAGCTGCATCCCTTTATACCCCGGCTCAGTATTTCTACAAATGGGCTTTGGGGTCAACAAGAACTAGAATCATGTTTCCACCAGTAGTATTCAGAATAAGAATTCATAATCTCTCCAAGCCTGGTTCTTAGAAAAATAGGAATGCCCAAAAACCAGCCTCCCTCCAACTTCCATGCATTACTCATTGTTTTCCCCTCAGAGGACAAGCACCCTACTCTCGGCCTAAGCACATTCTTTGGCTCGATCCTGAAATACAAAGTCTCCTAAATTCCATTTTATTCTCCATTTTCACTGGCACCACTTTTTCCCAGAACACAACAACCATCTCTTACCTACATAACCCAAGAGTCTCTGAATCTACTCTTGACTTCTTCCCATCTAGCAATACCACTTTGCGGCCCTGTGGCTAATTTCCTCCAGTCTGTCTTTCAATTCACAGCCTCTCTCTGAAGCTGTGTCTAATCTGCTGTTTAACTCTGAAATAGCGTTTTTCATTTCAATAGGGAGATTCTTGATTTCTATAAATTTTAGTTGGCTTAAAAAATCTTTCCTTTTTTATAACATCTTCTGCTTTCATTATGATCTCTCATCCTTCTTTTATCTCTGTGGTCATTTTCAACAAACTTATTTTATAGTCTTTTCCAGATGGTTCTATAGTCTCAAGTTCTTGAGATGCTATTTCTACATATTCTGCCTGTTAACTTTCCTTTATGTAATATGCCTAATCATGCAGTCTGTAATATTTTAATTGTGAGCCCACCTTCAACATAGGTTCTTTATTCTGTAAAACTCCTGTGAGCCTAGGGATACAGAGGTTACCCTACAAAGAGATCTTGATCTCAGTTTTCCTGGGCCCTAGATTAGTTAATGCTTTCACTGCCCAGGATGGAATTTCTAACCCAGGTGTGTACATCCACACGTAACACAGATTCAGCCTTTCACTTTCTCACCAGAAATCTTTTCCCGACCTTGAATCCTGGGCAAGCAAGGACCTCCGTTGGACATGTGGACAGAGTTTCTCTAGCCCATTAACAAAAGAGGACAAGTTCTAGCCTTATATGGGAGTGCCAGTTAATAACATATTAATTGACTAATAATATATTGTCACGGGGGACAAAGGGGGCCCAGGGTAAATAAAAAAGATTAAGAGAACACTTATCGTGATGAGCACCGAGAATTGCTGATTCATTCTATTGTACACCTGAAGCTAATATAACAGTGTATGTTAACTTACTGTAGTTCAATTAAACTAAAGAAATGGTATCTTCTATAGGTGCTCATGGCCAGCTTAAACAAATGATCAAAAGGCCAACAGGAAAAGGAGAGCTACAAGAATGCACACCCAACTATCCTTTGCAGTCATTCATATAGGAAAGACAAATCTAATATTGAGTTTAATTAAGAAGTGACCAGCAAGAGATAACCATGAAGCCAAGACTCCAGAGATGAAAGTACCAAAAAGAGAAAAAAACAGATATATACAAATTAATATATAATAATATATATATATCAAATAATTCTATATGTTTTACGAAGGGAAATAGCTATGCCACTTGAGTCTGCCATATTGCCAAGTCTATTCTCCCTACACCATCACTAACAGAATGATAGTTCGAAAGCACAAATCTTATCCTGTACCCTACACACACACACACACACACACACACACCCTCATTCCTCATACCCACTCCTGCTTACCTCCATTTAATGTCTTTCCCTCAACTAAAGAGCCAAATCTCTATCCTCATCTCTTATAAAACTCCTCCCCTGTCTACCTCCAGCCACCCTGGCCTTCCCCCAACAAGTAGGTCTCCAAAAGACCTTCCCACCTTGGAGATTATGCACAAGCTGTTTCCTCTGCCTGGAATGTTCTTCCATCTGCTCAACCCCCACCCCTGGTTAATTTCTCTTCATTCTTTAGATCTCAATTAGAACATCACTCCCACAGAGAAAGCTTCCTGGCCCCAAACTAGGTCAGGTCATTTGGTTCTATGTTCACACAATACCCTGAACATCTTCATAGCACTTACCATGACTGTCATTTCAATCGCACAAAGAGTAGTTTAATTTTTTGTCTTTCCCACCGGACTGTAACCTCCAGAAAAAGGAACCCATCTGGATTGTGTACCGCCACACCCCCACTGTCTAGCACAATAAAAATTTGCTACAGAAATGCAAGCCCCCTGGTGCCAGCCCTCTCTGGCACCCTCACAAACGTGCACCTGAGCTCAGTGCACTTTCCCACAAGCCTCTTCTGAAGCAAGAATGCTGTTGTCTGGGAGGCGTGTTCACCACATGATCAAAATTTTCTTCTAAGCGGCAGGGGGTCATTGAGTTCATGGGAACTTATTGCCACAAACCAACAGCCGCTTTCTGAGCTGCCTGTTTTCAAAAAGCAGCAGCAGGAGGAGCCTTGCTGGGTTTGTTTGATGGGTATGTTTGGGCAGGTTTGATCTTGAGTCTGCCCTACTCTCTTTATGAATTTGGGTCACTTGGTCTTTTCTGGGCCTCAGTTTCCTGGTTTGTACAATAAAGGGGCCGGTCTAGATAATCTACAAGAGACTGCTCTGGTTTTTTTTTTTTTTTTTTTTTTTGAGAAAGCTGACAACACTAAAAACCTCACCGCAAAAGGCAGAAAGAACTTTATACCTTCGCCCGCCCCTCTAAAGCCCTAGCGCCAACATGAGCTTGAGTAAGAAACATGGTCTCTCTATATCAGTTCCCAAATCTATAAATCAGAGTTAATCACAAGCCTTATGTCCCTCCCCCATTTGCCACCAGATTGTATCCAGCATGGTGTAGTGGGTGCCATTGGTGCCCTGCCCAGATTCCTTTCAAGGGGGGGGGGGGGGTGCATTCCCAGATGCTATGAATGATGATTGCTAATGACTCACAGCCACCCTCTTCCATGGAAAATTGGCTCCAACTGAATGGGGGGTGGCCCCCCCGGTGGGTTTACCCCCCCCCCCCAGCCCCTTGGAGCCACCCACAAATGATGACTGAATAACACAGGGGCACAGAAGGCCAGACCCTTTGCCTTAAAGTGGGACCAGCAATTGATATCCCAGAGTCTCCCATGGGGTCCGGCTGAAGACCAGCTGAGACCACCACAGTCTTGCTGAGCTCCTCCCCCTGAACTATTTGCTTTTCTCGCCACCCTTCTCCGGAAAGCCTCCCTCAATAAACCACTCATGCAAGAACCCCCGTCTCAGAGTCCGCTTCTATAAAACCCAATCCAAGACTCAAAAGGAGGCACTCTTGCTTCGCCTACATCATCTCATGTAATGCCTATGGTAATCCTCAGAATAACTCACTCATAACACCACTGCATTGAGAAAGCATAAGGCCGAGAAGAGACTGGGCAACTTGTCCAAGGCCAAGTCTTAGCACATCCCCATCCCATTCCCTCACCAGACCCACGGAGCAGCCAGCATGAGGCCCAGTGGGGGCGAGGAGAGACAGAGCAGGAGAAATAGCATCTACTTCTCAGGTGACTCCTTTACCAGCCAACGGGGGGGGGGCGGGGTCCCACGGTTGGCTGCTCACGCCCCAACCTTTAAGGGCTGAGAAAGTCCAGGTCCACCCAGCACACCGGTTCTGAACCAGGCACACATGTGGCAGAGTTGTTAGGGAGGGGAAGCTTCAGACCAAGCTTATGGAGCAAACCACTGGCAAAGTTGACCCAAACCAATTTCTGCACGAAGAGGCGGTAAAGAAGGTGATGGACTCTCTTGGGGAGCCAAAGATTTTCTCTAAAATGTGCACCTTGAGAACCTACGGACAGGATAAACTTTCCCTCTTTTCCTTATTCCCATTTTATTTAAGGGAGGGCTTGTAAGAAACAGACTTCCGCCCCTTACCCATACACTCATGCATATAAAATCTACAACTGCAGACAATAGCTTTTAAGACCTCCTCAGTGTCCCGTCTCCCCTCTCCTTTCAATCCGACCCGGCTTCTCATTTGGGGAATTTACCTCCACTCCAATCTCAGCCACGTGGTTTTGGCAGAGTGAGCCATCCCTCAATTCCAAGGATTGACCTTCATACCAGCCCCCACCCAGTGACTGGTTCAGGGTGCAGCACACTGGCCAATTTGGACCAATGAGAAAGAAAAGATGCCAGGACTTGAGTAGGAGGTATCTGAAGAGACACTCTTCTATGAATGCCGTGGGCTGAAGATGCCAAGTCTGCAGCTGTTGTAGCCATTTGGGGAACCAGAAGAAGACCGTATGGAACTCTTGATGGCCCACAGAGACACGCCCCGAGGATGGGGCTATTACCATGGAAAGACAAAGTAAGAGGAAATCGGGTCTTTAAACCACTAGATCAAGCCCTACCTGAACTAAATCAAGATCATCTCTTGATTTTCCTGTTGTGTTAGTCAATACGTTGCATTGATTTTTAAGTCAGAGGGATTTGTAGTTTTGGGTTTTTTTGCATACAATGCAAAAGTTCTTAAATGGTATGTATCTACTCTGTGTGTTCTCAAAGGAGTCAAACACTTCTGGTTAATGCCTTACTTGCCCTCAGGGAATTCACCCAGACAAAATCCCCTGTCCTTTTTTTCTCCCCATCGGGGTTTCCTGTTGTTGTCATTGTTGTTGGCTCGGCAATTACCTAATGAGTTGTTCAGTGACTCCTAAGTACGGCAAAACACTGAGAAGATATTTAGTGCAGTCCCCTGATTCCACTCATAGTTTCAATTTTGAATCTAGATTCTGGGCAGTAAATTGTTCATCTCCCCCTCCCCCACTTGCGAGTTGATCCTGTTGAGAGATAAAGGCCATCTCAGAAGCTGAGTCGAGAAATATTCTGAAATCTGATCCTGCCCGGAAGAAAGGCGGTGATTACCCGATGATACACATCACAGACATAGGATTTAAAAGCAGGAGGGTGGGGGAGAGAAGGGGCACTGGC
The DNA here is from genome assembly GCF_014898765.1 of Herpailurus yagouaroundi. Classification (NCBI taxonomy): domain Eukaryota; kingdom Metazoa; phylum Chordata; class Mammalia; order Carnivora; family Felidae; genus Herpailurus; species Herpailurus yagouaroundi. Next base: position 8,949,931 of record NW_024412453.1, read on the forward strand.
TGACCACCTTGAATCAAAACCATACCTTGAAGTCCTGCTACAATGCCTGACTTTCCTGGCGGCTACAGAGTCCTTCCTCGTGTCCCACTTAAATAATTCACATCGCAATTTCGGTCCAGCTAAGGAATTCGCCTATTCACAGTGGCCGTTGAGGACCGGCTTGGCAGCCTCGTCTGACCCGGTTAGGTTCCTGATAAAGAGTGTTATGAAGTTGTCTTGCTCATCTCTTCTTCTTCCGGGGGCTAAATGATGACCCCTTCCCATAGCTCCGCGTCTAAATCCAGATGTGGCCCTCCCTCTCTGTGTAAAATGACCACAAAGCCCAGATCACTAACAGGCTCTGACTCTGCGTCTCACGTTTTTCTATCCATTCTTGGATACAGCAAAAACTCCCTGGACTAAGAATCAGAGGAGACTAGGAATGGTTTTGAAAACCCCAATCCTCCGTGATGTAACAACCCCTTTCTCTCACAGCATGCCTATTTTACACCTCCAATAGCAGTCAATGCATGGCTAAGTCTGGACGTTAATCAGTCACTGCAGAGCACTAGCCAGGATTCTGGTAAATGACAACTAGAGAAAGGGAGGCCCCATGCATACACACGCCATGACCCCGCTCCTGTCACACCTGCTCTCAGGAAATTTCTTCAGTGTCTGTGGTCTCAGCGAGACTGAGTCATGTTTTAACCGGCCAAAGAGTAGACATAAGATCCAAGCTAGACCAATAGGATTCTTCCCGGGACCTCAACCCTCACCTGGAAGGAAAGAAGGTTGAGAGAAAGGCGGAGCTGACCATGTGGTGTATCCAGACAAGACTGTCCGGCTGTCCTGCTTCCCACACACTTGGAGTTGCCCTAGGTCCTGGTTCCCTAGCCTTCCCTTCTCTTACGCATTCATTCCATTTCACGTATGCCAGCCAAGGTCGGGTTCTGCAGCGTGCATCGACAAACATTTAAAAACCTTAATAACACAGTTTAAACAATCAGCATTTCACATTTTGTGTTGGCAGTCCAAAAGAGTTTGGGCCTGGGAATCAACGGCACAGATTCTCCAGGTATAAACCGAGTCTTGCCACGGGAACAGAATCTTGTCAAGGAACCACAGTGATCTGAAATTACTTTTGTGATGTTTATCTAATGTCTCGTTAAAATTAGGCAAATCAAGGGGAATGTGCATGCCATCAAGCTGAGCCAGCACTGTCAGGAGAAAATGGATCATCCGGGGGCAAAAAATTGTTTACAGGCTGTCGTGATTGGCACAAATGCCTTCCTTTTGTTAAAGCACTTTTGGGGGGGGAAAAAAAAGACCGTAACTTTCTAATTGCACAGCACAAACTGGTTAACAGTGGAACGGTTTTCACATTGTCATTCTTAATAGCCCACCATCTTTTTTTCTGTACTTCTTTACTTCATTCCCCTAGAATGCCGATCACAGTAATAACAATATGCAGCAAAGTTTACGTTACTCGAGATACAGGACTAAGTACGTTCCCTGAATTCTTCCTCACCAGACGCCACGAAGTAGGATCTATCAGCGATGAGAAAACGGAAGCTTAGCGAGAACTAACTCCCAGTGGGCAAAGCTTGTAAGGCACACAGCCGGGATCTAGTGTGTCGTCAAGTACTAGGTCACGGCATTTACTCAGCATCTACTATGTGCCAGGCGCTGTGCTAGGCATTTACAGAGGCTCTCTGTCGCATTGAACCCTCACCCCGATCATCTGAGGCAGGTGTTCTTTACCCCATTTTACAGAAGAGGAAGCTGAGGCTCAGAGAGGTTAAGTAACTCACACAACGTTGCTCAGCTCGTTGCAAACACAGGCTGCTTGGCTCCTGCGGACTCCCGCCTCTTAACCACTCCGTTACGCCTCCTCTAGAGGAGGTTAGACGTACCCTTCCCTTTCTCCCCCTAACTAATCCCCAAAGTATCTTCGAAGCATTTGTGCAGCCCCCAGCTTCAGGGTCTTGTACTGGGCTTCACATCCTTTAGGAATCTCCCTCAGTGAGTTGCTGCAGGACTAAGTGAATTGCTTTTATAATCTACCACTTAGAATGGTGCCTGACACAAAGTAAATGCTGTACAACACACTTGCTTCTTTTCTTTCTTATCATTGTTATTACTTAAGAGAATCAAACGAGCACCTGTTTCCATTTCAACTGTTTATGTGTTTATTACAACCATTATGGTTTTATTGAATAAAGCAGGTCCCCCTGGGATTTTTATCGCTTAAGTTTCTATTCATCCTTCTTGGCTTCTTTTTACTTGTTTTTGCCACCACATTTTTACGACTGTAGTGTAACTCCTCGCGTGTCCTTACAAGTAATCAAAACAGAGGAATATATATGTATCTGGCTCTTCGTTAATGTCAACTGGACTTCTGCCTCCCAATTAATCCCAATGAACTAAAACTGGCTGTAATTAGCAACTGGGGACAGCATGCCTCACCCAATTCTCCCACCCACTCCGACCTTCAGAAGATTTGCACTGAGTACCTGCCTTTCACCCAAGCTAGGGAGAGCTGCCACTTCTCATCTGGGCAACGAAAGTGTAGTGGACGCCCTTGGGAGTGTTTCGCCAACCCCCACCTTTCTCAGGACTGCCCCCCAACACATGGAAATGGGCCACTGGGGTCATTTTTATACTAAGCAAGCCCTACCTGCTTCCTGGCCATTCCGGATTGGACCAGACAGGACCACCTGATCCAAACTAGGCCAATCAGATTCTCCCTGCTGAAAATCTGAAATTGATAGTAAGAGACCTCCCTTGATCTGGGTCTGTGTTTGAACTAAGGGGTCAAGTAAGTTTGGAGGTCCAGAATTTGATTTTTAAGGTCATCTTCCGCCGTGGGGGTAAGGTAGGGAAAGCCAGTCTGGACATGGAGAGGGAATGAAAAAGAAAACGAGGGGGTGGAGAAGCAGAGAGAGAGGAGTAAGAGAGAGATGGAACCCTAAGATCTGAAGCTGTTCATGCAGAGAAGGCGGACCACTAGCCTTAGTGGTCCAGTTCCTGGCCCAGATGCCTGCTGATGCTGGGCTGTCCTGGCCCTGAAGTCTGTGCAATGTCCCTGGGGCTTCCCAATAAACGACGCCTTTTTGCTTTATCCACCTTAAGTGGGTTTCTGCTTCTTGTCTCAAAACCAGTCGTTACCAAGGTGTTGCTGACACCAAGAGGTAATGAATGCCCCTGTGATTTCCATTCATGGAAATAGCCCTAACAGCGATTTCTTCATCAATTCAACAAATATTTACTGAGGGCCTACTATGTGCCAGTGCCATGATGGCATTGAGGATATAGTACCAAACACACATACAGTCGTCTCTGACTCTGTGGAGATGACAATTCTTGGGAAAGAATGGAGGGAAAATAAGGAAACCAATTATTCCAAGATGCTATGGCTGACACAACATAATGAATCTTCAAGAAGCCCGCCCAGCCTTCTGCAGGAGCAACAGACAGGCCTTGGAGCTGCAGGGAGGTAGTGGGAAGAGAAGGCAGAGGCAGAGAAAGGACTGGATGAGGGCCTGCAAACAGGACTTTCTCCTGGATTCAGTTATTTGTAAGGTCCAACAGACCTTGAAACAAGTGGACAAATCTCTCTGTTGTTCCATACCTCAAAAATGTGTGTGTGTGTGTGTGTGTGTGTGTGTGTGTGTGTGTGGAAAAGGAGTCAACTAGAAGGTAATGAAGTTAATGAGTTGTATCATATGTAATTTATACCTTGGTGCCTCACACAAAGGTGCTCAGATTCGGAACGTTTGCTGAGACAAACTGGCATTGCAGAAATAACAAAGTATCTGAAGCTAGACCAGCGGTTCTCGGCGGGAGATGATTTTGCTCCCAGGAGACAGTTGGCCATGTCTGGGCACACTTTTGGTTGTCACAACGCTGGGGGCAGGGCACTACTGGTTTCTAATGGGTAGAGGCCAAGGATGTGGCTAAACATCCCACAATGCACAGGGCAGCAAACCCCCCCCTCCCCCCCCCCCACACAAAACGGTCTGGTCCAAAATATCAGCAGCACCAAGGCTGAGAAATGCCATGGGAAACAAATCTTCATGGTACCTTAGGTCACCCGTGTGACCTTTGGCAGGCTACTTTTTCCTTGGGCCTTATTTTGTCTTCTACAGGACAGGAATCAATAATACCTTCAGGGTAGAGCTTTTATGAGGGTCAAAAGATAACGTATAGGAAGCACTATGCATACAGGAGTCCATCGATAGATATTCTTAACTGAACGGGCCGTTCCTGTTCAACCATGGCTGAATTTTCAGAACCAGAAGGATCCCTGCGGGGGGCCCACAGCCACAGCTGACGCTCCTCCTAGCCCAGCCGGGAGATTTTCATGGTTAGACACCTTCTTCCCATCTTCCTATCTCTTGCAAGAGGCAGGCAGAGCAGAGCACCTTGGGTTCAAAAGACGGTTCCAAAGGTTCAAATCATGAGGGATGTGCTCAGGAGCTGTTGGCTTTAGGGCCTGAAAGGCCAGGCAAGCGTCTCTGGCCACCCAGGCCCTCTGTCTCCGGAGGGGCCAACACCAGGTGTTGGAGATGAGAACACAGTGAATAATGGAAACCTTCTCAAGTATGTAAGTACGTGGCATGTTGACTTCATTACACCATCCAAGCAGATGATCAGGAAATTTCCACATTCCTGCTCTGCTTTCTCAGGGGTCCGGCCCCCAGATGTGGATGAGGGAGTCAAGCGTCATGCCTATCCTGGTAGTTGTGTGCAGTGTGCCAGAATGCATTTACAGTGCAGGGCAGGTGTGGAGTCCTAAGTGGGTACATGGGTCTCTACCACAAACCACGTTCACCTCCTTCCCTTGCCAAGAGCGGAGAAGCAGAGATACCGAGCAAAAACAGAATAGTAACAACGATAATGGTAAAAAAATAACAATGCTCCTGCAAGCGTAGGGAGCTGGCTAAAGTAGGGTGTCCCTCAGCTGGCCTGGCATGGGCAGGCAGGGGAGGAGAGACAAAGGTGTTTACCTGCAATACTCACGAGTGCTAAATCCTCCCAAATTTGACTATGCCTGAAAATCACCATCGACGCTTGTTAAAGCTTAAACATCCTTGGGCTGACTTGGTTTGGGTGGCCAAGTACTGGGGCCTATGTATCTGCATACCCGGACAGGTCCTGCTCTAAGCCAGGGCTTACTATACACCAAGATCACCTGGCAGGTTTTGTGTCGGTTGTGTGGTCTCAACAAATGACCACAAACAAGGTGGTTTAAAACGGAAACATGTTCTCTGACAGTTCCGGAGGCTACAAGTCTGAAATCCAAGTGCCTGCAGGCTGGCTTCCTTCTGGAGGCTCTCAGGGAGAACCCACTGCATGCCTCTCTCCTAGATTTGGGGGGTTGCTGGCTTCCCCGCCACCACTCCAATCTCTTTCTCCGTCTTCACGTGGCTTTCATGTCGTGTCCTTTTCCCCTTTTCTGCCCTTGTAAGGAGACTTGTCATTGGATGTGGGGCTCATCCTAACTCCAGAAGATCTCTTCTCAAAATCCTTACCTCAATTAGATCTGCAGAGGCCCCTTTCCCAAATAAGGTCACACACACAGGTTGCAGGTGGACATACCTTTTGAGGGGCGACCAGTCAACACAGATTGATGGTTTCTGGGCTCCATCCCCAGAATTTGTATTTCTAACAAGTTCTCAGGAGATGCTGATGCTCTGGACCAGGCACCAAACTTGGAAGACCGGTGCCACAGGCAAAACACTCCACGCCCACGTGATCAGATGTTCTGGTATTTAAGCACTAATGTCAGATGTGTGCTGAACAGACTATGACAGATGGTGGACTTTTGCCCCCATCTTTCATCCTTGACCACCTAATAAGTCCCTGCCCTGACTCCCTAGTGACCCCAATTAATCTTCAGGAGGCAGGAAGACCTACAGTACAAAAAAAGAGAGGTTGGGCTTAAGCCAGACCCAACTTTGCATCTTGCCAGGTGTGTGAGTTTGGATGAATCATTTCATCTCCCTGAGCCTGCTTCTTCCTTTGTAACATGGGGAGAAGAATCTTTTTTTTTTTTTTAAGTTTATTTATTTATTTATTTAGAAAGAGAGAGAGAGTGGGGGAGGGACAGAGAGAGAGGATGAGAGAGAGAATCCCAAGCAGGCTCCACAATGTCAGTGCAGGGCTTGACACAGGGCTCGAACTCACAAACCATGAGAGCGTGACCTGAGCTAAAAGCAAGAGTTGGGCACGTAACCGACTGAGCCACCCTGGCACCTGGGGAGAAGAATCGTGACTGGCCCAGTCATAGTTCCTGAAAGGCTTAATGGACTGTGTGTATAAATGAAGCCATTGCCACGGCTAAAACTCTCAGCAAGCCAGCAGTCCTGATGTGTGACGGGCACATGGTGGCTGGAAGGACTCTTGGCTCCAATTTTGCCACGTGACTGCAAGGGAATGTGTCCTGTCCCCTTCCTTCCTCTCCCGGCCCCGCAGAGCCCCAGATTCTTCCCCTCTGGCCAACTTACTGCCCGGCCACATCTCCAGAACGGACAGTGGCAGGCAATCGCTCGAGGTTGCCCACCTCCACTGCATTTCCCAAAGATGTGCCTCATTAGCTTTGATCTGGCTGGCTTACTTGCGCTGGGTCCCTGGTTTATTTCCAGCCACCACTTTGCAACATCACTGAACTGGCTTTGACACTTTCAGGACACTAGGGTGATGGCCTGGGCCAGCCAGCTGCCCGCTAGGAGACAGACGGGCACCAAGTCCCTGAGAAGGGACTGAGCTGGAATCAGGGACAAGGGATCATCTAATCTCCCAGGACCACAGAGGAGTGGCATCCTCAGAACGATAAGGTAGCAAGGAGGCCTTCAGCAATTCAGGAGGTGTTCTAGTGTCAGAAAGGCTTGGGTTTCAAACCAGAAGGCATCGCTAGCTAGCTGTGTGAACTCCAGAACTTCTTCAGCCTCGCAGAACCTCAACTACTCTATCTGTAAAATGGAGATCACGAGGGAAAGTGCCTCACGGGGTGTTGAGAGAAATCAGTGAAATAATCGACATTGAAGGGTTTAGCAGACGGCCCACCCAGCAGAGAGAAAGCACTCTGAAGCACCCTGCCAGCCGATTCCTCTCTCTCCCACGGGACAGGCACAGGGCCAGAATTATAGGCCCCCAAGACCCCAAGTGGATGCATACAGGACTCTGGTCATTCTTTTTAATACACAGAACATACACTTTACCACTCATCTGCGGCATTAGGTACCTTCACGTCATTAGAGGACCATCACCAACCATCCATTTCCAGAAGCCCTGGTCATTCTTGAAAGATGAGGAAGCAGGTGTGATGCATTAGTTCCTGAGCACCCCAGGCCTGCATGAAGCAGTGGGCTACTCAAGAAAGACTGGGGTGTCTGAGTGGCTCCGTGGGTTAAGCATCTGACTCTTGGTCTCAGGTCCTGATCTTACAGTTCGTGAGTTCGAGCCCTACAATCGGGCTCTGCACTGATGGCATGGAATCTGCTTGGGATTCTCTCTCCCTCCCTCTCCGCCCCTCTGCCTACCTGCCCCCCTCTCTCTCTGTCTCTCAAAATAAATAAATAAACTTAAATAAAAAGAGAGAGAAGGGTGCCTGGGTGGCTCAGTCAGTTGAGCCTCTGACTTCAGCTCAGATCATGGTCTCATGGTTCATGAGTTCAAGCCCCACGTCGGACTCTGTGCTGACAGCTCAGAGCCTGGAGCCTGCTTTGGATTCTGTGTCTCCCTCTCTGAGCCTCCCTCGCTTGGGCTCTGTCTCCTCTCTCAAGAATAAACAAACATTTAAGAGAGACAGAGAGAGGGAGAGGGAGCGAGAACAGCGGATCAAAGGACAGGGCTGGGGGAATGGGCAAAAGGGTTTTGGGAAGCCATCTCATCCATGCCCCTGCCTCCATAAGCAGTGATCCCACATGTTCCATCCCTGCCCTATAGTTCCCAGGCAAAGTGGCTTAAATACAGGACGTGCCTGGGTTCAAATCCTGGCTCTGCTTTACCAGCACTGTCGCCTTAGCCAAGATAGTTCTCTCTAGGCCTCCCTCTCCTCACCTGTAAAATGGGGAGAAAAAAGATCACCTATTGCATAGGTTTGCCAAGGAGCTGATAGATATAAAGAGCTCAGAAAAGAGCGACCGAGTAAGTAGGTGTTAGCTATTACTATTATAGCCCCTCCCAAAGCCTCCTGCAAGCATGCCCTTTTGGAAATTTCTTAGTGCGACCTCATTCTGTAATTCTGAGTCCTCATTAGGACTCATTAGGACAGGAATCCCTTCCCCAGCTGAGAAGCCCTGCTCATCGTAGCACACTGAGGTTTCTTTCGTGTCCTGGACAATGGCCCTTCCGCCAAAGGGGACTGAGGACAAGAATCACCCCCAAAATCTGCCCGCCAACCCAGAGTCGAGCCCCAATCTGGCCAATCACATGTGCTCACCCTGCAGTGGTTTCCTAGGTAACCAGTACTCTGTGCCAACAGAGAGACTGGATGCTGGGCGAGGGGGCGCTGAGGGAAGACACAGAGAGGGACCCAGGAGTGTAGACTGACAAAGTGAGGGTCAGAGACGGTGGGGGGGGGAGGGGAGGAAACAGAGGACAGAGACAGGCACGGAGACCAAGTGACACGAGCAGGAACGCAGGAAGAAATGCAGAATGCTGGAAACAAAGAAAAAAAGAAATTCCATCTCTTCTGCTATTTTCACACATATACGCACACGCGTGCACATCCACACACATGTGCACATACACGTATACACGCGCGCATATATGATCTCACACACACACACACACACACACACACACACACACACACCTAGCACCCTCTTCCATCTGCAAATCACGGGGAAGCTGGGCTTCCTAATGGCACAGCTGCTGTGTTCATTGGCATCCGGGACGCCTGCCAAAGCCATACCTCCAAATCAACTTACTGAGCTACCAGTATGGGACGGAGGAAGACCCCTGAAAAAACAGGTCCCGGCTGTTCCATCGAAAAGCAAGGCCACTCCCAAACCTGCCCGACTGCACCACAAGGTCTGGTACTTTGAGGGGACTGTCCCCAATGTCCCCTAGTGACAGGGAGAGAGAGAGAGAATGACTACGTGGGTGTCACACACCCTTTTAGGAACCTGTTTACTTTTCAGGTCCACAAAATGACAGGCTGAAAACAACTTAGAAAACCATTCTCTATGTGCCAGGTACCACTTAACATGTGTGATCTCATTTCAGCTACGCGGCACATGGCTGTCGGCCTGTTTGACGGGTGAGGAAACCAAGGCACAGGAAGGCCTGGCGTGCTGTCCAAGGTGCTGAACCACTCAGCTCCTCAGCCCTCCCAGGATGATCGCCCCATCCCAGCCAGCCTGAAAACTGCCTGTGCGTTACAGACTGAGTCCTGTTAGTGAAATGCCAGGGCCTGGGGTTCGAGGAGGTGACACCAACAGAGAGATCTGAAGGTCAAGGAGGAATTAGCAGGAAGAGGGAAGTCAGAATGGAAGGCAAGCATGTGGGGTGAGCCACGCAGGGTGAGAAACAGGTGGAATCGGGAAGGGGGGCAAAGTCCAGTGAAGGCAGGACCCTTGTGGAAGGCAGAGTTGAGACCCTTCCCGGAGGGAAATGCCACACACCCGCTGAAGATTTGTTCTTTAGGTGACGAGTCACATGATCAAATTTGCCTCTCAGGAAGAACACATCAGCCTCAGCCAAGAGAACAGATTGACTGAGGTTAAGTCCAGCTGGAGACACAGAGAATCTCACCTGCTTCTCCCCAGAAGGGCAGATAAAGGAAACCAACACACAGGGAGGAGAAGCCATTTGCCCAGAGTCTATAAACTTGTGGAGCCCGGATTCAAGTTTGAGTTCATCCAACCCCAGAGCCCAACGCTTCAGCACCAACACAAGCCCCTGTCGGGTGTTTCTTATAGACTCATCCGTCTCTCAGCCAAGAGGAATCTGGAAGATTCCACTGTGGCCCTATCCCCGACATCAGAACCAGATTCCACACACAGCAGTGAGAAAGAAAGTTAAGTATAAGCACCCCAGCTCTCTTCTGAGGGTTTGAAAAGTTTAATTCTCCATGTAGAATCCCTGGAAACTGCACAGGCACAAGGAATCCCTTCCTATTTGAACATCCATCCCAAGACCCAAAGCACTTAAAGCTCCCTGGGGGCTCGACTGTGCACCAGCCTAAGGTAGACCACCTTCTTTCCCCACATTCCATTTCCTGCTTGTGAACCTAAAAGCAAACACTTAGAACAAGTCTCGCAGAGTCTCTCTGAGTGAGGACCTGGGATTCCAGTATAACGATGCCACCCATTTGCAGAGGGACCTTTTATAAGTCTGGGGAACTGTGTGAACTATATCTGCCCAGTGTAACTGACAACAGGGGCTCTGTCTTTGGTTCACGGTTACAAAACAACAGCACATATCTACTGCACACCTACTATGTGCCAGGCATAGTGCAAGGTGCTTTATATTCTTGACACTTCAATTCTCAAAACATTTCTGTGACACAGGTATGGCTAGTACTCCCATTTTACTGATGAGCAATGCGAGGCTTGCGGGACTTAAGTGACCTGCCCACATTAATCAAATCAATACATATTCGTTGGGTGCCTACTGTGTACTAGGCGCTTTTCAAGATACTAGAATTACTCCAGTAAACATTAACAAAAAAGATGGTTCTCGGCGCACCTGGGTGGCTCAGCCCATTAAGCGTCAGACTTTAGCTCAGGTCATGATCTCATGGTTCGTGGGTTTGAGCCCCACATTGGGATCTGTGCTGATGGCTCAGAGCCTAGAGCCTGACTTGGATTCTGTGTCTCCCTCTCTCTCTGCCCCTTCCTCTCTCTCTCTCTGTCTTAAAAATAAACATTAAAAATTTTTTTTAACTTCAAAAAAACAAAAAAGATGGTTCTCATGGAACTTCTGTTCTAGAGAAAGGAAATAAAAAATAAGTAAGGATAGGGGCGCCTGGGTGACTCAGTCGGTTAAGCGGCCAACCTCGGCTCAGGTCATGATCTCGTGGTCCGTGAGTTCTAGCCCCGCGTCGGGCTCTGTGCTGACCGCTCAGAGCCTGGAGCCTGTTTCAGATTCTGTGTCTCCCTCTCTCTGACCCTCCCCTGTTCATGCTGTGTCTCTCCCTGTCTCAAAAATAAATAAACATTCAAAAAAAAATTAGAAAAAAAAATAAGTAAGGATAAATAAGCTTGGCGGGGGTGATACAAGCTATAAAGGAAAAAGAAAACATTTAAAGGGGATATCGTATCTGTCAGGAATCATTAGGCTGTGTTACAGTAACACACAATCCTGAAGAGCCAGTGGCTGGTCTGTCACTCACACTTCATGCGAAGTACGAGCCGGCAGAGGGATATGTTCACCATAGTCACTCAGGGACCCAGGCTGATGGAGACTCCATCTCAATGTGTGTTTGATCTCAGCGTGATCTCCAAGGCAAGGGAAAGAGGACACGGGAAATTACGTACTGGCCATTACAGCTTCCACAAGAAGTGACACACACGTGTCACTTCTGCTCATAATTCACTGGCCAAAGCAAGTCGCATGGCCACTCCTAGCTTAAAACGAAGACAAGCACGACCCTACTTTGCCCCTGGAAGGGGGAGAGACATTACTGTGTTCAGCCCTCCTGAACCTGAGCCTCCCTCAGAGTAGTGGGGGTGGGAGGCGGGAGCTGCTCAGGGTAGAAAGATCATAGAAAACGGACATGTAAACACCGGTCTTTCACAAGCCTGCACCTGCTCACTCGGCCAGGCTACTAAGATGACTTATCAATGGACGCTGACATGAGACAGTTCATGCAGCACAGGTACCCGAGAGAAGCCCTTGCCAAGTGAACTATGGCAGGGAGTGCATGCTGAAGGTCAAGTTCAGGGAGATGACGACCTGCCCAGGCTTCCTGACAAGCAGAGATTCTAGGAGCTGCAGACAAGACTCACTGCTTTGACCTCCCTTGGCAAATTCAAAGGACTTCCGTTTTGCTTTAGGAACTTTTAACTTTCTTTCTCTATTCCTTTCCACAGAGAGCCACAGCATGGAAACCATGGCAAACCTTGTAACCCTTCCACGGCGACAGGATTATTCACGTAGGCAAAGAATGTTAAAAGAGCATTTGAAAGAGGTGGGGAGGAACCTCACCTAGAAGCATGAAAGGCCATCTGGATTATCATTATCATTTTTATATCTAGTCGTTAGACAGGTGTGTCTTTTTTGCACGAACAGTGGCTGTACCCCGGACACGGTTTGGCAACCGTGAAAATTCCATCCTATTGTCTCTGAAAGCGTCACTGGTCCTTTGCTTATGCACATCTGGTCTGGACCCGAACGATGAGGTGGTGTCCAGACGGGGGCCCAACTCATGGAGTGGTGAGAGGCTGGGTTTGTGAGTGGGAGGAGAGAGAGAAAGAAGGAAAAGACAGGAGACGAGAGAGAAACAGACTGCCACTGTTAATGGGCTGTGTTCACTGTCACGGATGGAAACTGAGGACAGAAGAAGAACGCAGCAGGGGGAGGCCCAGATTTAAGTGACGCCTTCTTAGACTAGGACTGTGGTCTGGGACCCCTGGGGGAGATCAAGGCAAGGTTTCTGACACTCAGGCCACATTCAAGGGCAGCGGTCAAACGCCGGCTGTGTCTACTCCTAATGTCACCCCGGGGGGTGGGATTCTCACCCCTGTTGCACAAAGACACAAAGCTCTGGGGCGCCTGGGGCGCTCGGTCGGTTAAGCCTCCGACTTCTGCTCAGGTCCTGATCTCACGGTCTGTGAGTTCGAGCCCTGCATTGGGCTCTGTGCTGACAGCTCAGAGCCTGGAGCCCGCTTCAGATTCTGGGTCTCCCTGTCTCTCTGCCCCTCCCCTGCTCATGCTCTGTCGCTCTCTGTCTCAAAAATAAATAAACGTTAAAAAAAATTTATAAAAAAAAAGACACAAAGCTCAAAGGAAGGATGCAGACTATAGTCTACCGGGCCTCTGCTCCAACATCACACCTCAGCGTGCGTCCTCCCTGAGCCCTGTCCCTTGGCCCTGCTTGGTTTCCTTCCCCCCACTGGAAGTCATCTTGCTCATTCATGTGTTCTCCCTCAGCGTGGAGACCCGTCTCTGTGACTTTACTGCTGTATCCCCAGCATCTACAGATGGGCCAAGCACAGACGTTCCAGGTCAGAATCTGTGCACTGAATAAATGAAGGACTAGAGCCTGCCACTACATCTGTTTGAGCCTCAGCTCCCAGGGGAGTGGAGACTCCAAAGTCACGATCTAGGAAACGGGAGGTGAATCCAAGTGCAGGGACCCAGACATGGACAGGTGCAGGGGAGCCAGGAGCCTCGGGACCCAGCACAAAGCCTGCCTCGGCCAGGAAGCCTGGAGAACATGGCCGGGGCAGGAGAGACTCTGCTTCAATGGGAGGCAGACACAGGGGCCCACGGGTGGGAGAGAACCAAAGAGTGGGCCACGGGGAAACCCCGGCTTTTCCCAGTGCGCGAACGCTCAGGACCCCCACTTTTCAGGTTCATCGTCACCACACCCACCCTCCCAGCACGCACATTTCACATTTCTGTTTCAGGTTCCTGACTGTGCGCCTGTATCGCATATGTGCCCTTGATTAGAAGCCTGCGGGGCGCCTGGGTGGCTCAGTCGGTTAAGCGACCAACTTCGGCTCAGGTCACGATCTCAGGGTTTGTGAGTTCGAGCCCTGTACCGGGGTCTGTGCTGACAGCCCAGAGCTTGGAGGCTGCTTCAGATTCATTCATTCTCTTTCTTTCTCTCCCTCTCTCTCTCTCTCTCTCTCTCTCTCTCTCTCTCTCTCTCTCCCCCTCCCCGGCTCGCACTCTGTCTCTCTCTCTCAAAAATAAGTAAACATTAAGAAAAAAAAGAAGCCTTCCCCCACTGCTTACTGGCAAGTGGAAGGTGTAACTAGAAATGCACAAAAAGGGGCACCTGGGTGGCTCAGTCAGTTGAGTGTCCGACTTCGGCTCAGGTCATGATATCGCTTTCATGAGTTTGAGCCCCGTGTCGGGTTCTGTGCTGACAGCTCGGAGCCTGGAGCCTGCTTCCGATTCTGTGTCTCCTTCTGTCTCTGCCCCTCCCCAGCTCTCTCTCTCTGTCTTTCAAAAATAAACATTAAAAACTTAAAAAAATAAAATACAGAATCAGTACTGCTGTGCCAAGCCAAATTAGAGCCCGAAGCCAATAACCAGTAAATACCCTGCTCACACTAGTCCAGGAAATGGCTGTGTACCTAGTGCCAGGGGCTCATAAGGGGCAGCATCGTATCTCATGCCCTCAAGTTACAAAACACTCAATACTCCTGTGGTGCTTTAGCAAATATTCTGCCACTGAAGCCTCAGTAAAACCTGTTGAGGCCCATGAGACCCAAAGAGGAACTCTATTTTTCCGCCGTGGCAGCTGGGGCCCAGAGGGGTTAAGCAACCTGCTCCAGGCCCCACGGCGGGATCCCAAGTACCCAGACTCAGTCCTTATTTCTACTCCAGAGTCTTTGCCTGTTAGATTGATTGGAACGCCTCCCTCTATCTTCGCGGTCCGCCTTCGTGGTCTGCATGGAATACTGGTGGATCCCTCCAGCCAGGGTGGACAGATTTAGCCATGCAGGACACCCAGGTGCGTTTGAATTTCAGATAAACAAAGGATAATATTTTAGAGTAAGCCCCATGTAATATTTGGGACACACAAAGTTACCTGCTGTTCATCTGACCCTTGAGTTTCTCTGGGCATCCTGGATTGCCGTTAGCAACCCTAGCTGCAACAGATTTGGGATAACAAAAATAATCGGATAATAAAAGGAATCGCCTAAGCGGGCACTTACCTGCCCCCGCTTGTGCCCTCCCTCACTCAAGTCCAGCCCCACTGGCCTTCTCTCCTTTCAGCAGGCACAGGGAGCTGTTGCCAACCTGAAGGACCCTGTACAGGTCCTTCGGTCAGCTTGTGATGTTCCTTCTCCCACTACTGAATGGCTCTCTTCTGTCCTCCGAGCCTTGGCTTGAACGCTTCCTCCTCAGAGAAGCCTTCCAGTTACTTTACGTCCTATTTCCCTCTCTGCCTGTTTGCTTCTTTTACGGCAGGAGTCATAACTTGCAATGCTTTTCTTACATGGCTGGTCACTTGCTTTGGGGCTGTCCCTCCACAGGGCAGCTGCCGCGCCTGGCGGGCCCCGTCTCCGCGCCCAGCTTCCCACACAGTGTCCAGCATGTAGAAAGCGCTCAACAAATGTGCGGAGTCGCAAGAACCACTGGGCAGCCCCAGGCCAGCAGCACCCTGCCGGTCCTCAAAGCACCTTCCCACGTGATCTCATGCCCACGTTCCCTTTAACCCGGGCAATGCGCAAAACTGCAAAGTTCAAAGGCTTTGCTGCCCTGCAACAGTCTTAGACCTTTGGACTCACCAACTGTCACGTTACTTCTCTTCACAACAATAACAACCAAAAATATATGTATATTATATAACTCTAGATGGGGGAATAGTCATCAAAAATATTTCCCTGCCTAACATCATCCTGTTATTATTTTGACATCTGTGTAGGCTGGGGAATGATTCTTTTAACACTGTGTGTGAGGCATATTTATATCTCCGGCTGTAGCACGGAGCATATGCAAAGGCTTTGGAAGCCTATTCTAGTAGGTCTTGCCTATAGCCGTAGCAGGCCCCGTGTGGAGGCCGGGAAAAGCGTCCCTACTGTTTACTATGGTTAATGGGGATTAGCATCCAAGTGGCAGAGTGATAGCCAAGGCTTGCTGTTCCTATATGCCAGTTCCTTCGGTCCCAGTGGAGATAGGAAGATTAGAGCCAAAAGGCTCACCTCTCCCAAAACGAGCACCTTGACTTGAAAGGCACATCGTCTGATTCCAAGGAATCACAGAGGTGGCTACCAACCACCCAGAGCCTGGTGGGCCCAGTGCTGGGCTTAGGCTGCTTCCGGGCCTTATTTGTTCTGATCGTCCACGTCGCCCTCTGTGATAAGTTCCATTCTCCCCGCTCCTCAGAGACAGAAAGAGGCCCAGAGAGAGGTTAAAAACAAAAACAAATAAAACGGTCCCATGTCCTCCGGATGACAAGACACAGAGCAGGGGAATTCAACCTCAGTCTGTTGCTTCCGAAGGCAGACATGAGGTCTGGAGACAGCTCAGTTAATACCCTCACCGTCCTCACTGGCAGCCCCCATCAGACGAAGGAGGGGGAAGGAATCCAAATGGTTTTCCCAGGATGATGACCGGACAGCCTAAATAATGTGGCAGGGTGGAGCACAGCGAGGGAAGGGAGAAAGCCAGGATACTGGGGTTGGGTCCAATTGGGGTTCGGCAGGGTGAGACCCTGGACCAAGGTCGTGACGTTTGTGAATCCCAGCTACCTCACCTGTAAAATGGGGGTAAACAACAGGAATTACTTCCTACATCGGTCTGCTCAGGCGACAGTAACAGGGCACCAAAAACTGGTGGCTTAGACAACAGTCTCACAGATCGGGAGGCTAGAGGTCTAAAGTCAAGGTGTCCAGAGGTGCCTGGGTGGCTCAGTGCATTAAGCGACCCACTTAGCTCAGGTCATGATCTCGCAGTTTGTGAGTTTGAAGCCCATGTCAGGCTCTGTGCTGACAGCTCAGAGCCTGGAGGCTGCATCAGATTCTGTGTCTCCCTCTCTCTCTCTGCCCTACCCATGTGTGCTTTGTCTCTCCCTCTCTCTCAAAAATAAACAAACATCAAAAAAAAATTTTTTTTAAATCAAGGTGTCCACAGGCTGTGAGGGAGACTTGTTCCAGGCCTCTCCTTGGCGTGGACATGTCTGCCTTCTCCTGTGTCTTCCCTTGTCTTCTCTCCATGCATGTCTCTGTGTCCAAACCTCCCCTGTTACAAGGATACCAGTCCTATTGCATCAGGGCCCACTCTAATGGTCCCACTTGAACTTGACTCCCTCTGTAGAGATCCCATCTCTAAAGAAGGTCATATTCTGAGGTTCTGAGGTTTAGGACTTCAACATATGAAACGTGGGGGTGGGGAGGGACACAGCTCAACCCATAATATGACCTCATGAGAATGTTTGATTGATTACTACAGAAAACATACATGGAAACACCTTTCCAAATGTCCATCCCCAACACAAAGCCAATGCATACCTTGGCCAAATGGTCTAGGATTATGGATTGCTCTTTGGTGAACTACTTGATGCTGTTAATGTGTATTGGCCTGGAGTTGGACCCCCACCAGCCAGAGATATCTCCCCTACAACTCAAACACCAGCAAACAGCAGGCCAATGTCAAGGTGCCCGCATGGTGTATGGTAACCCTGAGCACATGCAAAACCTTCAATGACCCACCCCGACAAGCTGATACTTGTAGCTATTTTAAGCTTGGAGTGAAAGCTTGGAGGAGAACCTTTGAGGCTGTAGCATTTTACACCCAGCTTCACCATTTCCCAGCACCACGGCTCCCTCCCTAGGCCTCGACTTTGCTCATGCGTAAATGGGGAAGATGATGAACACCTATTATGAGAGGTGTGAGAATAAAAAAAAAGGAGGCGCACAAAAGCGCCTCCTGGCTTGGGGCCAAACGAGCAGATACTTGTCAACATGACCTCCCCTTGCTTGTGGCCACCAGGGAGCCCTTGAGTAACAGGCACAGGAAAGGACCCCGTGTCCCACCAAACTTTAGCAGATGCTGAGAATCACCGCTTCCCATAGAGGCAAATCCAGCAACTCTGGGGCCAGCCTGGGATGTGGCATTTTAAACAAGCGTGCAGGTGTTGTTACCGCCAGGTGAAAAGGGACTCAAGTTGGTATTCACCCAATTGTTGGCAAAGCATTTATTTTTAAATGCACCTCTAGCCCTACCTAATCGGAATCTCCAGGGGGCAAGCCCTGCACATGTATATGTGGAAACAGCTCCCCAGGCAATTGTGCAGTAGACTCTTGATGAAGAATCACCAGTTTGGAGAGCTGCAGATCAGATCCCCTTTGGTGCGTATTTAAAATACAGGCTCTGAGGCCCTTACTCCCTGGACTCGGATTCTTGGGTCTGTGGTAAAGCCCCAAAATCTGCATTTTTAACAAGCTCCCACTGAATACGAGTCCCTCCCCAGACCTAATGTTGGTCTACACGTCTGACCTTGATGCCTACAGGTGAGTCCACCATAGGTGGGCCAACACAGATCCTGTTGGCCCGGAGAAGTTGACTCGGAGAGCTGGCTGTTACCTCCTTGCATTCCAGCCCCTATTAGGTGACCGCAGCCTTCCTCGGACAAAGCCTGGTTTGCCTCCACCCTGAAAAATACATTTCTCTCCTGCCTCTACCGACACGTATTCCATCTCCGTGAACGTCCCCTAGCACGTCTCCCATCATTTCGTGTGCTGAGCAGCACACACGTGCTTTCTATGCCTTCTGCTGCCCTGTATAAAGAATCAGACCACAGCCCATTTGCACATACAGCCCCCAAAACTCATGCATCCATTCAGCCAGTATTTCCTGAGCTCCTGCTATGTGTCTGGCCCTGAAGTGTGCCCTGGGGAGTCCTTGGTGAGCCCTTGCCTCTCCTCCCACCACCAAAGCTCACAGCCTACTAAGGGAGAGAGGTGTGGGACCCAGAAAGCACATCTGTGCCCCCAGCATCACGAAAACCACGGATGACAGCATTGACTAGGGTCTGGAGGTCCGGACAGCAACCCGCGAACTCTGTTTAACAAGGACTCGCAGGCTGCTACCAAGGACAGTTGGTGGTTTTCATCCACTCTCACCTGAGTGCAAGAAAGGTTTTTCTAAAATACACCTTGGTTGACTGGGGCACGTGGTGGCAGGTGGTTAAGCATCCGACTCTTGATATGGGCTCAGTTCATGATCTCCCAGTTTGTGAGATCAAGCCCCGCATCAGGCTCTGCGCTGATAGCGTGGAGCCTGCTAGGGATGCTGTCTCTCCCTCTCTCTCTGCCTCTGCCTGCCTCTCTCTCTCCCTCTCTCCAAAGAAATAAACATTTAAAATTTTTTTAAATAAATAAAATAAAATAAAACAAAATACACCTGGGTTGAGTAACGAAAAGGACAATATCAACTTTGCTACTCCCTCAACAATTCTAGAATTCCTCTGTATTTTCAGGATTTCTCTGGGCGGCCACGACCTCCAGAGCTCCGTGATGGAAGCAAGGGTAGGTGGATGTGGAGGGTGCTGTCAACTTCTGCTCGGGTGTTGTAAACCAGAGAGGGATAGCGACTCATTCCCCAGTGAGTCCAATGAAGCCCCAGGATAGCTCTCATGAAACTGGGATTTGAGCAGAGAATCGAGACACCTTCTTCCGGTGACTATCACCAAGACTAAGGAAATAGTGGGTGTGGAGCACAGAATTAGAGAGAGCAAGCCATTAATCATCCCCCAAATACTTAGGTGGAGCCCACTGAGTGTTGGGCCCTGTAATAGAACCAGAAAGACGGTGCATAGAAAAAAAATCACCACGGTCATTGCTCCCACTGTGCTCAAAGCAAAGACTCTAGAACAAGGATGCCTGAGTTCTAATCCTAGCCCTACTTACTTGCTGTGTGGTCTTCCATAAATCACTTACCCACTATGTGGCTCAGTTTCCCCACCTGAAAAATAGGCATAATCGTAGTACTTCCCTCACGAGGCTGTTGTGTGGATTATATAAACACGTGTGCAGTGCTTAGAACAGCACCTGGCACAGAGAAGAGGTTTGAAACAGGTAAGCTATGGCGATGATGTCGACGGACCAATTTAACAGGATTATTCATTTAACAATGATGTGTGTGAATACAAACTTGCATCTGTGATCACGGGGACATTCTGACAGGGTGAGGCAAAGGGATTGGATTTGGAAAGGTCAGAGAAAGTTCTCGAAGAACAGAGGAAGTTCCACTATTTGAGTGGAAACTTCAAGGCCAAGTCCAACTCGGGTTGGACTAGAGAGAACAGTGAGTCAGAAAGCGAGCACAAAGCAGTATGTACAAAGGCCCTGTGGCCAGAGGGCACATGGACGTTTCCAAGCACTAAAAGGAGGTCGGTGTAAATGGAATGCAGAAAGTGAAGGGGACATAGGTTGAAAGGGGGCTGGAGGTGCAGGCAGAGGCCAGAGAGAGGCAGCGCATGTTGAAGATTTCCCTCTAATGTAAGCATGCCTCTGCCTGGAGGCAAGTCTAAACCCTCCCCACATGGGGCAATTTATTCTTTGCCACTTCATCAGCCATCTCCAGAGGAGTTTCACAAACCCCCTTAGCAAAATCCTACTGTTGCCCTGAAAATAAGTCAAATTTGTCAGCTATTTTTAAAAGGAGGTTATGATGGAAAGTTAAAGGCATTCTCCTTGATTCGCCAATAAGAACTGCTGTGGCTGTGTGTGTAGTCAAATGACTTACAAGGCTCCTTGGCTCCCAGAAATATCGGGGAGTTTAAAATAGAACAGTCATCATTTGCTGCTGAGGAAACTTCAGTGCTACACAAAAAGGCAGAAGAAGAAAGAGAGTAATGTTAGCCAAGGCCAAGTGTGCATGGGGGAGGGGGCCGAGCCGGCGATGGGCTCCGCCCTGGTGTTTCTAATTCCACCCCCACGCCCCGCTGTAAAGCTAAAGATCTTTAGTACCCCGACTTTTTACAGATGACTGAACTAAGTCTCCTTTGATGGTTTGAGGCCAGTGTCTCAAGCAAAGCCTGGATCTATTGTGGGCCTGCTACCCTTGATTAACGGTCAAGGTGAGGAAGAAAGACAAAGCGATGGTCAAAGGGCTAGCCGTAGGTTAGCTGGTCCCCGCTCATCAGAGTGACCTACCTGGCCAGTTTGCCTGGGACTCTCCCAGTTTTTAACAGTGAAAGGCCTGCCAGGAAACCCCCTAGTCCCAGGCCAAGCGGCGCGGCTCCCGGGGTACCGGAGCCCCCCGAGCAAATTCCGGATTGAGTAAGGAGGCACCTTGTTTCGTGGCAAGGCTGCTCACACTCGAAGCCCCTGTAAACTTACAATAAATAAGAACGCGTGAGCCTAAGGGAATTGAAGAGTTGAGGCCACGTTTTCCAAACCCAAGGATGGAGTCATCTACTCTGTGATCAGAGGACTGTTGAACTCGCATTAAGTGCCCGGCATGGATCTACGACATCATTTCTGCCCTTGCAGACATTGTATTCTAATGGGAAAGATGTAAAATTAGGCCAAAGTACTTCTGACTGACGTGGCCTTTGACAAGTACGCGATGTAGAAGGCACAGACTAGGGGGGAAAGGACGGGGACCTCTCTGGCTGGAATGGTCACAAGCACCTCTTGGGGAGGGGACACGGACCTGAGATCTGGACCGAGAAGCCACGTCCAGCATCTGGAGGCAGAGCGTTCGAGGCCAGCGCAAATGTGCCATCGCTGAGGCAGACAGGAGCATGGCTGGCAGGTGTCAGGTACACGGGGAAAGGTTCGGATTGCTGAGCTCAGGGAGGAGAGGGACCAAGAAAGGTGAGTTCAGAGTGGGAGCTCATGCAGAAGGGTGCAGAGTTTAAGCCCAGCGGATGAGAAACCTGTGGACGGGTGCCGGGGTGAAACAACACAATCCAATTTACCGTTTTAAAACAAACGCTTGGACAGCAGATGGAAAATGGATCTCAAGAGGCCAGCGAGGCAGCAAGCAGGCCTGTTTAGCACGGGTGACAGGTGGTGGAGACTCAGGCCAGGGTCCAAGCACTGGGACAGAGGAAGCGATCTGGTGTATACCACGTAAGACAGACAGGACGCCAGCCCAGGGGAAGGGTGGGAGACAGGGAGGAGAGGCGGAAGGGAGTCCTAAAGGATTTCCTCGTGTCTAACAACCACATCAAGCCACGCCCTAAAATTGTGAGCCTCAGTTTCCCCGGCCGTAAGCGAGAACAGCCAGGCCCACATTGACGGTTGCTGGGAGGACCAAATACGTGCCCCGCGCAGGGCACAGCCCAGGTAGCATTAAAAAAAAAAAAAAAAAAAGTTTTCCATTAGTGTCTTGCAGGTTTGGTTAAAGAAATTTAACTTAATCCAGGAAAACACAAGTGACTCTCCAGCAACCTGGAGCCATAGGGCCTTCGCAGCTCGGTGAACTCATCTGAATAGGGTTTGGGCACAGTGTTCGCCAGTCAGTTGTACTCTCGCCACAGTGGGTTCAAGACTCCAGAATTTCTTTTTTTTTTAATTTTTTTTTTCAACGTTTATTCATTTTTGGGACAGAGAGAGACAGAGCATGAACGGGGGAGGGGCAGAGAGAGAGGGAGACACAGAATCGGAAACAGGCTCCAGGCTCTGAGCCATCAGCCCAGAGCCCGACGCGGGGCTCAAACTCACGGACCGCGAGATCGTGACCTGGCTGAAGTCGGACGCTCAACCGACTGCGCCACCCAGGCGCCCCAAGACTCCAGAATTTCTGTGCGACTGGCAGCTCTGAGTATTTAAAAGATGGGGTTGATTCACTCCTCATCCACAGCAGTGAGGCAACGGAGGAAGCTCTCCAGATAAGGCTGTTTGTGGAGCTCTCAGAAGACAGAGCCCAATGATGCAGCTCCCTGGTCTTAGTTCTTTGCCCTCCCACGCATAACCCTTAATCATCCTTAGACCCAAACAGTTCAGGTGACATGTTCCCCAAGAGTTATCAGAAAAATGAGCTTACTTCCAAAGCCCAGAAGCCTATTCAGGAAAAGGGAGGAAGATCACTAATGGGAGCATAAAGCCTTTTGGCAATCAGGTTCTAACTTGGACTTTCACACAATATTGCTTTTCTTTTTTCTTTTCTTTTCTTTTCTTTTCTTTTCTTTTCTTTTCTTTTCTTGGTGTGTTATTTTTCTAATGGCTGGAGCTTTCTAGCATCTGTGGGTCAGCTAAGTTTGGTCCTTCCTCAAGGGTTTAAGGGTTGCAATGAGGAGTATTTAAAGTCTAAAAATGCCTTGAAAACACAAACACTATATGCGGGCATGACTGAGGGCACAATGGACTCTAATTCAAAGTGGTACTCCCTCAGAACTGGACAGCAACATGCAGAAGAATAAAACTAGACCACTTTCTTACACCATTCACAAAAATAAACTCAAAATGGATGAAGGACGTGAATGTAAGACAGGAAACCATCAAAACCCTAGAGGAGAAAACAGTGAAAAACGTCTCTGACCTCAGCCGCAGCATTTTCTTACTTGACACATCTCCAAAGGCAAGGGAATTAAAAGCAAAAATGAACTACTGGGACCTCATCAAGATAAAAAGCTTCAGCACTGCAAAGGAAACAATCTAAACAAAACTAAAAGGCAACCGACGGAATGGATAAAAATATTTGCAAATGACGTATAAGATAAAGGGTTAGTATCCAAAATCTGTAAAGAACTCACCAAACTTAACACCTGAAAAACAAATAATCCAGTGAAGAAATGGGCAGAAGACATGAATAGACACTTCTCCAAAGAAGACATCCAGACGGCCAACAGATACATGAAACAATGCTCAACGTCATTCCTCATCAGGGAACTACAAATCAAAACCACACTGAGATACCTCCTCACGCTGGTCAGAGTGGCTAAAATGAATAAATCAGGAGACTATAGATGCTGGAGAGGATGTGAAGAAACGGGAACCCTCTTGCACTGTTGGTGGGAATGCAAACTGGTGCAGCTGCTCTGGAAAACAGTGTGGAGGTTCCTCAAAAAATTAAAAATAGACCTACCCTATGACCCAGCAATAGCACTGCTAGGAATTGACCCAAGGGATACAGGAGTGCTGATGCATAGGGGCACTTGTACCCCAATGTTTACAGCAGCACTCTCAACAATAGCTAAATTATGGAAAGAGCCTAAATGTCCATCAACTGACGAATGGATACAGAAGATGTGGTTTATATACACAATGGAATACTACGTGGCAATGAGAAAGAATGAAATCTGGCCACTTGTAGCAATGTGGATGGAACTGGAGGGTATTATGCTAAGTGAAATAAGTCAGGCAGAGAAAGATACCATATGGTTTCACTCCCATGTGGATCTGGAGAAACTTAACAGGAGACCCTGGGGGAGGGGAAGGGGGAAAAAAGTTACAGAGAGGGAAGGAGGCAAACCATAAGAGACTCTTAACTACTGAGAATAAACTGAGGGTTGATGGGGGGGTGGGAGGGAGGGGAGGGTGGGTGATGGGTATTGAGGAGGGCACCTGTTGGGATGAGCACTGGGTGTTGTATGGAAACCAATTTGACAATAGATTATAATTAATAATAAAAAAAACAAAGTGGTACTTCCTCTGGAAATATGGACTGCTTCCAACATTCACTGTTACTTGCTCACTTGTTTATCTAAACCATGTGGCCCCAGGTATGCAAAAATGCTGCTCAAGCTGGGAAGAGGAGGAGGAGGAGGAGGAGGAAGAGAGGAAGTAGAGTTGGGAGGAGAAACTGGGAAAGAAGAAGAATGAGAGGAAGAAGAAAAGAAACCAAAAACAAAAGCAGAATGTAGGTAAGAAGATGGGTAGTAAAAACCAATGGCAGAGAGGGAACACGAATTCCAAACCCCAAACCAGCCGTAGCTGATGTGTACTCGGTACATACTCTGTGCTAAGCTTGTGTGGAAGCCTAGTCTCATGGGATCATTTTTTTACGTTTATTTATTTTTGAGAGAGAGAGACAGAGTGTGACCAGAGAGAGGACACAGAATCCGAAGCAGGCTCCAGGCTCTGAGCTGTCAGCGCAGGGCCCGACGTGGGGCTCAAACTCACAATCTGTGAGATCATGACGTGAGCTAAAGTCAGGTGCTTAATCAACTAAGCCACTCCGGCGCCCCACCATGGGATCATTATTAACCCCATTTTCAGAGGATAAAACTGAGACCCAAAGTCACCCAGCGAAGGAGTGGTAAAAGAGAAGCACACAAAGTTACCCCGCTTCCATACACAGATATTTACTCGTGGCAAAATATTTGGGGTTTTCCTGGCACACCCTTCTTGATGAATCTTTAGGAGATGGGATGTCCCACGAAAAGAGCTTAAGCCTATTCTGTTGCTCGTTTGTTAAGGGACTAAGGCAAGACAGGAAACACCTCCCCAGTGATTAACTTTAACATTTTGTTATATACCGATGTATCTCGAACTCTTTCCATATCCCTCTCCCGATCACATTGTCATATTATTCATACAATTTGGTAACCGTGCTTTTTATAAATTTACCAAAGACATCCTAGACACCCTTCCATGCCAAAACTTATTCTACATCCCCATGATGTGATGTCATAATACTTCATTTATGTAACATCCCCTTTTATGGGCATTCAGTTTGACCCCTCCATGCTGATTTTCTTGGGATAAATTCCTAGAAGTCGTTTCTCCTTTTGAGGAGATGTACAGCCCTCTGTCCTCGAAACCTTGAATAGACACGTGTAGAGGCACATGAGAAAACAAACATCAAGGGGAAAAAAGTATCAGCAGTGGGGTTCCGCATGCGGAACCACCCACAGACAGGGAGAGGCGGACCCCCATACCATCACCTCTCCGATTTGAGCATTTCACGAGGGCAGAATCATCTGAAAGCATGAGCTGAGTTGGGGGCGGCAGGGCGAAGCCAGGACACTTTGACCTCACCGGGAGGAAGAGCAGCTGAAGAAATGAGAACTTTTCCTTTGTGTAATTCTCCCCTCTTGACAGGGAAGATTTAAGGCACACACAGAGAAGAAATCTGTGCTGTCCATAGCTGCTCACTTTAGTTACAACAACACGGGCTGGTCTCTGATCTCCAGCTCCCTCGCCACTATCAATGATCCGGCGGGGGAAAACAACACAGAGGACACAGTTTCCTCCCCAGAGGGTAAGGAACAAAACCACACTTGGTCATTTCTCCATGAATCCTCATTTCAAACCTGGAGCAAGAGAAGCAAAGGAAGTGATTACCTACCAAGAGCTGACTGCCCATGGAGCACAGGGCAGGGCCCTTCACAAGCAGTCGTAAAAGGAATCTTGGGTCATCTGGTCAACCAGCTTATTTTACAGACGCGGATGCTGGATTTGGAAATGTTCCTCAACTCACCAGAAATGACATTAACTGTTAAGGAACAGAACCACCCCAGGGCCCAGGTATGCTAACTTCTAACAGAGAGCACTGGGGCGCGCGCACACACACACACACACACACACACACACACACACACTCTCTCTCTCTCTCTCTCTCTCTCTCTCTCTCTCTCTCTCCTCTCTCTCTCTCTCTCACCAAAATTAGAATGGCTGCTCAAAGCTTTGGATTTGCCAATAATTCCTGGATGTGCCTTGAAGGGCCAGGAGCAAAAAGTAGATTTAAGGTTACTTTCCCTTGTTAGACATTCCAGCACCTCACACACTGGACCAGAAACGTTGGCTCAAAGGATTTAATGAATTGAATGACATAATCAATCAATAAATAATAGGAGAAATGAAATATTAAATGAGCGAAAGTATCTAATTGAATAATTAATTCATGACTGAATCATCTACTCAGTGAAACCCACGTATACTCGACAAGCAGGTCCCATGCCTTCTAACGACTATGGAGTTCTCTTAAAGTCCAAAGCTGACCTTACAATCCAGCTTCCTTTCTAGACTCCTAGATGCACAAAGTGCTTCTTAAAAATGCTGTGGGTCCATAAGCCATGTTCAGTGGCTCAAAAGACTTCTGAGAAATTGCACCTTCAAGACCAGCCTGGATTTGCTTTGGGTTCCTTGAATGCTTGCCCTCCTTACCACACTGATCAGAAGTCTTGAGGACCCCACCAGATTTTGAGTGTGACAAAATGAAACATCAGAGAAGCGACTTGTTTACTTCCTCAACACCAGTTGTGTGAGAGATGCCATTTATCATAACAACAGAGTTGACGTGGGAAAACAAGTAACAAATGAGTTGTTTGGTATGCAAATTTTGGAGACTGCTACTTCAAAGCTGAGCCTTCCGAATCCATCTCAAGAAATTCCTGGGGCGAGGGCAGGGGCTGGGGGGGGGGTCTCCTGGGGCGAGGGCAGGGGCTGGGGGGGGTCTCCTGGGGCAGTGTCCTTTCAGAAAGCCTCAACAGGCTGCACGATCAGCTCAGCTAACAATTAAGTCGGAATGCCAGGCGTTAAAAACGAACCAGCCTTGGGGTTTGCTGGACAGGATCTGAATCCCACTTGTGAACAGGGTAAGCCTGAGTACACTTGGCTTCTCCGAGTCTCCACGTCACTTTTACAGGAAGGAACATACGTTAACAGCCACAACCTCACGGGGCGGCGGTGAGGATCCAATGAGATGATGCATCTTAAGCCCGCGACACACGGTCTGGGACATGGTTATTGCTTGCCATGCTTTAGCGACCTTATTATTAAATATCATCAGTGGTATTAAGCCCATAGGGTGGTGAGAGTCTCAAGTGAGATAAAAGCCACAAAGAATCTAACACAGATTCTGGCACTCGGGAGGAACTTGATATGTGTTTATTTCTTGTCACTTTTTCCAGATGGCCCTACTGGGGGTTTTCTGAATGTATTCTCTTTCTGAAGGGCAGAACCATTGGTTGGTAAACACCCAGCACCCCCTCCAGAAAGCCACTGTCAGAAAGCCAATTCCTACGCCCCGGGCAAACTCCTCTCGGCTGCCTAAGAAAGTCTGTTTAAAACAAGAACTTCAAGGGGCGCCTGGGTGGCGCAGTCAGTTGAGCGTCCGACTTCAGCCGGGTCACGATCTCGCGGTCCGGGAGTTCGAGCCCCGCGTCGGGCTCTGGGCTGGCGGCTCGGAGCCTGGAGCCTGTTTCAGATTCTGTGTCTCCCTCTCTCTCTGCCCCTCCCCCGTTCATGCTCTGTCTCTCTCTGTCCCAAAAATAAATAAACGTTGGGAAAAAAAAAAAAAAAAAAAAACAAGAACTGCAAATCTGCCACAGTCTGGGGCTGGAGGGGTGCCAGCATCGGAAGCCACAGCTGGAGGCCCTGGCCCCATCCCCAAAGGCTCCGAGAAAGGTTTCTGATTTTCCCCACGATGGGTGAGGCACCATGGGCTAGTGGTCTGATTAACGGAGGGACAGACAGCCTGAGGGTCGTGAGCAGGGAGTGAGCTGGCTGGCTCCCTTCTCGCGGGGTGGGCAGGAAGGGCGGAAAGGGACGCATTAACGCTCTGGGGGAACTCCCAGAAAGGAACCCTCGAAACGTGGGTGTCAGGGGCGGAGCTGAAGACTTAGGAGTGGGGCAGACCTGGGGCATGAATACACTTCCAGCCTTCCTGTTTGCCCGTCCTAGAAAATAGCAAACCAGGTCCCCTGGAGAGAGACCCGCACTCCTGCGCATCATCTTCGATGCGAGCGCCTTTAGTCAGGTCTCTTTCCTGTGGCCAGCACCAGGCAGAGCGCTGTGGCGGGGAAGGACTGGGGCGGGGGGAGGGGGGGGGGGGGGGACTAAAGGCGCTCGCATCGAAGATGATGCGCAGGAGTGCAGGTATCTCTCCAGGGGACATGGGTTGCTATATTCTAGGACG
>NW_024412453.1:8978455-9046523 GCF_014898765.1 Herpailurus yagouaroundi
GGGGGGGGAGGCGGAACACAGACCAGGAGCGGCTGCTCCAGGTGAGAGCTTCCAGAAAGACATCCCGGGAGAAATGGCTTTACAACCGAAGCTTGAAGGATGAGGGGAAACTAGCCAGGGGGAGTAGAGGTAGCGTGCTTTGGGCGGAGGAATCCAAGCTATCAGATACCTGGGAGGTGAACAGGAGACTCAGGTAAGGAGTTTAACTTCCCTAGTTAGAGCAATGGGGAGCCACGGAGGGCTTGAGGCAGGAGGAAGCCCCATCAAACTTAGGAACATGCCCCGGCTGCTTTACAGTGAATACTCGTTCTCTCAATCACTTGCTGTGTGTTTAGGGGTCATTTACACCCTCTCTGAGCTCTATCTCCTGGAAGATGAGACAAGAGAGCTGACAGTAGAGATCAGGGCAGGAATGCATCCTGGCTCCCCCAGCGGCAGGCCCAGGAAATCCTCTGTGTCACGGCAGTCCCTGCCCCCTCCCAAAGGACCTGGGAACCCTGCTCTCTGGGAGCCTGGATCCCGTATCCAGAATGTCTCTCACATTAAGAAGCAGCTCAAAAATCCTGTGTCGGCCCAGACAGGACTTGAACTGAGGTTCAAGAAAAAAACAGCCTCCCTCACTAAGGTCTCTCCTGGCGCAGATAGGCTGTGACGCGACGTTCATCTTGCACACACAGAATACACAGGCACGGGGGGAAACTTGCCTCTCCCCAGGAAAGGGGCTGGAGGGGGGGGAGCAGATGAGATTATCTGTCTAGCATCAGCGTCACCTCCAGACCACAGCTTCCTGGTGATGGTCTGATTAATATGCCGTTGCATTTGGAGAAAATTAATGGGCTCTGATGGTTATTTGGAGCCTGCCTTCTCAATTCCGCTGTGAGAGAGTTACGGATTTAAACAAACACTGACATATAATAAATCTGTGCTCAGCACACTGGACGGAAGGTCTGACTTAACAGGCCTGACCGTCTTGAAATTTGGATTGAATTCGTAACAGTGACATGGCCCGGCTTATCAGCAAGGACAAGCCGCAGCCAGGGAAATGACAAAAACCTTCCTTACCCAGCCCCTGGTGGCCTCTTCCATTGGGGCAGCCACACAAGATCTCTCCGGCCACTCTATCCCATTTTCCGGCTTTATTTTCTTCCCAGGACTTATCTGGGTATGAAATTATCTGGTGTATGTCTTTGCTTATGGACTCATCCCAGTACACTTAAACTCCCCAGGAGGTTTACCGATCCCAGCATTTTCAAGGAAGCCAGGCACATAGTAGATGTTCAATAAGTATTTCTTGAGTTCGTAAGTGAATGAACACATTCATTACTTCTGCCATATCCATGGACTATCTTGTGTTACTTAAACCAAGACGGGGCATCATGATTAGTGGTGTGGGCTCTAGAGTCAGAATTCCAGCAGAAATCCTTGCTCTGTCATTAACAATGTGACCCTGGGCAAACCACTCATCTGTCCACACCTGTAAAATGGTTTTCTAACACCCACCTCATAGTAAGCAATCAATGAGATGATACAGGTAAGACACTTAGAATAATACCCAGTAAGGAATCAAAGTTACCCGTGAAAAACTTACACGTTTTTTACAGTGACTCACGCTTTTGCCTTAAAAACACTTTAAAACCTTCAATAACTCCCACTAAAAAGAACAAACACGTTGAATCTCTAGAAGGAGCTTATAAGGTGGGTACTATTGATATCGGGTCTTACAGATCAGGAAACTGAGGCACAAGGAATCGGCACAAGGTCACGGGGCTAGGAACTACAGGGAAGGGATTCAAACAGGAAGCAGGGTTGCGGAAACTACGTGTTTAACTGCCGCACTGGGCAGCCTTGTGAAATACTCACGTGGCTTTTCAAGGAGAGACTGTGTCGACATCAATGTTAACTTTATTTGCCTTTCTACAATGGAAAAAAATTTGATTTTTATTGCTGATGTACAGGTGACATACAACCTGAGGCTAGTTTCAGGCGTACAAAAAAGTGACTCGGTGTGAGACGCCACACAGTGCTCACCTTGACAGGTGTGGCCATTATCTGCCATGAGGGCAGTATTACGGACTATATTCCCTGTGCTACACTTTTCATCTCTGTGACTTATCTGTTTTATAACTGGCTGTCTGTCCCCCTTCATCCCCTACACCCATTTCACCCCACCCCGAAGGAAAATTGTAAACATGTCAAAAAAGCGGAGAGAGTACTTAAGAAAGGTGGGATTCAATGTTCGTGGAGCCTGTTGGGCCAGTGAGGAGGAGGAGAGATGTCATTCGGGGTCCTTTCAGAAACTAAGTAAAGCACCTCAAAGTCCAGCTCTGGAATCACAAAGCGACCAAGAAAGCCCCCACAAAAGGGAGTGCTTAGCTAACGACCAGACCTGTTTCTCTTTCCTCCCAGGCCCACAGCTAGACATTTCTCAGGCTCCCCCTTGCAGTTGGATGTAACCATGTGACTGAGTTCTGGCCAAAAGACTATGGACAGAACTGACATGCCTACTTCCAGGTCGAGCCCATTAAAAACTCCCAGGGGATCCTTCCCTCCTGTGCCCACAGCATTCCCTGCTGTTTACTGGCTAAAAATGATACCTAGACCAACCCTGAAAGCCATATGATAAAGGGGGGGACCTTTGGGGCGCCTGGGTGGCTCAGGAGGTTAAGCGTCTGATTCTTGCTTTGGGCTCAGGTCATGATCTCGCGGTTTTGCGAGTTCGAGCCCCACGTCGGGCTCTGCGCTAACAGTGTGGAGCCTGCTTGGGATTCTCTGTCTCCCTCTCTCTGTCTCTCTGCCCCTACTCCGCTCGCACTGTCTCTCCCTCTCAAAATAAATAAATACACTTTAAAAAAATAAATAAAGCAGACCTTCCTCCATCATCCTGGGTCCCTGAGTGACTGCATGAGGCAGCGCATGCTATTGCCATCTCCAGTCCCCAAATCTGTCCGGGAATATACAAAAGGACTTCCTGTGACTGCACAATACATTTGTTGCATTAAAGCCACGGAGATGCTGGAGTTTATCTGTTCCAGAAGCTAGCGTTACTTTAACCAACATCGTTCCGCAAAGAGTCAACTCTGTCCCAGGGATGCTTCTAGGCATCGGGGACACAGCAACAGGCAAGGAAAAGGGCCCTGCTGTTACGCAACTTTAGTAAAGGGAGATACATTGCAAATAAGCACAAAACAGCATTTTAGGCTGCAAAAGGAGCTGTAGTGGAAATAAAACAAGATGACATGAAGAGAGGAATAGGGAGCAGGGCACTGACCCTGAATCAGGGAGTCACTTGCCTCCACTTTTCTTCTGAAACAAAACAAAACAAAAAAGTCTGTTTCAGTATCTAGCATTCTACACAGTAGAGGACCAGAGAGCTGTCAAAGAAAGGGGCCACCGTTGACCCCCTTCATCAAAAAACTGGACATCTGGCTCAGTGGACATCTAGCCGAACGATCTGAGCTTGGGAAGAGTTTGACGAGGACAGGGGAAGCGTTTGCTCCGACCCTGATCACACGCTTGCAAAAAGTGTCTGTTCTGCTATAAATTGCTATTGTATTTCTCACAAAAGACAGTCAAAGCAAATCCGCTTTGACTTCATTAATCCTATAGATCAGTCCCCAAAGGAACAAATTCTGCCAGTGAGCCAAAGGCAATCACGAGCATGGTGCTAGAACTGTGCCGAGCAGCAAGGAAGAAGCCTCTTCTAGATAGTAGTGAACATGAACGCACAGTTATAGGGTGAGGTGGGAACTGGTCCAAGACTTCCAGTTTTCCTTATGGGCTGCATTCTGGCAGACCTTCTACCCAGCAGATCACAGAAGAGCTTGGAACTCATACCAGTTATTAAAATACAGAAACACATCCATATTTGTTGGTACTAGCACTGCCCTGGGAACCCAAAATATCCACTGGATCATCCAAATGCTACACAACCCCCTCAACCTCCCCTAAATCTCCTTCCAATCCAGAAACCAAAAAGGCAAGCCAGGCATTTGGTGAAAGGTTGAGGGGGACCTACAAGATTTTGTCGACAGGATGGTGCTTATGTCATAACATTTGTTAAATATTCTTTTTTTTAATGTTTCTTTATTTTTGAGAGAGAGAGAGAGAGAGAGAGAGAGAGTGAGTGGGAGAGGGGCAGAGAGAGAGAGAGAGAGAGAGAGGGAGACACAGAATCTGAAGAAGGCTCCAGGCTCTAAGCTCTCAGCACAGAGCCCAATGCAGGGCTTGAGCTCACAAACCTGCGAGATCATGACCTGAGCTGAAGTCGGACGCTTAACCGACTGAGCCACCCAGGAGCCCCTAAACATTCTTGATATTACCCCTGGACCTACATCAGAATTCCAGGGGAGTTCTTTCAAATGGCGGATTCCAGAGTCCTACCACACACGGAATTAGAATTCGTGGTATTAGAATACCAGAGAATTGGTATTTTATCAATTTCCTCAACGAGCCTCGGGTACTCGAAAATTTGAGAACTGTGAACCTAGGCACTACTTTGACGTTTTGCTAAAAAGGGGAAGAAACCGGTTTGCGCCTTCATTTGATCTGATCAGTGTTTGTGAAACTTGATCAGAGCCACAGAACCCTTCCTTAAAATAAGTTCTTCATGAGGATTTCAGAACACAAAATCATCAGGGTAGAACTGCACCCAGCCCCTGATTTGCAAGCCTCAAGATGGCTGAGGAGGGTAGAGGGTGTACCACAGAAGCCATATTGGGGGCTACCTGGCCCTGACAAGGAACAGAACAGCCAAAGAGAGGAGGGCATGGTCCGATCTTGGACGTGGGGGAGGAGCCAGGCAGGTTGCAAAGCCTGATAGGAGCTAGAGCAGGGAGTCAGGGATTGGCCAAGCCCAGGCTGGGGACAAAGACAGGCATCCTAAATATGGATCTGCCACAATGAGACTGGAGCCCAACATACAAAGAGAGATCAGCTATGGGACACAGAGAGGCAAACAAGAGATCAACTTGGCCAAAGAGGTAGGCTCTATCTGGCCAGGGAGGAACTGGTAAGGAAAGGCGAGCTTTTGAGGGGGCAGCAGTGCTCCTGGGGACAGCTATGACGTCCATCACGGAGACCTCACACCCAGCTGTGAGCTGCTGAGAGGAAAAATGCAAGTTTTGTTCAATGTTGCATCCTGGATACGGAGCCCAGGACTTGCAGAGAAACTGTTCTCTGCAAGTAGCTTGTTCTGCGAGTGTTCCGTGAGACGAGCAAACATTTCTAATACATTTTAACTTAAGAAGCAAGCGATGTCTTGCAATACGAGTAGTACATGATGCCGAACATCACGTGATCGCAAATGAGTCAGTGGTTGTTCTCTCTCTCACTGCGGGACTGTGGGTAATCGTGTCCCATGCTCGGATGTTCAGTCTCAGGCTGCGGTATTTGGCAGAAATCAGTGATTTTTCAGAACGCGGGAAGGTACCCACAACTGGCACTGGTGTATCTTTTGTCACTTCCAAGCACCTCCGGACAGTCCTTTGCTTTTCCAGACAAGAGTAAGCCTAGGAATGTTTTGCTTCATTCTAGGTCAGCCTGCCTGCGGATATAGACCCTTTCCTCTGATGCCTTACTGCCAGTTACATTAAATACAGTATATGACAAGAGTTTATTAATACTGCACTGTAGTCAACACCCGTGCGAGTGTATACAATGACCCCCATGCAGAAAAAGGTTCCATTAAGCCAACAGACAGCAGTGATTCCATTAGTGATAATGAAAGTCGTCCTACATAATAACCCTCTTCTCTCTTGTTCTCTTGCCTCCCTCACACCAGCCACAGAGGTTTTCAAAGGTAAGTGCAGGTTAATCTATTTACCTTTTTTATTTTGTATTTTTGTTATTATTTTGTATTATGTTAGTATAGATTTGTATAGATTAGTGTATATTATACAGTATATTATATTTGTATTATATTTTTGGGTTGTGGAACGAATCATCTCAATTTCCATTATTTCTTATGGGAAATTCGCTTCGACATACAAGTGCTTTGGATTACAAGCATGTTTCTGGAACGAATTATGTTTGCAAACCGAGGTTTTACTGTATCTGTTGGCTGGATGGATAGAGGGTGGGATGGATGCACGGATGGAGAAAGGGCCCATATC
The DNA here is from genome assembly GCF_014898765.1 of Herpailurus yagouaroundi. NCBI lineage: Eukaryota > Metazoa > Chordata > Mammalia > Carnivora > Felidae > Herpailurus > Herpailurus yagouaroundi. The sequence goes on from NW_024412453.1 coordinate 8,984,566, forward strand.
TGCTACAAGCCCCTTGTTGCTCACTATGAAGCAAAGGTGCCCATTTCTGGGCTGGAGGGTCCCTGGAAGCGATGTTCAGGATTCCATACCTGCTCCCCACTCCAAGTGGTGGAAAAATCAGGCCGGCTCTAGAAAGTGGTCTTGTGAAGTCCAGTGGGGCAGCTTAAGACAAGCAATGTTTGCTTATGACTCTAAAACTCCTATGGTTAGCGTTCACCTGCACCAGAAACACACCTCTAAGCATCCTCAGACCTTAGCATGATAGGAAGAAGGAAAAGAAGGTTTTCTTTACTCAGTGACTGTTTGCTATTTTTAGTTCAAAAATTCTACGGGGATGTTTTATGCATCAGACACTGTGTAAGGCACTGGTGATAGAGCAGGAAAAAAAAAATAGGCCAGATCCCTCTCTCTTGAAGTTTATGTTCTAATGAGGGAGTCAGGCCATAAACATGAAAACATGCAAATGAATGAGATCATTTGGAATGTGATCAATGCTATAAAAAAATTTTAAACAGGCAGATGCAGAAGAAACAAACTAGCCAGGCAGGAAGTTTTTTTAGAAAAAGAGACCATTTGTAGAAGTGGCATTTGAGCTGAAATATGAATGACAAGGAGGTGTGCAAACATTACAGCGAATAGCACACCAAGCAGTGGTAGCAGCAAGTGCAAAGGCACTGGGGTGGGGAACAAGCGTCAAGTGTTGGAGGAAGGAAAGGAGGCCAGTGCACTTGTGACTGAGTAGGAAAGGCACAGGGAGGTGTAGATGAGCAAGAAAGGGAGGCACAGACCAGATGATGCACGCCTCGCAGGGCATAGTGAGGACTCTGCGGGTGGATGGTCTGACTGGAATCAGGAAACCTGGGAGGAGGCTAATGCAGGCCACCAGCAGGGAGATGATGGTGGCCTGGACCAAGGTGGTGCCCAGAAGCAGAGGGATGCAGGGCACACTGTATAGATGGAGTTGAAAAAAAAATAGGACTCAAGAGAGAAAAGAATCAAGCAGGCCAACAACCGTGGGGGATGATGGATGAGGAATGGCTTATGATCCCCATTTGCTCAACTAGGAAGACTGAGGTCCAGGCCACCGGGCCGGAAACCGTCAGGGCCAGGATATGAAACCAGGTCTGTGTGGCTCCAGAGCCCAGCGCATTCTTTCCAGTCTGCCTTCTTTTTATGGAGCTTTTGTGCTTATGGTCACTGGCAAAGAACAGGTGTGTGGGATTAGTGCATAGTCCCTCTAGCCAACTGCTCCTCTTTTGGGGACGAGACGTGGACCTCGCTCTAGTTAATGCCATGCTGCTTATTGATTTAGGCAAATGCCTGGCGGCTCCAATTCATCTTCCAAAGGGTAATGTAATAAGGGCCTGCATTATACTGTAGCTTTCTCTGGGCTCTAAACACACCACCCTCCTTAGCCTCGCAACCTCCTCTATGAGTCACGGAAATGAACCCACGGCACTGACAAATCGGTCAGGCCTATCTTTTTCATTTACAGAAGCTGGAGTCGGGAGCATGGAAAGAGCAGGAGACAGAGAGAGGCTCCTGAATAGCTGGGTGTCCTTCTTGAGTCACTTAACCTCTCCGAGCCTTAAGCTTCTCTTCTGAAAAATGGGGTAATAACCCTATGCTGTCAATCTCAGAGAGTTCGAGCAGAAATATAGAAGGCATTGCATGTCAAAGTCATTTGTGAACTGAATTATGTGGCATTACGATTACTATTAGGAACTTTTTACTCTAACGTGAGGGGATGAGGTAGAAAGAGCCATTGAGCGATTCAATAAAAATTTCTTGAGCCTCTACTATGTGCCAGATGCTAGTAATTCAGTGGTAGGCAACACAGATATGACATGTGGTCTCCACCTCTGCGGAGCTGATGACAGCCTAGCCTGGAAGAGAATTCGCAAACGATCACATCAGCAAATACATAATTTCACAGGGTTAGGACATGTGTTTAAAGAAACATGCAGGGTGACATTAAAGCACAAAGAGGGGGTCCTGGGGGAAATGCTTGAGCTGAATTCTGAAGGAAGCATGGGAGTTAGCTATGAGATGGGAAACTATGGGGAAGGATAAGAGTATTCCAGGTAGTAGGAACAGCACCTGCAAAGGCCCTGAGGCAGTAGGAGTATGGTGCATGTGGGAGAAGCCTCCTCTCCAGCCCCAAAACCCATGGTAGCTGGAACAGTGTTAGTAAGAGTGGGGTCCTAAAACAATTATCCCTAGTTGCTCTGCAGGAAGTGGAGGAAGGGAAGAGAACTAGAGAAAAGAGAGCAAAGTACAGAATGATTAAAAAGATGTGTATATTACCAAGTACAAGTTTGCATAAGGGACTGGAATAGGGATACTGTCAGAGCACAACAAAGGGATCTCTCATCCAGCCAGAATGGTAATGGGGGAAGGGAGATGAGGAAGATTCTGGGACAAACTGACAACTGAGCTCTTGCTTTTTGAGGACATTTAGGAGTTAGAGACGTGGATCCGCAGGTGGAGGGAAATATGTAGGCAAAATACAGCACAACATGATGTATTCAGAGACCTGCAAACAGTTCAGTGGAAGGAGGATCAAGGGTGCACAGAAGCAAGAAAGGAGGCCAGTGAAGAACTCAGGAGCCTGATCTTGAACGACACCTTAGGCTTATGAAGGACTGACTCTACATGAGGAAGTTCAGTTTGGAAGAATGTTTCATACATTTGATAGAACGGAGTAAAAAAAAAAATCTGATACACGTGTACAAAGCTCTAAGGTTAAGCCAAGGAAAGGCTGGAACGGAGAGGACTTAGGAAGTCACTTCTAAAGTTCAGGCAAGAGATGGGTGTGGAACCACAGGGCAACAGTGTGAACTGGAGGAGAGGCGGGCGGGCAAGGATCCCGGGTTCGAGCTCCCCAGCTTGTCCCTTTGCCCAATCTCCAAGGTGAAGGGTTCGTCTCCGCCCCATGCTCTCACCCGGCAGTCTGCCCTGAACTCCAGCCTTGAAGGCTCCCTTAGCTACAACTACCTTCTCCCTTGCTGCTGCCCACCCCCCAATCTTGGTCAGAGGCTCTGCAAAACCAACGCTGCTGATGCATGTTATATAACACTGTTGTTTCTATCCTATGAGAACTAAGGGAGGAAAAAAAGTCTGCCTGACAAGTAATTTTGTATGTAAAAAACAATCTGCCAGAGGCTAGGGGAAATGTACCTGTGGTTCCTCCACACTGGCACATACAGCTGCTTTGCCTGATGACTGCCCTGCCTTCAGACATCCTGGAAGCAGAACATGATTACACAAGAGAAGCAAGAATGCCCTTTCCCCTTTCAGGAAACATGGCAAAGTTTAGTGTGTGTGTGTGTGTGTGTGTGTGTGTGTATGTGTGTGTGTGTGTGTGTTTCTCCACACTTTCCTTTTCCTTACAAAATTGCACTAAGGAAAATGCTTGATTTCTCAAATGCAAAGTGACGATAATAATAGTGGCTGGTGAGAATAAAATGAAATAATGCATATAAATAGGGTCTTACGTGATACTTGGCACATAGTAGGCATTCATTAAAGGGTTTTCTGAACTGCCTTTTTAGTAAGTGCTTAACTCTCTTGCCAGGCTCTGTGCTACTGGCTTTACCTGCATTAGATACATCACTGGACACTTAGGGGCTGTCTGTGGTCCTCAATTACCTTGGGGAGCTCAGGGCCTTTTTCCCCCCTAATTCTTGGAAGCTGGTTTTATATCTCACTATCCACCATCTCCCAAGAATTCCTAACCATGTGACTTTCAAAAGACCTAATTTTAGGTCTTTTTGAAAATCAACTTTATTGGGTATAATTTATGTACAATTAAATGCACTCATTTTAATTGTACATTTTGAAGGCTTTTGACAAATTTATATACTCGTTTAACCATCACCACCACCAAGCTACAGAACATCTCCGTCATCCACAAAAGCCCCCTTGGGCCTTATATGAATTAAATACTACACCTTCAGCCACAGGAAAAAAAAAAAAAACACTTATTTCCCTTCAGTCACTATAGATGTGATTTGTCAGTTCTAGACTTCACATTAATGGAATTACATGGTATGTTCTCATTTATATCTGCCTTCTTTCCCTCCACATAATTTCTTTGGAATTCATCCATATTAATGCATATATCATTAGTTAACTCATTTTCATTGTTAAGTAACATCCCACGAGTAGTTTACCTGTTAACCTATAGATGGATTTTTGGGTTGCTTCCAGAACTATTATGAATAAAGCTGCTATGAACATCAGCATACAAGTCTTTCCACTGACATGTTTACATGTATCTTGAGTAAATACCTAGAGTGCAACTGATGAGTCATATGGTCCAGTGCAGATTTAACTTTATGGAAGAAGTGCCAAACTCCTTTTGGTTGTAGACTTCGACACCTGCCATATATGAAAATTCTAGTGGCCTCCACATTTTTGTCATCGCTGGATACTCTATTTAATGCAGTCATTCTATAGGGTGGTATCTTATTACGGTTTTAATTTCCCGGGGGCTAATGATGTTGAGCATCTTTTCAGGAGCTGATCAGCCATTTGTGTATCTTCTTTGGTGAACTGTCTGCTCAAATTTTTTGCTCTTTTACGTATGATGTTAATACCACCAACAAATCCAAGACCTTTATGGGTAGAAATTACTAAAACGGAGTTACAGGAAGACAAAATCAACCTCGGGATGACACCATCCATGAGAATGCCCCTCCACCCTGCCTACACACACACACACACACACACACACACACACACACACACACACACAAATACACACACCTTCATTCTGAATTACTGAGCTCTTTGGACTAATAGGTATCACCAACATGGGTGTGGATGCACAACAGAGAAGCAGGCAGAATGATAGACTGGCAATTATCTGCTGTGTTATTTGAAACCACCCCCTTGCTAGCTGGTTGGCCCCATGTAAGTCACTTGTTTCTTTGATCCCCATCCCAGTTGTCTACTAAATGTAACCTACCTAAATACACTGGGAAGACTATAGCCATGGTACACAAAATGTCTGTTGCATAATAGATACTCAGATATAGAATTATTAGTTCCATCCCAAACATACATCAGTGATGTGTCACAGAACACTACTTTAGAAATCAGCTCCCAGGGCACCTGGGTGGCTCAGTCGGTTAAGCGGCCGACTTCGGCTCAGGTCATGATCTCACGGTCCGTGGGTTTGAGCCCCGCGTCAGGCTCTGTGCTGACAGTTCAGAGCCTGGAGCCTATTTCAGATTCTGTGTCTCCCTCTCTCTGAGCCTCCCCTGTTCATGCTCTGTCTCTCCCTGTCTCAAAAATAAATAAAACATTAAAAAAAAAAATCAGCTCCCCTCCTCAAAAAAAAAAAAACTGAAGTTTCAAAAAAAAAAAATATGCTGTGGCTCTGTCTGGTAAGCGTCTGACACTTGGTTTCGGCTCGCACGGTTTGTGGGTTCGAGTCCTGCATCGGGCTCTGCACTGACAGTGTAGAGCCTGCTTGGGACTCTCCTTCTCCTTCTCTCTGTACCACCCCTGCTCGCTCACTTTCTCTCTCCCAAAATAAATAAATGAATAAACATTGAAACAAAATGTATTTAGCTTCTAAGTCTAGGACCAGTGGCTGAGGCAAGGATCGGCCACGAGATCTTCAGCTAAGCTCACTGACACGTCAGGACGGGCCGACTGTCGAAAATCTCAGACGGGGCTACCGGGGGTCCCAGGGATGCTTCACATGTCTGTCATCCCCCAGCAGGCCCGTCTGGGCAGTGATGGAGGTGCAAGAAGTCCAAGTAGAGACACACAGGGTCTCTTCAGCTCTAGGCTCAGAACCAGTGCACGGTCACCTCTGTCAAACTTGTCAAAGCACATCGAAGGCCACACCAAATTTAAGAGGTTGGGGAACCAGCTCTGCCTCTTTGCGATGACAACTGCAACGTCACACAGAAAAGACTGTGTGTGCGGAAGAGGGCTGAAGAATTGGGTCTGCCATGACCATCTGCCAGTGGACCAAACAACACCCAAGTGGACCAACATGATAACCTGAAATTACTTCCTGCTCTCGTATCTCACTAATTCTGGAGTGAGGCTAAATGCCTATGATCCAATTTCCCTCATCTGAGGGAAAAAAGAACGTCGCAACGACCTGACTTCTGTGAGACATGAGTCAGCGTTACTGTTCATTACCAAGTCTAGCAGGGCCAGGAGGTGAAAGGGAAGCTGCGAAGTCGGGTCACTGGCAAAGAGGTGCTGGTACTGTTCGCTGCCTCTACCCCCACCAACTCCATTCCTCTGTGCTCCCCTCTATCCTTCCTAATGGGCTAGATTCCAAGGACCAAACAGGCTCCTTCTTTGCTTGCGGGAAGGGAAGATTCTGGTCTCAGACGGTGGTATCTCATAATTAGCCTCCTCCGCTTTGTCAGTGATGGGCTAAGCCATCTTGGACTGGAATCCCGAAAGCAGTAGAGGTAGGAGCAGGTGGAGAACACCTGCCTTGTTATGAACTGACCAACTCACGCTGGCTACTCCTCTCATTCTCCCCATCTACAGACATAACAGTGGGCTCCTGGCATGTCTTTGTACGACGGAACAGCAACACCCCCATGCCTGAGTCAGGCCATACGAATACAAGCGGGCCCCTGATCCAAGCTGGGATAGACTCCTTCCTTTAGAATTTTGAACTGGATAGTCACCCCCTTCTGCTGGCTGGCTCTGTGTGTGGGGCAAGCGTGGGGGTTGGCAGATTCCGCCCATTATGAACACCATGTGAATCAGATGAGCAGAGAAAGAAAAGTTTTCGGCAAAGAAAAGGATAAAGCACAGAGTAGGAAAGAAAATCTAAATGGCTTCCAAAGCCCTGGTTTGAGTAGCTTTGTATAATGAAATTCTGTTGTTTGCCTGCCCAATATTCATTCTTCTTAACGTGGGTACTAATTCTTTGAATTTCCTTTGGAGAACCATTCTTTTCCCGGCCTCAGTGCCAGTCATTCCCATAAGGGCTGACCACACCCTAATTCCAGGGCATGGTGTGGCCCCCAAGCCTGGCCAAATAAGAACACGGTGTCCCTCCGCCCACAGTTGTAATTTCAAGGATGGGAATGTGACCCAATGAGAGCCAGCAAATCTCAGGATTTAGGCAGCTGAGGCTAGAAGAAAGAGCACCCTCTCTTTCCCACTGGCTCGAAGCTGTATGGATGTAAGCCAATCATTGCTGGCTACCATCATGGTACCGCTAGGATAAAGCCTGCCCGAAAATAGAGCCAACGTGGCAGAAGGCAGGGCTGAGAGACGGAAACGAAGTCCCAGGGACATGGCTGTGGCTTGAGTTCCTGGATCCATCTGTGACAGAAACAAATCTTCCGCGAACTTTTTAGATACAAGCCAATAAGTTTGGTTTGGTTTTGTTTTTTTGTTTTTTTTTTTTTTTGGTCTTAGGAAGTGAGCTGGGTTTTCTGTTTCTTACAACCAAAGGGCATCAGTGTGACTTCCCTGAAGCCAACTTCCATTCCTGTCCGTGAAAGATCCCTAGAGAATTCTATAAATCCTTCTTTTTTCACCTATAAATCTTGAGGGGTTCCTCTTACCAACAATCAAGAGTCACAACCGTGCCTTTCTACCTTATATCACATGAGGATGAAGAACGAAGGTAGGAGGACACTCTAACCTTCACTCTGTGCCATGCACTATCCTAGGCACTCCGCTGCACCCAGTTCTGCCACAGTACAGCACGTGCATCCCTAAACGTCAACGCACCGGGCAAAATCACGCAGCAAACATCACAGAGCTTCTGGGAAAGCGAGGCTGGGGGACAGCACTCAGAAACCTCACCAGCGAGGCATTTGAAAGGAAAAAACACAGGAACCTCATCAAAATGGTAGCACAGTTTTACATGGAGTCTGCGGTCTTAAAACGCATGCACCTGACAATAAATGTGACAGTTTACCTTGGAAATGACCTGAAGGTGGCTGCTGGAGGTGTGTGTCGTAAGGGCTGCAACTGGGGTTGTGAAGACACGGGACTCCTGTCGGCTATCCAAAATCAGATGGGAAGCTTTACCAGCAGGCGTGAATGGGCAGGGCTCATAGTTCACCTGGGAGACATCTGAGGTGTGCGCACGTGTGCCTGGGGGTAGTCCTCCATGGCTCAGTTCGGGTGAGTGAAGTTTTCTTCATTCACCTATTGTCTCTCCCTGATGAAACTGCACACAAGCAAGTGTGAAATCCGCATTATAGTCAAAACCATTTCCTAACAGATTAATCGCACAGGAACAAATGCATGTGTTGGGGGCCAGTGTGGCAGCAGAACTCTCTCACGTGAGCCCAACCTCTAACCTTGGGACATACGCAGGATTTCTCCCCATTTTACAAGGGAAGACACTGAGGCTCAGAGAGCCAGTGAGTGGCCAACCTACGATTCAAACCCATGTTTATCAGACCGTAGCACTCACCTGCTTTCCACGCGGGCATGCTTCACCTAAACACCACTATTTCCTATGATACATGGCTAAGTTTCCCTATCTCTGACTGTCAAGTCTCAAGAATGACACAAGTTTCTGCACTGAAGTTTTTTAAACGTGGCACAGTATGTGGGGACTGCATCAGATTGCTCGCTCGGCCTAAGTTATCCCATCTGTAAAATGCGCCAGTGTCCATTTGCTACCCACACGCATCACGGAGAGGGCACAGTGGCTGCATACACCATGGACAAGGCGACGGCGCTCCGACCGCTCACAAAACACACTGGGACCTCTTCATCCAAACCATTTCACTGGACAGAGGAAGAAACTGAGGGCCAGAGAGAGCAGGGGACTCACCAAGGTCACTGAGGCAAACAATGGCAAGAGAGGGATTAAAATTGGAGGCTGCGGACCCTTAGCGAGATCATTTCCAAAAAGCATGGGGTAAGACCCACCATAGCCACGGTGCCCGGTGGCACTTTGTTTAGCCGATGTCTTCTCAGACGAGGCCCTCTCTGGCAACATCACAGGGCTACAGGAGTGGCCTGAGGCTGTGTGCTCAGCTTTCTAAGCCTCGCAGTTCTGCAAAGCCACTAGGATGCACACAAGCCCGCAGCTGACTATTCTGACACTGAGTCATAGCCCGGTGCAAGGAGCCAGGCTAATCAATCACTCAACCAATATTTACTGAGAACTCCCCCGTCAGTGACTCCCTCTCTTTTTTGCCTTTTGGGATTCACATCCCCCTTTGCATTCCTCGCTATAAATGTTTTTATAGGGTCTACCTATCCATCAACCTGCATTTACTAGAGAATAATTCATTATTTTTTTACCATATTTTATTCATCAAAACCTTAAAGAGCTGCCACTCAATGCGTCTGGCCTGCAGGAGATAAGTACCCTACACTGTAACACTAGACAATCGTGTGATTCCAGCCAAGAGAGAAAAAAAAAAAAAAAAGCATATTTCAACTCACTCATAAGGTCTGGATCTCAGGCTGGGTTCCCTCAGATGCAGGTTCTGAAATAAAGTTTGGATGCAAATAGTTTGTTTAGTAGGTAGGAAGGAACAAGGAAGATAGACAAGAAAGGAATGTAAGCCCATCATCCCTTGTTAAAGGTCATATTACTACCAGGAACAACCGGTGGGGAAGGGGGGAGCCCTGTCAGACGCTATAGAATGTGCCCCAGAACTGTCTCACCCAAGAGATGAGAAAGTTGGGTACCGATCACTAGCGGAGGGCTCCTCCCACGGGCGCCAACACTCAGCACTTCTAGCCCACCTCGCATGCAAGAGAACACGCCAGGGAAAGCCCTCCAGCAGAAGGAGTAGGAGGTTCCCGTAGTAAGGAGGATTCCACGAGGGTAGATGGGAATGCAAGCGCCCAGGGTGTATGGCAGGGCCCCAATACATCTGCTCCACCCGGTCATAAACAAAAAATGTTCAGCTCTTAAAAGAAATCTGAAATCGCAGAACCAATAGTTATAGAGGACATTAAGCGCTTACTGGGTGCCAGCCATTATGCAAACACTTGACGTGAATCATCTCACTTAATACGACAGCGACTCGGTGCGGGCCTTGCGATTATGCTCCCTTCAGAGGTGAGAAAAGGGATTCTTGGAGAACTTCAATAAAACTGCACGAGGTCAAGGGGCTAAGAAGAAGCCGGTCTAAGATTCAAACCCACGTGTTTCTGACAGCAACACCTTTCTCCGACCTCAAGCCGGCAGAAGGCGAGACGGAGGCGGATCTCACTAATTCTGGACGACGAGGGGTCTGCAAGAGAGACAGGGTCCCAGAAAGGTCATAGCTAGGTAAGGTCTATGCAGCCCGTCCATTCCTCCACCTTCCGGTATGAGCTCCTCTGTCCTCTTCTCCTGCCTCGGTGCGCCGTGGCCTTGGAAGACTGACCCCACTTCCGGGATCTAGCACATGACCCGGGCCTGACCAATGAGACAATTCCACTACCACTCCCAGACAGTGATTGGTTCAGGGAAGATCATATGACCCAGCTAGCCCAATAACAACGCATACGCTAGCTTTAAATAGGAACAAGTCTCTTCCCTTAGGGTTGCTGAGTTGAAGGGTGACAGTCACTGAGATCCGTCCCTGCCACCACCTGGGGAGAGGCCACCTGACAGTGAAGGCACAGAGAGGCAAGCAGGGCCTAGAGACGGAGACGGATTTTTAAAAAATAAACGCTATTGAGGTATAATTGACACATAATAAAATGCACCCGTCTTAAGTGTACAATTCGATCAGTTGTGGCGTATTAGTCAGGTAACGCCCATGACAATGGAGAGAGGACATTTTCATCACCTCAGGAAGGTCTGTTTGAAGTCAATTACTCCATCCCAACCCCAGGCAACCCCTGGTCTGCTTTCTATCGCTATAGTTTTACCTTTTTTTGAATCTCATGAATAGATTCATACAGTATGTACCTGGCTTCTTTCACCCCCCAGAATGCTTTTGAGATTCAAGCGTGGTGTTTTTTGTTTTTTTTGTTTTTTGTTTTTGCATGTATCCATATTCATTCTTTTTTATTGCTGAGAATTATTACATTGTGTGGATGTACCACAGTTTGTTTATTGGGCAATTGGGTTGTCTCCAGTTTCGGGCTAATCTGAATAAAGCTTCTATGAATATTAGTGTAGATTCCTTTGTGTGGATGTAATTTTCAGTTCTCTTGGGTAGATACATAGGAGTGGAATTTCTGGGCTGCAAGCTCCGTGTTGGAAGTTTACGTTTCCCTTTATAAGGAACAAAAGGCAGAGTTTTAACAACCTCTTTTGATCTGCCCCGTTCATTAGCATTGATGGACACATTTGCATTTGACAGAAGGTACCCGACAGTGAGATCCCAGCTTTACAACTGCAGAGTTCAGCAGCGACCAGGCCCTACGGAGTGAGGCTAACCTGGTGTAGGGAAGCATCTCAGGAATCTGCACATTCAGCCAACCTAGGAACTTCGAGAGTCTGTTATGCAGCGGGCACCATTCAAGATGTATGATGTGCGTGTCCAGGGAAGGTGGTGATTATCACCCTTAGTCTTAACCGACTGAGCCACCCAGGCGCCCTATCACCCTTGGTCTAATGTCGAGGAAGCGGAGGCTCAGAGGGCTGAAATAACTCACCTCTGGTCACACAGCCCATTAGTGGGAAAAATGAGATTTGAACCCAGGTCTGTCCCCCTGCAACCTCCTCTTTCTCTCACTCTGCCCAGCCGCTCTCAGAAAATCCAGCCTGGGTTGCTCTGATCCCAGCACCAGTGGGAGTAGGGAATCCAAACCCACTAATATTTATCTGTGGGACTGGCTCCTCTGCCGTGCCAAGTGGGCAAGGGCGCCAAAAGGGGCGTTGCCTCTGAACCAGCCAGAATCTGCCTCTGTCCCCCAGCCTCAGGAGGCTCCGGGCCAGCTGGGCTGTCCAGCACCTGGGTCCCGGCTGCCAAAGGAAGCAGGTGAACGCCAGGCTGGGGGAGTCCTAGGACGAGCTGTGACAGCTTCTCTGTTGCAAAATAGATGTTCTGGAGTTGGCCTCTCCCCGCAGCTGCTAGTAAGAGGCTGCAAATGCTTCCTTTATCCTAGAAAGAGCACAGGCTCTGGAAACAGCAGACCTGTGTTCAATTTCTGTAGGTGCTTGAGCTCCTTGTTTGCCTTCTCCGGGCTTCTATTTCCATCCTGAAGATGGAGATAACCAATCCACCAAGTATCCGTGAGGATTAACGGGTCTGAGGAATGGAACGCTTTGGCCCGGTTCCTGGCACATGGTGGGTGCCCTGTTAATGCTTCTGTCTCCTTCGTCAGCCTCTTGCCCTGAATTTTTAGGTGGTAAATCATATTCCATGGAGTGTCTTTATCCTCTTCCATCTCCGTGGTTTATCCCATTCTGGGGTGAGTTAGATAACAGCTGCCCCCCCCCCCCCCCGCAAAAGGACTGTCCAACTCCTAATCCCCAAAACCGTGAACGTGCCCTTATTTAGCAAAATGCTCTTTGCAGATGTAATCCAATTAAGGATCTCAAGATGAGATCATCCTGGATTACCCAGGTGGGCCCTAAATCCAGGGAGAGGTGTCCTTACAAGAGAAAAGGCAGGAGGAGATTTGCAACACAGAGAAGAGGTCACGTGAAGACAGGGATGAGGTTGGACACCGGCCACCAGCCACAAGCCAACGAACACCCGGAGCCACCAGAAGCTGGATGATGCAAGGAAGGACCCCTCCCTCGAGACTCTGGAGACAGTGTGGCCCTACCAACACCTTGATTTCAGACCTCTGGCCTCCCAAGCTTTAGGAAAACTGGTTTGTAGTGTGTTACAGCCAGGCCGTGTGTGGTGATCGTGGTGCTGCAGTCACAGGAGACTGGTGCACCTTCTCCCTCCCCCCCCCCACCCCCGCCCATGCCCCCTCCACCCAGAGAGTGGGTCACTTCTCTGTCCCCTTCTCCCGTATCCCAGCTCCCAGTCTTCCAGTGTCCCCTGGGCAGAGGAGTTGCTCATCTGAACATCTGGCAGTAGCTACATTGACTGAGACACATTTTGCTAGTGGGCATGATGAGGAAGCTGGTAAATATCAGATGCGAAGCCCCCCTCCTGTGTCACTTCTTGCCTCCATACGTGGAAGACTGTTCTACACACACGCCCTCTGCCAACATACCCTCAGCAGGACCTCTAGAGCTGAGTTTCCCAACCCCATTGCCATCATGTGGACTGGGTAATTCTTTGCTCTGCGTGTGTGGAGGGGAAGAGGGTCCTGTGTATTGCAGCCCTGGCTTGCACTCACTACATGCCGAGAGCCACCGCCCGCCCCCCCGTGGGTGACGATCAGCAGTGTCTCCAGATATTGCTCAATACCCCTGGGGGAGAAGGAAAAAAGGCAGGGTAACCCCGGGTTGATTCACCCCTGCTCTAGAGGAGAACCCAGCACACATGCATCCAGTCACGGGGAAGACAGGAACACCCCCTCTTTGTCCATGAGGCTGCACGAACAAGTTCAGCTCGGCACACCCAGCTCTTCCAGATTCAGGAGAACCAAGACGGGGATTCTAACGTCTGGGCTTCTTGCTCCAGCACCAATCCCCACGGAAGCGCAGGGGTAGGGAGCTGTCAGAGGCGTGCAGTCAAGAATGAAATCAAGACTTTGTGCCCTTGTGTATCATTCCTCCAAAGAGGAGCGAGCATCACATTCACTCTGAATGCCTTGATGCTTAGAGCTGCAAAGGTCTGGCAACGCATCCCTCCAAAATATCACAGGCCTAGTGTAGTTTGGTACATTTGGACCGGACATTGCCAAGCAGAAGGGGCAGTGGAGACACAAAGGATGTGGAGGGTCAGGTCTCAAAGAGTCTTGAGTGCAATACTATAACGGACTGAGTGTTTGTGTCCCCCTACCCTGAGTGCAATACTATTATGGACAGAATGTTTGTGTCCCCCTACTCGCCCGCCCCCCCCAAAAAGCCTCCTATTTTGAAGCCCTAACCTACTAGTGTGACTGTATTTGGAAATGGGGCCTTTAAAGGAAGTAATTAAAGTTACGTCAGGACATCAGGATGGGGCCTTGATCCAATACAGTTCATGTCTTTATAAGATGCCTGTTCTCTCTCTCTCTCTCGCGGGGGGGCCGGGCCCCTCTCGCTCTCTCCCCTCTCCTTGCACACACACCAAGGAAAGGCCATGAGAAAACACAGCAAGAGGGTACCATCTGCAAGCCAGGCAGAGAGATCTGAGTCAGCTAGACCCTTGATCTTGGGTGTCCAGCCTCCAAACCTGGGAGACCATAAATTCACGCTGTTGGAGCCTATTGTCTAGAGCATTTTGTAATTGTAGCCCAAGCAGACTAAGACACATACGAAGGAGTCTGGACTGTAGGTCAAAGCTTTCCACTGTTCAGTTCCTGGACCATCTGCATAGAATTCCCCAGAGGCTCTTCCAAATACAGACAACCCACCTCTACTGAATCAGGACCTCTGAGAGCTGGGACTCTGCATTGTTACAAACTCACAAGGTGATGTTCATGCACATTAAAATTGTATAACCAAAGCTGATAGGTGGCTGGGAATCAGTAAGGGATTTGAAGCAGATTTCTATTTTGGAAATACCAGCTGCACTGCCTCTCCTGGGCTGGAAATGACGGTGATGGAGGCAGAGAGAAAATTGAGATGTCTCCGCATGTCCTGCCTGTGACTCTTCTCTCTGCTATGCTGAGCACTGCCTGCATCCCCATGGAACCCTCTCCTCTTCCCCTGCCTTGCTCAAAAGCATAGCTTGTAACGAATGACCCACGAGGTACAAGATGTGGGTGCCAGGAAAATGCTAGGCGGTAGGGTAGGTGGACGGAGGATCGAAGAGGAGAGACCAGGAAGGAAACAGGAAACGCAGAGAATCTGGTCTTAACTGACCAGTGCCAATGGCTTTCCCCAGGGGCGGAGCCAACAGACAAGAGACTAAATTCAAAGAGCAGACCAGACCCCTCTTGCGAGATTGGGGCCAAGGCTTTGGGTGTAGGGCATGCATGATCAGGAGAAGCCAGGCCAGCAGTGGCTCAATAACCATCCCCACATCGATGTCTGCGGACGGTGAATGTTTCCACTAGGGTCATAAAGGATGGGCTGCGTGAGTATCTAGCTGTGGCTGCTTCTGTCCAGCAGAGGGTTGGGGCTCTGAGCTAGCCCCTCAGTGGGGGACAACATAGGATTGGGGCGAGTGAATGGTGTTGGGTGGTATATGGAAGAAGGCTGAGTCTAGACCTTTCACCTTTAAGTAGCCAAAAATCTCCATTGAGAGGGGAAGAGGGACATGAGGGAGTTTCCTGAAATCCCAGTGGATTCACTGTTGGATGAGATTGGGATAAGACGACCCCTAAGCAGGGATGTCCCTGGATGAGCACATGAATGGGTGTGACTTGAATAGAAGGCAGCAGAACTCCTGTTCCTCCAGCACTGGCATCAGGCAAGATGCACTCAAGCGCTGTCTCTGGTACTTGCAAGCTGGGGAGACTTGAGACAGGTACTTAACTGCCCCGAATCTCACTTTCTCGAATTTGTAACATGAGGATAATGTAAGACCTGCCTCGTGAGGTTATCATGAGGATTAAATGAGGTAATTCACGGGCAGCGCTTACTACGGGCCTGACGCGTAGCTGGCACTCAATGCCATCAACTATTCATGGTTATTGTTGATGATGATGATACCATTATTTTCAAAGAAAAAGGACTTTCAATAAGACAGATCTAAATGGGAATCCCTGCCTAGCCAGGAACCGTGAGACTTTCAACAACTTGCTTAATAGATTTCAGTTTTAGTTTTCTTTTCTTTTTTTTTTTTTTTTTTGCTTTAACAAAACGGGGTAATGATTACACCATGGAAGGCTTTTTATGCAGCTACCGTGTGAAGATAATGTACAGCAAAGTGCCTTGCATAGAATCCCAAATCTCATCCCTCCAGAAAAGCAAAGGTTTTTGTGGCCCCCCCAGCACACAGGTGAGCACTTTCAAATTCCTAATACCACAAAAAGCTCACTCTCTTGGGGATTGCCTCTCTTGGGGATTGTGTTTTGCAATGTCCCTGAAAAGTGCCTAGAAAGTACCAAACCAACATGCCCCTGCCTCTGCAAGATGGTCTTGACTCCTGTCACTCCACGCTTTCCACAAAGTCTGTTCCCTTGACACATGATGTCATGCATTTGTAGCACCTTAACATCAAGATAACCATAGGTCCAAATGAAATCAATGAACGAAAGGAGATGCGCTGCATTTGGGTCAGGTTGTTAGGCTTGCCTAACGAAAATGTAAGTGATAAAAACTCCACCGACGACCAGGAGATTAATTCGTCTGAGTATTCTTTCCAGAGACACAGAATTTCTCTGCCCTCACCGCCACCCATGCACAGCCAACCAGCCGGACCTAACACCTGTGGACTGGGCTTTACTCTAAGTCACCAAAGGCTCGGCCAGCTCTAGGAATCCATGGCGTGCAGAAATACTGCAAGACTTTTTTGGAGAAAAGCAATGAAAGTGTTGAAGCCATCAGAGGCTGGGGGGCTAAGGAAATTCATTTGTCTTTGCGAAACTGGCACCAGACTTCAAAAGTGTTGATGAATCCGCGGCTCCCGACACCTTTGATCTCCAGGAGGGAATCTATGTATCTAAGCAGAGGGTAACAGTCCCCTCCAGCTCCAATTACCCAGGCATCCCGCCTGCCTTCTTGGGTGATTTTAGGTAGGCACTGCCCCCTCCACCACCAATAGCACCAACCCCAGATGCTCTGAAAACCTAGTTCCAAACTATTCAGGCTGTTCTCAGTTTTCTGTGCTGCTGAGGAACAGGGGACACAGGGCAAAGTACAGAGAGTTGGCTTTGGAGGCACAGACCTCAGCCCAAACTCTGGGTCCACCACTTAACATCTGAGCAAATGGTTTAACCTCCTTTTTTTCTACTTTTTTAATGTTTGTTTATTTTTGAGAGAGACAGAGACAGAGTGTGAGCGGGGGAGGAGGAGAGAAAGCGGGAGACACAGAACCTGAAACAAGCTCCAGGCTCTGAGCTGTCGGCACAGAGCCCAACGCAGGGCTCGAACTCAGGAACCGTGAGATCACAACCTGAGCCCAGGTCAGACACTTAACTGACGGATCCACCGAGGCGCCCCTGTTTAACCTTCTTGAACCTCGATCTCCTTCTCTGTGAGATGGGAACATTGCTTTCAAGGTTGTTACAAGAATTAAAAGAGACTGCGTGTGTTGTACGAAGCAGGGGTCAGCAAACATTTTCTGCAAAGGGCTTTGCCTAAACTATTCACCTCGGGTCAGCACAAAAGCAGCCCCAGACAATACCTACATGACGAGGCGTGGCTGTTGTTCCACTAACAATTTACTGGACAAAAACCAAGCAGCCAGCTGAATTTGGCCGATGGGCTGCAATATATTGACTCTGGACTATGAAGCGTAAAGCCCAGCGTCTACTCACAGAAGACCATCAACCAGGGGGAGCTTTGACGACGCTAACAGCAACGCTGAATGAAGATCCACCAACCAGTCATTTGTTGAGCTTTTCTGCATAGCCAGCCCTCTGCTAGACACTGAAAGGGAGAAGTGGAAGGCATACTAGTGAGACCCCACCATCGGGGCAGTGTCACAGAGCAAATAAGTAAATAATGGGTAAAAGGGAATCCAGCAATAAAAAAAAAAATATCAGAAGGATGTCTTTGAAGTCCTGTGACTCTGTAATACTTTAAACAAAAGGACAAAGTCCCAGGGTCAGCTCCGATTCACCAGGGCACGCGTGTGAGTGTGTCAAAGTGTGTGTGTGTGGCTGTGTAACAGCCTTAACCCCGGCTCAGAATTCATGCGCCGCCCTCTGCTGTGACAGACAGCATCACCTCTCCGATTGGTGCAAAGCAGTAACCCAAGATGAGCCTCTCTCTGAAAGCGCCCCCTCTGGTGTTCATGCTCTTTCTGGAGTCAGACGGAATAACCAGGGGTTTGAACTGTTAAAGACCTCCTGTTGGAGCTATTGCCAATATAAGGAAATAAGCACAAATGAAAGAGAGTGAATTGGATTAATTAAGGACATTATCACTTGCTCTGTTTAATTACCTCCTAGCAGCCTTTCCCAAAATGCTGTCAGAAGACGTTAACAAGTGTGCCCAGAAAACAAAAAAAAACAAAACAAAAAAGGAAGGATCAAATAATTTCAGGAGATGCCCCTTCTTTGAGACTCACAACTTATATTAACCTTTTATTTTATTTTATTTTTAAAAAATTTTTTTTTCAACGTTTATTTATTTTTGGGACGGAGAGAGACAGAGCATGAACGGGGGAGGGGCAGAGAGAGAGGGAGACACAGAATCGGAAACAGGCTCCAGGCTCTGAACCATCAGCCCAGAGCCCGACGCGGGGCTCGAACTCACGGACCGCGAGATCGTGACCTGGCTGAAGTCGGACGCTTAACCGACTGCGCCACCCAGGCGCCCCCATATATTAACCTTTTAAAGACACCTTTGAGTCCTGAAACTGTGAATCCCATTTAAATTTATTGCCTTGGAAAGCTGGCTCTGGAGTCAAGCAAACCTGGGTTTCAATCCCAAACCTGACACCAGCTGTGTTGTCTTGGGCATCTTCCTTTACCCGCTCTGTGTTCTCATCTGTGCAATGGGGCTAATAAAAATACCTACTTCGCTGAGTCGTTCTGAGGGTTAAATAAGACGATGCACGGGGCCTATCTGGCACAGTTTCCTACACAGAGTAATGGCTTTATTTTGCAACCTGATTTGACCGTATTAACATCCAGATCCAGTAGACCTGGGCAAAGTTGGAACAAAGCAGGAGCAAATGGGCAGACGTGAAAAGGGGGTGTCTTGTGGTTTAAAGAAAAAACGTACAGAGCCCGCCTTCTTACGGGTCCGTAGAAGGACACTTGATGAATAAATGTTTAGCGCCTGTAAGTGTTAGACGCCGGGGCATGGGGGACCAAACCGGCTGTGATCCCCGGCCACTCAGAACTTAAGAGTCCGGTAGGTTTCCATTGAGTCTACAGCCCATGAGTCACCTCCAGAAGCCTCTGGCCACGTGTTCCAGGCAGATGAAAGCCCGGCTCCCTTCCAAGGCTCTGAATATCACAGGCAAAAGCCTTGAAGGCCAACACAAGCCCCGGGCTAAGAAACACAGGGTTGCCAGCCTCCTTATCCCTGGGCCCATCATTCCAGAGGAAGCTGGTGGCAGCTGGCCCCAGAACAGGACAAATAGCCCGCAGGGGACATGTTTCTGGACAATGCTATAAGCTTCAGAGCTCATTAGTAATGGGGGCTTGGGAGCCGGCCAACCCTGGGGTCCCTGATGTGACTTACAAGGCCCACCACGTTGTCAGAAAGCCTCCTCTGATCCCAGCACGGAGCAAGCAAAGGTCTTGCCTTCCTGGCCCCTGACTCCTTAATCAATAAGAACTTCAGAGAGGGAGGGAGGGAGAGACAGGCAGCAGGAAAGGCAGGTCCCCTTCTCCCCGTCTCCCTCCACTCCCCCCTCCTTCTGGGATGCTGAAAATAGCCTAATTAGATTGTCCCCCTGCCTGGGTACCATGGAGATAGCAGGCACAGAGGCTGTGACAGCTCTCACACACCCTTCTGAAAGTTGCCTCTCCTCCCTGTCTGGCCATTGCTGATAGAGACACAGGACCCCAGGTCCGCTGCAGGACCAGGGAGGAGGGGATATCACAAAGCAGTGATGACGGCAAGTGGTTTAAGTACAGAGGAGGATGCTTACAAGAGCACTGAGCAAAATTGACTGCGGACCCTTGCACGACACTGTGGCCCAGAGCAGGGCTAACCCCCACCTCATTCTCTCTGACCTGAATTCTGTATGCAAAACCCCCCAGCAGGCACTTACTGTGACGTAGAGTACACAGGGGGTTCAACACAAGTGTGCTGAAAGTTTATTTGACTTGAAAAGAGGGTGCACTCCTGCCCAGCAATCTGGTCTCACCGCCCCCCATTTTCCCACCCACTCACCGTGCTATGACCACACTAGTATTCTCCTACACCTCAATCACACAAACTTGTCCCTACCCCAGGGCCTTTGCACATGCTGTTCTGCCTACCCAGAACTCTCTTTCCCCGAATCTTCCCATGGCTGACTCCTCATCATTCGAGTCTCCTCTCAAAGGTCACCTTGTCAGAGAGGGCCACCTGAACCCCAATGTTTTCATCCCACCAGCTCCTTTTCTGTAATATTATTCTGTTTCGCTGCTCCTTAGAAACGATCACTGTCGGGCGCCTGGGTGGCTCAGCTGATTAAGCATCTGACTCTTGATTTCAGTTCAAGTCATGATCTCACCATTTGTGAGATTGAGCCTTGCATCCAGCCTCTGGGCTGACTGTGCAGGACCTACTTGGGATTCTTTCTCTCCATCTCTCTCTCTCTCTTTCGCTTTCTCTCTGCCCCTCCCCTGCTCGGGTTTTCTCTTAAAATAAATAAAGAAAATACACTTAAAAAAAAAAAAAGAAATCATCACCGCCTAAAATCATCTTGTGTATGTGTTTACTGCCTGCCTACCTGCACAAGAATTTAAGCTACGTTACAGCAGCACCTATGTCTCTCTCGGTTCACTGATACCTCTATCAGGTGCTCAGTAAAAAATTTTTGGAAGACATGAACAAGAATATCGAGGGGTGGGGAGGGAGATTCATTCAGGCAGAGATTTCGCAACTATATTTTTTCAGCTAAACATCTTTACTAACTTTAAATACATTAAAGGCCAGATGCATCTGATTCGAATGATACTCGATTGTGAGATTTTAAGTCAAACAATAAAGATTTGGACTCAGAAAACTCTATCAGGTTAACGATTCTGATTTTCTGGTTACGATTCTATATACCCGAGGTCTCAGCTAAAATTCTACATCTGTTATTCTAATGTGCCAAGCATCCAGAAGAGTGTTAAGTCCGAGCATCTATAACACTAATGATTCTGAAGCTAAGATTCTCTACATCCAGGATTCTGTGGATCTGAGTACAGTATTCTATTGTCTACAGTAGGAAGTCTAGACATGGGGGCTTGTGAGCCAAACCTAACCCACCAACACATTTTGTCTGACCTCCTCAAGGTCAGCCTGAAAACTGTTTTCTTAAATTAATTTATTGTCAATATTTAGCATTTCCAGCAGGCAATGACAGGCTGCAGCTGGGTGTTGCCTGGCTACTCCAGGCAAGATACAGGCTTCAGTGACCATCTTTTCTTTTTAAGTTTACTTATTTATTTTGAGAGAGAGAGAGGGTGAGCACATGAGTAGGGGAGGGGCAGAGAGAGAGAGAGAGACAGACAGACAGACAGACAGAGAGAAGCCCAAGCAGGCTCTGCACTGTCAGCACAGAGCCCAACGCAGGGCTCAATCCCACGAACTGTGACATCATGACCTGAGCCAAAATCAAGAGTCGGACACTGAACCAACTGAGCCACCCAGGCGCCCTGGCATTTACCATCTTACATCAGGGCGTTCCACTGTTTGCCCAGACTGCCTGGCCTTTAGAGGCATTTCAGTTTGTGACCTTGGATATGATGCTCGGGGATCTTGTGATTTTGGATCTCAGTTCCCGTGTGCATTTGAGACTCTTGCAAGACTCTGACTACAAATGCATAAAGCTGGGTCTGCAGCCAGTCTCCTCAGAGGCTTCTGACTCCAGGGTTTGGCCCTTCAGACGTCCCCACACCCTCCAGTGCTAAAAACCCTGGGCGGTGGGGGGCAGGGAAAACGGAAGATGAAAGGAGATAGCTGCAAAACGCAGACCTTCCTGCAAATAAAGACTCGCTCAAGGCGTGAGACCTTGAGCAAAGCTGTGCACACTCTTTGCTCTGCTCCTAATGACCTGCCTTCCTAGCCGTCCCCCCAATCCCTTCCAGCCATTCCAGACCCAGAACAAATCGCATCGCTTTGTCAAGGCACAGCGGCTTAGAATCCAGCTGGAGACCAGACCGTTTGGAGCAGACTCCCAGCTCCTTCACCTACAGCTGGGAAGTCTTACGTTCAGCCCTTCTGTGCCCCAGTTTACTTCCCCGCGTGTAAAGCGCGGTTACAACAGCACCTCCCAGGACTTGTTGTGACAGTTAAATGAGGAAAAAAATACACACGGACACACAACCTTAAAATAGAGCCTGGGACATACTCGATGCCCATTCAGTGTTAGCTTTCATCAATCCCCATCCTCCCCATCCTCCTCCTCTGACTTAGAAAGCTTTGCAACTGTTGATGGTTGCTTAAAAGCTGTCTTGGGCCTCTCACTTACTGTGTTATGGATACTTTACAGTCATTGTATGACATTTGTGTGGTCAGTCATCAAACATTTCTTACGGCACTGTCTTAGTGGGGTTCCACAGAAGCAGGCATTATTGAGACCAAGATTTCGGGTACAGTGGCTTATTTCACACGATGATCCCAGGAAGTCGCAGCAGAGGAGTGAGGACGTGATACGGGGGAAGGGTGTGTTAACGAGCAGGTTACCACAGACATAACTGGGGCACATCACAACGGGGACCTCTCGGAGAGGGTGGGAAAACCGTCTCACGTTTGTTGCACCCAAGGAGGAAGGAAGCTGGGCTATTAATCCTCCAATGCCAATCCTAATTTAACATATATTTTAAATTATTATTTACCCACCAATGCTGCCTACAGCCCTAACTTCCAGCCGGCCCCTCTCACATCCCAGGTCTGCTCCTGTGGCCGTCTAGACTGCTCAGGCAGAGTCCCAGGTACCTGCAGGTGAGAAGCCAGCAGGAAAGAGGAAACCAGTCACCAAAAGTGTCTGGGACAGTCACCTACAAGTGCAAGGCACTGAGGAAACTAAGACCCTGCTCTTTCCATTGTGGGATTTAAAAAGAAAGACATTTAGGGGCGCCTGGGTGGCTCAGTGGTTAGGCTTCCGACTTCAGCTCAGACCAGGATCTCATGGTTCATGAGTTCGAGCCTCGCGGTGGGCTCTGAGCAGACAGCTCAGAACCTGCTTGAGATTCTCTGTCTCCCTCGTTCTCTGCTCCTCCCCAACTTGTGTGCTCTCTCGATCGCTCGCTCTCTAAATAAATAAACTTAAAAATATTTAAAAGATGTGTAGGGGCGCCCCGGTGGCGCAATCGGTTAAGCGTCCGACTTCAGCCAGGTCACGATCTCGCGGTCCGGGAGTTTGAGCCCCGCGTCAGGCTCTGGGCTGATGGCTCGGAGCCTGGAGCCTGTTTCCGATTCTGTGTCTCCCTCTCTCTCTGCCCCTCCCCCGTTCATGCTCTGTCTCTCTCTGTCCCAAAAATAAATAAAAACATTGAAAAAAAAATTTAAAAAAATAAAAAAAATAAATAAATAAAAGATGTGTAAATAATCCCATGTAATAAGAATTACAGATAGGTAGGCTGCAGGGCACCAGTGGGGTTTGAAGGAAGGAGAGGCCAGGTCTCTGCAGGGGCGTAAGAAACAGCTACAGAGAAGATATGCACGAGCAAAGGGTTGGAGTTTCGGTGGGTAGATCAGTGTGAGTGGGGAAGAGCTGAGAGTGGGGAAGCATCCAGAGGGGGCGAGTCAAGATGATGGGCCCTAGTGCCATATTTAAAAGCTTGGGCTCTCACCCTAAGGCAATGTAAGGCTTTCAAAGTTTTGAGCCATGAAGACGTGTGATGTTATTGGGATAGATCCCTCTGGCAGCAGTGGGGATATAAATTGGAAGGAGGCAAGAACAAAGACAGGGAGACCCATATGGTGGCCACAGCAGGACATACAGGCCAGAGCTACAGAGCACTTCTGCTGGGCAAGTGGAAAACAAGAGATATGCCAGATGTGGGACCCCACTGGACTGGAGACCTGTTGGGTGCAGGGGGTACGGGAAGAGGGCAGAGCCTAGGGTGAGCCTCCCTTCTCTGGTTTGGAGAACCAGGTAGTGGGAAGAGCCACCTGCTGAGATCCCTCACGCAGGAGGATGGGCTGGTCTGTAGCAAAGAGGATGAATTTCCCTTTGGACGTCGAATCAAGAATACATCTGGCTGCATGAGTCTAAATCTCAAGAGGGACTTCAGGGTGGAAGACAGACATTCTCCAAGGGCAAGAACTGGATCGGTGCTGTTCATCACATTCTCTCCAGCATCTAGAAGGGCCTGGCCCATGAGCAGTTCCCCGTGGGTCCCCGTTGATTGAATGGCAGAATGAAGCCAGGTAGTGCTCAGTGGTGTGGACAGGATCCTGAGACAGCAGGTGTGCAGAAGGCATGGAAGGTGAGAAGAAGAGAGCTAAAGACATCCATCTGCAGATTGGGACAGGTGGGAGAAGGGTAGCCCGAGCTGTGTGGGCTGGGTGGTGGAACGAAGGGAAGCAGAGGAGACAGTGGAGCGTGAAGAGCAAGGGAGGGGTGAGTTTCAAAGATCAGAGAGCAGCCAGTGGAGGTGCCTCAGGTGTGGTGATGGGTGCCTACGTCCCCCTAATGAAGGCAGGTTCTCGATCCCTTCACCAAAGCTCTCCTACCACTCATTTCCTCATTTCTTCCCTCCTGTGTGCACCCCACAAGTATTCACGGAACAGCTCTCACGAACCAGGCAATGTGCAAGGTGCTGGCAACACAATAATGGACAAGACAGATAAAAATGAGGAATGAATAAATGAATGAATGAACGAACGAATGAATCGAGTCCCCTAGTGACTTGCAAAGTCCTTGAGGACAGAACTCTGAGTCATGCTTCACTGGCATCGTCTCTGCCCTCAGCCACAAGTTGGAAAGACAGAGAAAGTGCTCGATAAATATTGACCCAGTGTCACGGGCTGACTGTGATGTTGATAGGTAACAGGGAGCGAGAACTTTCTCCTCCCCCCACCCCAATGATGCAAATGCTCAAATGTGAGTCTCTTCTTCACACAGATGATATGCTAGCTAATAAAAGCTCGTCTGAAATCAGTCTCTCAGAGCGTCTGCGTGTGTGTGTGTGTGTGTGTGTGTGTGTGTGTGGCTTCACTGCCCATCTGCATCCTGAGTTGCAAGGAGACATATGCCTTTGTGGGTGACTTTACAATCTAAAAGGACTCCAGCATTCTGCGCTCAGCTCTCTGAAATAAGAGCCTCCCACTGCTTCAGACCTTCCCCTGCTCATAGGCCGAGGTCACCCAAGAGCCACCATGTGGCAGCAATGCTTTTCCAAACAGGCTGCGGTCCCTGGAATGCTGGTGCCCAAGAGGCTAAGTGTCTGCCTGCATTGAGCACCTGCTCTTTGTCCCTGCCAGCATCCTCTCCGCCTTCTTCTGGTAACAGCTCCTCCCCTCCCCCACTCTCCAGCCATGTGGTCTGTGTCCAGTCTCAGGGGTTGGCACGTGTCCCAGGCCAGGCCAATCAAGAAGTCCCGCTGGCCCGAGTGATGGACACAGGGATGAGAAAGTATCATATCTGTCCTGCAAAAGTCAGTCCCAGGACCCTTATGAATGGCATCTCTGAGATCCACTGAGCAGGAAGAGCTTTCTTCCTAGGAGAGGGAAAGACTGGGATTTCAATTCCACCTCTGCCACCACTTACGAGCTGTGTGCCCTTGGGGAAATGACCTAACTTCCCTGAGCCTCATTTTCCTCACTGGCACAACAGGCATGCCCCCCCCCCCCCAGGGTGCTAGCACGGTGCAAGAGGGCCTGGTGCACAGTAGGTGCTTCATAAGTGCTGGCTGTCCTTCGCCCACACTCCCAGCCTCCTCTCCCTCGATGCTTCCTTAACAGCTGATCTCATCTGTCCTGCAGCCCTTCCAAAACTCCCAAATTTAAATCTCCAGCACTGATCTCTCTTCTGAACTCCAGATTCATTTATCCAACAGCTGACGTGGCATCTGTGACTGGCTGTCTCACAAGTGTCCCGGATTCAGTGCCTCAGATCGAGCGAACAAGCCACCCTTTGCCCACCGACTCCACAAACTAGTCACCTTTGCCTCAGGAACGGTACTTCCATTGGTCTCAACGGCCCAACCTAGAGATCTAGGAAGCATCCTCAACACCTCTCTCCCACCCTCATCCATGAACCATCAAAAGGGTCGTGTCCAATTGTATCTCCTGTGTACTTCTTGAATCTATCCCCAGTCAACACCTCCCCCACCCCACACTAGGCTCAATCACCATCATCTGCCACCTGAATGACTCTGCCAATCTGCTCTAGACCAAGCATCTAGCGATCTCTCCATAAAATGTAAATCTGGCCAAGTCAGTCCACTACTTCAAGTCTTCCAGTGGCTTCCTGGGGCTCTGAGAAGAAGACCAAAATCCTCACCTTAGGAACCTTCCCCAAAAGCAGCAACTCGGCCAGCCCAACCCTCCGGCCTCGCTGTTGACCATGTCTTTGGCCCTGACTTTGGAGATACTTAACATGCTGACCCGTCCATCAAGCAACCCAGTTTCCAGCTCCTGAATTACCACAGGCTTCCTGCTGAACCTTGACTGCGTAACATCGCTCCTCTGGGTTTCCTTAAAATGGACAGGTTGGGCCCCAGGTTTCCTTCCAGAACTGTCAAAACGTAGGCTCCTTCCTATACCTCGTTTGAGGCAGGCTTAAGGAAGAGATCCACAGTCCCCCTTCTCAGACAACTTCCGAGCACGTATTAAGCAGAATGCTCAGAATATGCAAAGTATCCCCACGCTGTCCTCCCCTCCCTGCTTTATTTCCCACCACAGCCCAACACGCTGTCCTCCCAAGACACCTCTGGAACAGAAATCATAAAGAATGCGTGGCCAGTGCCCTGCATATCCAACACCTACTCATTATTCCTGCCGCACAGAATATTACGGATATTGTAACTTCTGATTATTACTTTTTGTTGTGAGCGGTGTTTACAGGTTGTTTTCATGCCCCCTGCCTTAGAACAGAGAGAATTTTCCTTGCCATCAGAGCAGATCGGGTCTTCGCGTATGGCCAAGACAACTAATTCTTGGAAACACACCAGCGTTTGAAGTCTGGAAACCCAGGGCGCCTGAGTGGCTCAGCGGCTTAAGCGTCTGACTCTTGATCGCAGCTCAGGTCATGATTTCACTGTTCGTAAGACTGAGCCCCACATTGGACCCTGGGCTGACAGGGTGGAGCCTGCTTAAGATTCTCTCTCCCTCTCTCTGCCCCTTTCCGGCTCGTGCGCATGCATGCACTTTATCTCTCTCTCCCTCCCTCCCTCTCTCTCTCTCTCTCTCCCAAAATAAATAAATAAACATTAAAAAAAGTGTGGAATCCCATCAAGCTTAGAGTCACCGCTTACGGGAGATGAACACAGGTTGTGGACAGAGAGATGCCAGTCTCAATCTGCATTTGGCCATTTTCTCACTTATGGAGTCTGGAACAAAATGGGTCTCAGGCCTGAAAGCCCCTCCTTGTTCCCCTAGGACTTGGGGCTAAAGTCCCAAGTCACCCACTTGGTGCATGAGGCCATGCAGGATCCGGCCACAGGCTACCACCCTACTCTCAGCTTGCACCACCCTGTCCAATTCTTGATCTGCTTCAACCACCCTGGCTTGCTATTTCATCCTATTTCTTGCTCTTTCCCACTGCCAAGTTTTTGCACATGCTGTTCCCTCTACCTGGAATGTGCTCGCCCCCTTGCCAAGACCAACTATTTCTTCAGATTTCAGCTCAACAGTATTCTCTTACGGTGCTTTGCTTATGGCCTCTTCATGTCCAAGGCTCAGTCCAATGTCCTTCTTAGATAAACTCAGAGCGCCCTCTAATTGGACTTGTGCAGCACCCATCACCACTGTCATACGATGTGTGGCCCAGAATGCGTTTGGGAGCCTCCCTTCCTACCGGACAGTAAATTCTATGAACACAGGAGCCAGCTGACTGTCACAGCGCCTGGTACATCTCTTTTTATCAACCAAATGAATGACTGCTTGAGCAATTCAGCCTCTGCCTTTCCACAGTGAGGATAATCATGACCTCCTCCTAGGACGATTGCATGGGAAGGCAGTGAAAATGCATGCTATATCATCATGCCTGGCCCATGCGAAAGGTTGCCTGAAAGGTCACACGTCAAGGATATGGAGCATGGTGTCTCCAAACCTGGTTTTTCCACTTAGCAGCTGTGTGACGATGAACACGTGACCCCTCTCTGGTCACCCAGAGCTGTTACAAGGGATTAAATGAAATCTTGTACGTAGAGGTCCTGGCATATAATAGGCACATGATAAAAGAGAAATGCTACCACCCTAGGTAAGAGGGTCAGGGTTTTCCATCACAGGGAGCTTTACAAAGTACTGACAACCAGGCCCCATTCCAGACCAATTAAATCCATTTATCTGGGGGAGGGTCCTGGGCATTGGCGCTTTCCCGCAAATTTTTCTTATGAAAAATTTGAAGCATACACAACGGTTGATTTTTTTTTTCAGTTGAAAGACTTTTACAGTGAACCCTCATTACCCACAACCTGACTTCTACATTTAACATTTTACTATTCTTGCTTTCTTGTATATTTATCCATCCATTCATCATCCTTCCTTCCATCTGTCTAAGCATCCTTTCTTCCTTACATTCTTCCTTGCATTCATCCATCCATCCATCCATCCATCCCTTTATCCACCCGTCACTCCATACTACTTTTTATGAATTTCAGAGTAAATTTCAGATATCAGAGTATTTCCCCCTACATATGTTGGCATGCCTAACATGTCATTAACTGAAGTTCAATATCTGTCTACGCTTTTATCTTTTGAGATAATATTTACTCAGAATGTAACCCACAAATCTGCCACATACTATTTTATGGATTTAACACTGCCTATTCCTATGCATATTCCCAATCTCTATCAAGATAGGATACATTGCCCCAGAAAGTTCCTCCATACCACTCCTCAGTCAATCCACACCTCCCTTCCCCAGAATCAACCACTGTTTGATTTCTTTCTCTTTTACATTGGGGCATTACAATCTTAAATACTCTCGAGGAGATTCTTTGTGCAGCCAAGATTCAGAACCAAAGGCTTAGGTAAATACATCCACCCTAGGGATCTCAGGAAAGGGGAGAAAACTCAGGAACAGCAGAAAGACCTTCTGACACCTAGTCAGTGGGCCTCAGGGATTGGCCCACTAGAAGAGCTAACACAAAGGACAGCATTAAGTGATGATTCCATTTACTCAATACTCAGGAGCATACAAAACTAGTCTGTGGCGAGACAAATCGGAATAGTGGTTTCCTCTAGGGGATGGGCGGGCTGAATGAGAAGGGGCATGAGGGAATTTTGAGGGTGAGGGATGGGCTCCTTATCTCGACTGGGGACTTGGTTACAAGAGTTAATGCAGCTGTCAGAACTCACCGAACTGTTCACCTAAGCTATGTGCAGCTCACTGTATGTAAATCACACTGCCTAAAACAAATTCTAGGCTAAGGATCTGGTGACTGGAGGGCTGCAGACGACAATTACAGGCATGCTGAGCGGCATTATCCCCAGAGAGCTCAGCACTGGGCGCCTTATAGAAAAGCTAATTTGAGCAGTCGTCTTTTCCAAATTTTCTTAGCCACAAAACTTTTTATTTTTTTCAAAATGAAAATATTATTTGGCATTCCACAATCACAGACCCAAAGGAAGCTTTTCTGTTGCAAGCAGAGACAGGCAATGTAAAGTCCTTCATAAGGTCCCACCCTCAGGACCTCCCTTTTCACCTCCAAGGCCCCTGAGACACGTCGAAAGATGCTAAGGGCTCAGGGATCCCAGGTTTAGAACCACGGATCCAAGGGAATTCGCAGGGCTGTTGAGTACAGTTGCACAGAACACAGGCACACCTCCAGACTATGATGTGAATAGCATAGCTTGAGGTCTTGGTTGTGGCAGCCGTGGGCGCCATGCAGGTAACCGAAGCAAGTCAAGGAGGCCTGGAAAAGATGACAAATGGCAACCAGCCCTCAGCCAGAAGACCAGGCTCAGGAGGCTGTGGTGGGGCTTGTGGCAAATGGGAGAACCCGACCCCCTTAAAATGGGACGGCAGCTACTCACCTCCAACTGACGGTTGCTATGTGGGAAAATGCGCTCAGCGCTGCCAGATCTGAATTTTTTCAAGAGAGCCAAAAATCTGCATTTTATATGCAGCTTCCCAGTTTTTAAATGCTGGGGATAAAATTGATTTAAAAAAAAAAAAAAACCCACGGTGCAGCCCAAATCAAACATATCTGCCAGACAACTCCAGAGCCTTCCTGGTCACCAGTTTGCAACTTTGGGCGGAAAACTTTAATCAAAAATCATCTGCGTTCTTGGCAACAAACGAGAAGAGGCAGGTGCACGTTATCCCATTGCGTCCTGGATACATTTAGGAATTTTCGCTGTCTGCCTTCTGAGAGGCAGGAGATTTTAGTCACACCTTCCTGCAATTTCCAGGGAATTATGTAATTGGCATTACCAGAGACATGAGCACCAAACTCAAGTCTGGAAGCACCATGAGTGCCATGGGTACTGCTTCCTGTATGTCTATCCATCCCTTGGCCAGTGACACACCTGAGTGACAGCCACTGGGAAGGCAGGAATTACAAGACTGTGGTTACACAGATCCCAGGCTCACGCAGCTGAGCGAAGCTTCCACTTAAATGAATACACATAGGGCACCTGGGTGGCTCCGTCGGTTAAGCACCGGACTTGGGCTCAGGTCATGATCTTGCAATTTCTGAGTTTGAGCCCCGCATCAGGCTCTGTGCTGACAGCTCAAATCCTGTTTTGGCTTCTGTGTCTCCCTCTCTCTGCCCCTCCCCTGCTCGCTCTCTCTCTCTCTCTCTCTCTCTCTCTCAAAAATAAATAAACATTAAAAAAAAATTTTTTAATGAATAAACATGATGGGAGCACTTGGGTGACTCAGTCGGTTAAGCATCTGACTTCAATTCAGGTCATGATCTTGTGGTGCCCGAGTTCCAGCCCCACATTGGGCTCTGTGCTTTGAATCCTCTGTCGCCCTCACTCTGCCCCTCCCTGACTCATGCACACACGCACACGCTCTCTCTCTCTCTCTCTCTCTCAAAAATAAATATAAAAAAAATAAAACAAATTAATAAACACAATTAAATGCCTAATTAAAAATGCTTATTAGGTCATCTAATGGCCGGCTTTTGTCCATAAATAAACAAACAAACAAATAAGTAAAAAGGAATGCAAACATCTTCTCTTAAAGCTGATTACTTTGAGAAATCCTTGGAGGCTTAGGAGTTCTGGTGGTGGGAAGGTGGAAGCCGAGTGAAGGAGCAGTCAAGAGCAGGATTAAATTTGGAAATCGAGCACATTGTTGTTGCTGGGCTGAACGCCAGGTGAAGATTCGCAAGACCCTCGTGTTTGCATTCGAGGTACCTCTCCACAGTCCAGTGTTTCTCAAAGTATGGTCCACAGACCCTCGACCAGAGAATCACCTGGGGAGATTTCTTAAAAATTCAATAACCCGGATCCTAGCCAATGCCTGATGAGATGGAATCTCCATGGGTGCGGCCAAGACACCTGCTTTCTCAGCAAGCATCATTAAGAGATTTGGGCACACACCAACGTTCAAGAAACACTGGCCCAAATGATCTTACCCACTCCCGTGCCTTTGAGCATTGTTTAGAGGCTGATCGAGAAAAAGAAAAAGAAAAGTCTATCTTTAACCCAAAACCCTCTTGTGAGCCCAAGACACGTTTGTCCATCTATAGACTTGATATCTCTACCTGGGCACCTGACGGTTATCTCAGATTACCAATAACAAAACGGAACCCTTGACCTTCCTAGTAAATGGCTCCACCATCCATCCAGCTGCCTATACCAGAAACACAGGCATCATCCTTGACACCACTGTGTTCCTCACCCTGACATCACATCCCTGCCCGTGATCACATCCGTTCCACCCCCGTAAGGTTCAGTTTTTGCTCTAGTAACAAACAACTCCAAACTCTTAGGGGTTGGAGACCACAGGGAGTCAACAGGAGGTCTGCCTGACTCTGCTGGGCTTCTTCTCAAGATGCAGGGCAAGGGCAGGACCATATCACACATCCCCTCATCCCAGAACGAGGGTGATGGAGCACCACCACGACCAGCAATCAGGCTTGACGATCTCCTAGCAAATCAAGAGAACACAAGAGCTCGGTACACACGTCCAAGTCCTCGTAGGGTTTCTTCTCAGATCATACAGTCAGTTCTGCTCATATTCCACTCACAAAACCATGTCATGCAGCCAAGCCCAGGATCAGTGGTTGAGGAAGTACCGTCTTCCAAAGGCGGGGGGAAAGTGTAGCCAGTGATGCAGTCCTCGATGACCTCCAAAACCTATCCTGAATCCATCTACTTCTTCCATGGCCGCTGCCTCCACCCTGGGCCGAGTCACTGTCATTTCTCAACTGGGTGTCACAGAGGCTTGCAATCGCCTGCTTTCTACAGCCCCTCCAATCTGTTTTTCACACAGGAGCCAGCATTTCCGGCTACACATTGATCAGCTCATGGTGAATGTTCTGATGGCTTCCCACTCTCTCCCGAAAAGTCCAAATACCCTATCCTGACCTCTAGGGCACTGACTATTTCTCTACCTAAAAATCTCTAGCTATTTTTAGCCTGGGGTACAGGGCTTCATTTCTTCCCTTTTCCACCCTCACTCATGCTACAGCCACACGGGCCTGCCTTCAGGCCCCCCACTTGGCTAACCTCCTGTCCGTTTCCTGGTCATTCCCTCCTCCAGGAACCACCCCCCCCCCCCCACCACCACCACCATTCTCCTTGGTGTCTGAGCCTTCTCCTACTCACCTTGCAGATCTCAGCTTAACATATCTTGCTCAGAAAGGCAAGGGGTTGCCCGGGCTAAACAGGCTCCTCAGACTAGTTCCTTAAATAACCTACATTTGTTATGAGCTGAAATGATCGGAAGTTGAAAACTTCAAAGTGGGCAAGTGTCGGCTTGATGTCCGCCTCTCCACTACGTGGTAAACTCCATGCAGGCAAGGGGCTGTATCGACTCACCCCACCAGGTCATGAGTGCTGGACACAGCACACAGAGCAGGTGCTTGGTAAGTGGTTCTTGAATGAACACCAAGCCTGCAGGTACTTTCTAGATTGTTTTATTTCATCACCATGCCTGATCTAGGTGTATTAATCCCAGGAAACGGAAGTTCAGAAAGGCAGAGAAATGGGCCTAACGTCCTATCACTAGGAAAAACCAGACTGAGACACAGACCCAGTTATGTCCATTTCCAGGGTCCACACAATTAACTGTTGTGCTTTGTCTGTTGCTTCCTCGAGCGGCACCCCAAAAGTAATTTTTCAGGACCAGAGACAGCCGGCCATGCCCCTGTCCTTTGCCACCTAACTCAGCCTCAAAGACAAGAAGAAAGTTCACTCGTTTCTTCTTCAGAAACCACAACTGGGGGTCGACACAGTGGGAGGCTCCCGGAGGGACTGAGGCTACCCCATTCTCTTCCCACCCCATCCCCACCATAAAATATGTCATCTCCTTCAGAGAAAGAGCTATAAATACACACAGACAAAAATGAATTCCTTAAGAATCCAAGACGAGGAAAATGTCACTGGCAGTGCGTGCAGAAGGGCCAAACGGATGACACAAGAAGTGTGATGTCATCTTCCTGGGCTTCGGTTTTCCCAGTTGTGAAATGGGAGGAAACGACTAGCACTTACGTGGTAGAGATGTGGAGGAAAAGCAGAGAGATGAAACGTGTGAAGGGCTCAGTTCCGCCCCGTGTGCGATGCGCACGCGGTAAACGTTTCCTGCCCCTGGAAAGCGTGCCCTTGGCAAAATGCACACCACCACCTGTCATGTCCCAGACCAACAACGACAGGGGAAGTGCATTCTACAGTTACAACAGCGAAGAAGACAACTCCATGCTAACATTGCAAGAAACAACCTTTCACTGTGGCTGAAATCGCACAGGTCTCCGAAACAGAGAAACTGGCATCGAGGCAAGAGTCTGGGTCTTACCATGTGACCTTGGGCCACTTTTTCCCGTCCGTGAGCGAGGCTCAGGGTTCTTGTGTGAAGTCAAGGATGTTAGTAACACTATTCTTCAAACTTTCCGTTCTTTCACAACTTTTGCAGTATTTACTATAAAGTACCTACATACTACCCATATCACCCACTTAATAATATATTCTGTTTATCCGAAAAATGTCTGCTGAGCCCTGATACGTGTCAGACAGTTCTGAGTACTGAGCACTGCTCCAGATGACTTTTGTTTTTTTACCTAATTATACCACTTTACCTTCTCCTGAGCACTGATATCCGTGAACACATGGGCTCAATTAGAGATATTTTCTCTAGAGTACATTAAAATAAATGCATAACGGGGAGCCTGGGTGGCACAGTTGGCTGAGTGTGTCCAACTCTTGATTTCAACTCAGGTCATGATCTCAGGGTCATGGGATTGAGCCCAGTACGAAGCCTGCTTAAGATCCTTTCTCTCTTTCCCCTTCCAACCCTTCCCTGTTCTCAATCTCTCTAAAATAACAAAACAAAACAAAACAAAAAAAACAGGGGCACCTGGGCGGCTCAGTCGGCTAAGCATCCAATTTCGACTCAAGTCATGATTTCACGGTCTGTGAGTTCAAGCCCTGCGTCGTGCTCTGGGCTGACAGCTCAGAGCCTGGAGCCTGCTTCAGATTCTATGTCTCCCTATCTCTCGGCCCCTCTCTCACTCGTGCTCTGTCTCTCTCTCTTTCTCTCAAAAACAAACATTTTTTAAAAAGCTTTTAAAAACACAAATAAAAATAATAAATGGAACGATTAGAAGGGTCCATCAATATCCATCTATAAAATCTCAGGTGCCCCCAGGGATACAAGGTGGATGCTTCTGGACACCTGGGCTCGGAAAAGAGCTGAGTTCTGTGTTATTCTCCCAAATGTGCTGTTCTGAACGCCTCTGGAGGGAGGAATGACACAGCTTACCTTCCTCTCCTCCAGCCCACTCTGATGGAGCGAGGAACAGAGTGACGTTAATTGAGGAATTACTCCACAATTACAGGAACTTTTCTTCCGAGCCGGAGACTCGGGCTCTGTCACTCTGAGAACATGCTTAAATGTCCTCGTTCTGTTTTCAATTCACACTTGAAACTTCAGGCCCCTTCATCTCCTTCTCTCCAGTTCAATAGGAGGTTAGTTTACACCCAGGCAAAGACGTTTTCATCTTCAAAGAATATTGCCAACTTCCAAAGACTTCTTCTCTATATCTGACAGGAGAAAATCTCCAGAAAACCCATCATCATCCTATTAGATGGTTCTTACCAAACAATATTTAATAAGTTATGCATAAGGAGCCAAACATGTTATGTTCTGAGTTGCCTTTGAAATCCAAAAAAAGGTTTCAAAAGGAACACTTTCCCGCCAATTAAAAGCCCCTAAAACTTGAGTAGGAAAAAAAGGCGGGGGGGCACTAAGGACACGAGCTAATTCATAGGAAAAGAAATATGAACAGCTAAGAAGCCTATGAAAAGTACTCAACTCCTTACTAATCAAAGAAAATGCAAATTAAAACAACGGGGGAGCATTTTTGTTGTTGTTGTTACAAATTAGCGAAGGGTTGCAACATCATCATTTTCCAAGCTAGGTGGAGTGTCGTGGCATGGGTACCCATGTTGGAAGAATGGTGCTTCTGCATTTCTGGACAGCAATATGACACTGTGTTTCAAGGGCCCTCCCAGAGGGGGTAATCTTTGACTCAGCAATTCCCTTTCTAGAAACCACAGAAGCTCTGTCAGTCCAATGTGCTTGGTTTAATGGGCAGGATGGCCATCACGAAGAATATCTGCGACCAAGGCCTGTCATGCACAGCACAAATGACACTTGGGGTCTCTGCTGCTGAGCCGTCCTGTGCATCCTGGGATGCTTAGCAGCATTCTTGGCCTCCACCTGCTAGTGGTCAAGAGCACACCCACTCACCTACCCACCAGCCGTCACAACAAGCACAGCTGTCTTGAGACATTGCCAAATGTTCCCTGGGGTGCAAAATCCCCATGGAAAACCACTGATTTAAGAATAACCACTTAAGCCACCCGCCTGTCCAATTATAACAAAAGGGTCAAATAATTTATGGTCTGTTCGTAGGATGGACTATTACGGAGACATTTAAAATGTTGCTTTGAAGAGGTATTTAATGGCATGGAAACCTAATCATAACAAAATGGCATGGGGGGAGAGAAAATGAATTAGACGTGTATTCTTAGGAAAACAGACTAAGTGGAGTGGGGCACCTGGGTAGCTGAGTCGGTCAAGCACCCGACTTCCACTCAGGTCAGGATCTCACAGTTTGTGGGTTTGAGCCTCATGTCGTCAGGCTCTGTGCTGATGGCTCAGAACCTGGAGCCTGCTTCACATTCTGTGTCTCCCTCTCTCTCTGCCCCTCCCCCCGCTCACACTCTATGTCTTGCTCCCTCTCCTTCAAAAATAAATAAACATTAAAAAAAATTTTTTTTAAAAACAGACCAAGTGGAAATAAAGCAAATGCCCACGTCCATTTTCTTTAGGTAGTAGGATGAAAAAGCAGTTTTTGTTTCTTTTTTCAAAACAGCTACAGGTTCCATAAGCTCGGAGAATGGATTTCTAGTCTGAAAAGCCTGGCTTTAAATCCCAGCAGTGCCACTTTCTAGCACTTATTCTTACTAACTCTTAAGCTCCGAATTGCTGCGACCTCATCCACCACATGGGATACCGCGTGGTAACGCACGTACATGCCTAGGAAAGCGGCAAGTCGTTAAGAATTCAGATAAAAGCTAGTTCTCATTAACAGGAACTACATTTGAATTCAACTTTCTCTTTTTTTATTTTAAATGTTTTTAGTGTTTATTTATCTTTGAGAGAGCGAGCGAGTGGGGGAAGAGCAGAGAGAGCGGGAGAGAGAGAGAGAGAGAGAGAGAGAGGGAGAGAGAGAGAGAGAGAGAGAGGGAGAGAGGGGCAGAGACACAGAATATGCAGCAGGCTCCAGGCTTAGACTGTAAACACACAGCCCAACACAGGGCTCAAACGCTTGAACTGCGAGATCATGACCTCAGCCTAAGCTGGAAGTTTAACCGGCTGAGCCACCCAGGCGCCCCAAAACCTTTTTCTTAAAAAGAAAACAAATACACGGCACCAAGCCAGGAGGAGCTCGTCTGATTTCTCCAGGGGGAAAGATGCTATCTGACAATGAGTGGTCACTGGTGCTTGGGGACTTGGCATTGGGCAGAACTCTTAGTGGTAGAATAAAGACAGGGATGAAAAATCAGCCTGGCAGAAGGGTAGGAAAATGTTATCTGAATTGGGCAGAGAGAGACCTTCAAAGCAAGAGTATGGAAATGTCCATGGTCATGAAGAGCTGACCTAACAGTTAAAACAGCCAATGAAAG
This sequence comes from Herpailurus yagouaroundi, assembly GCF_014898765.1. Classification (NCBI taxonomy): domain Eukaryota; kingdom Metazoa; phylum Chordata; class Mammalia; order Carnivora; family Felidae; genus Herpailurus; species Herpailurus yagouaroundi. Next base: position 9,021,773 of record NW_024412453.1, read on the forward strand.
GCCTTACAAAGAGGCAGGGGAATCGAGTCTGAGAATGTTACTGGGCATACAGTGGTCCCTTGAGACTACAGAGCCTGGAGAGTTGGGAGTCCCAGGTAATTGCAGGGAAATCTAAGAGGACCATGGGCATGGCCATAGGGACATCCTGAAAGAATCTGGACACTTGGCTTCAAGATCTTCCTGCCTGTCCCGCAACTTCCTTTTCCTCTTTGGGTCTCTGACTACTGACCTAATTAGACAAGTAGAATAGCTTTGTGTGTGAGCATAGGAAAGCTGGGGACCCACCACCTAGAGATGAATCCTGGGTCCACTATGTACTAGCTCTTGTACCTCTGAGCAAGTTGCTTACTTTATGCAGGTAGTAACCCTTCATTTCCACATCTACAAGAGGCAGATGCTGGAACTGATGCTGGGTAAACTGGTTTGCACACTGGAGGTAGCATCTAGCAAGTACTCACTAAAATGGCAGCTCTCATTTTGTTTCCTCCCAATGTAGACTTAGAACCTTCCTCAACGTGGAATTGGTCCTTCTGAAACTTCAAACACGGGCTAGATCAGTGGGAAGATGCACCAAGAACGAGAGACAACAGCTCCTTGGCCCCATCACCTGCTCTGGGGATCGTCACACGGTCTCTGCCCACAATGCTCTCTTCCCTTCAGCACCCACTGACCGGTGCTGGGTCCCGGAGAGCTGTGAGGGACCCTGAGAAGGTCAAGAAACAGCCTGTTGGCCTCAGGTGGCTCAGAGTCCCGTGGCCAAGACAGAGATGGAAGGCAAGACGCACGTTAGTCAAGTGTGGTAGCAGCTATTGAGTGGAGGACACAAGGTCAGATCATGGTTAGCACTGGGGCCCTGAAGTCATAGTCCCTGGTTTTAACTCCAGATCTGATCAGCCATGTGAACTGGACAAGAAACTTCACCTCTCTAAGGCTCAGTATTTCATCTGTAAAATGGGGAGAATAACAATAGTGCATCTCCCACTTAGGATCGTTGGCAGGACAAAATAAGGGGAAGCCTTTGGGATCGTGCCTAGCACATAAGTGAGTGATTAATGAATGTGAGTAACTAGCACTCCTGAAATGTGGGTGACTAGATGCATGGATCCTGGAAAGACAGTCTGATTCCCTGATTCCCCGATTCCCCGACCTGCAGAGAAATGAGATCCTTTCAGCGGGAGTCAGGCACCCCTTCCAATATACAGTCTGGGAAGGCCTCGGGACTCATGACCTCACGCATCTGAACTCCCCCTCCACCTCACCACCCGTATCTACAGGAAACTTTCTCAGGAATTACGATATACACTTTCATTGTTTCCACCACCTCCCCCCCAAAACACAAACAACTCATGGCTGTAAAGAGTAATTCATCCATTCACTACATGGAAAGGGAATTCTAAATCAATTGTAAAGACAATACCACATTGTACCCTATCACACGTATACACAAAAGAATGAGAGAGAGAGAGAGAGAGAGAGAGAGAGAGAGAGAGAGAGGAAGGAAGGAAGGAAGGAAGGAAGGAAGGAAGGAAGGAAGGAAGGAAAAGGAGGGAGGGAGGGAGGGAGGGAGGGAGGCAGGAAGGAAAGAAGGAAGGGAGGAGAGGGAAGAAGAGAGGAAGGAAAAAGGAAGCAGAGAGGGAGAGAAAGGGAAAGAAAGAGGGAGAGAGGAATGGAGAAAGCGAGTCCTTCAGCACCACCAGGAAAGGGTGAATGGGGAATAACCATGGTCAGGGCAGGAGTGACTGAGGACAAACAGGTACTGCACACCTGAGCGCACTCTCTCCTGGCCTCACCAGAGCAGACAGGTGACAGGTGTCTCCCTACGACTACGCCACCAGCACACCTGCTTGCCCCGAAGCCCCCTGGGGTCACTGTGGGTGAGCCTCAAGCTGAATGGACTCATGTGTCTTGCTGACTTCCAACAGAAGCCCATTCTTCCTTTCCCTGGCATGAGTCTGGACGTTTGGGCAGACAGAAGTGCTTGAGGGTTTTGTTAAACAAGGGAGGCTTTGTGATGTCTGGGAGAAGTGCCACCACAAGATGACAAATTTGGGCCAGCCTGCCTGCCATTCTCAACTCTACACACACACACACACACACACACACACACACACACACACACACACACACTTCTGGGTAACCCTGTGTGTGCCTGCTTGACACACAATATTTAATAATCCTGACATTGCATCTACTGACCAATCAGAAAGGACACTGACCATAGCATTGGAGAAGGTTCTGGAAGTACACTGTCATTACCCTTTTAGTTAAAAAAAAAAATCTTGGGAAGGTTTAGAGAATCTACGGGAAGGGCCAAGGTGGCAGGTGGGCACTTACGGCACCAGGGCAATGGCTATTTCCCAAATGGCAAGGAAGCACTTCAATATTTAAATACCGCTCATGGCCACATGCGTGTGTACCAGCTGTCCTAGACCGGGTGCCCCGTGGGTGACCCACCAAGAAACTGCTCCCAGAGAAAGACAAAAACGGACAAACATATAACAACAACGAACCAGTAAGAAAGCAACTGAAGCAGAACAAAGAAAGGAAAGGGGGGCAGGATCTAGGGTATAAACTGGCCCCACTGATGGCCTGACCCAGGGCAAGAGAACTGGGCTGTCAATTCTTGCGCCCGGCAGTCATGAGTTCAGGGCTGCCCTGGGAGCAGGATACAAACTGTCAGGCGTCTTTGGCTCCTTGCATGTGAGCGAAACAGCTCCAGGAGCAGCTGGGAAAGTCCTCTGAACAAGAGTCACTGGTACTGGCTGTTGCCAACAAAAGCACAGGAGAGTCAAAGGTTGGATCCCACGAGAATGGTAGTAATGATAATAATTATAATTTTTAAACATAAAAATACAAAAACACGTTTGAACAAAATCCAGTATTTTCAGCGTGAAAAGAAAAATTAGCAGACCTGGGTGGAGTGCCGACATTGTCCATGACACCAGCTGGGTGTCAGTCCAAGCCCTTAGGTGGGGAGGGAATGCATATAAATGATGACTATGGGAGATAAATGGTATATAGGGTAGCAGAGGGTACCTGCTCAGGTGGTTAACATTTCTCCTCTCAGGTAATTCATTTCTGTGTTTTTAAATGTTTATTTTTATTTTTGACAGAGAGAGAGAGCAGGAGAGGGGCAGAGAGAGAGAGACACACAGAATCGGAAGCAGGCTCCAGCCTCTGAGCTGTCAGCACAGAGCCCGATGCGGGGCTCGAACTCACGAACCGTGATGCTTAACCGACTGAGCCACCCAGGCGCGCCCCTCTGGCAATTCATTTCCAAATGAACTCCTGGCCTCCAGTCTCACTCCCTTCAATAGTAAAGAGTGATAAGAGTTAAAACTTACAGAACGCCACTGGGCAGACCACATGTCCAACCTCACCATACTTTGCAAGGTGGTCATATTCTTCCCATTTTACAGAGGAGCACACTGAGGCTAGGAACGTTTGAGAGACTTGGACAAAGTTTCACAACCAGTAAGTGGTAACAGAGAAAGCCCAGGATCTCAAGTTCGCCAGACAATACACCTTACGTTCTAACCCCCACCCCCACCAACACTACCTCGTTTGGGTGCAAACATAATCCAGAAGCAGACCCTGAGAGGAGGATTTACTTGCAATTCAGGTAATGTGCAACACATTTTCCAGAAAGTGCTCACAGCAAAAACGGGTAAGGGAGCAGACAAAACAGGACAGGGAAGGGGGAGAGGTTGAGCAAGGGGCAATTTCAGGGAATGTGCCAACCTCATCCTGATCCTCTTTGTAGTTCTGATGTGAACACGAGACCTCAGAGTTAGTTCCAACTCAAGGTAAGAGAACTGGGCCCCACAGGCCTGCATCACTCAGGTACTGGGGGCATGCAGGCTCCCAGGCAGAAAGGATCCAGCTAACTGCCCAAAGGGGTCCTTCAAAGACTCACAGGAGCAGACCAGGGGAAGCAGAGCCCACAGAGGCATGCCAAAGCAACCGGAGGAGAGGCGGACAACACACTGGCCTCCATCATTCTTCCCCAAGCCCAGGAGCACTCTCCCAAGCCCTAGGCTTTAAACCCCAAGAACCAACTTCCCTGCCGTCTAGTGGAAAGAAGGCTCCCTTCCTGAAGTTATAAAGATCATCTCGAAGACCATTTCCAAGAGCTGATTACCTAAGCGTGGCTCTGATCGAAGCAAAGTATTGCATTTTACACCTCAATAGAGAGAGAGACGTAATTGAGTAACTTGCTCCTGGATCTTCAGCTCTCTTCATACATGGATCAGTAAATAAGAGAGAATTCGACTGTTCACAGAACTTCAGCAAATTGAGCTCATATTTGGGGGCAAAATAAAAGGCCGCTAAGATTTAATATGAAATCCTTCCACAAGGAAAATGATTGAATACATTACAAGGGCTTTAATTTTCACCATGGTAGATATTGAATACGCCTTTCATTTTTTTTTTTTTTTCTGCCGCTCAGTACCTCTGCTCATTTCCTTGATGCTTGAGGCTTCGATATTGAGGAAGCTTAAAGAGATAAGAATCAGTGTATTGGCAATGGAGTGACAAGGGCAAGGTGGCAGGAAGGCTGGGAATGCTGGGATTGCACGAATGCCAGATCCCCGTATGGGGAGTCCAAGGTGGGTTTGAGCTTGGAAATCAACGTTGCCTACCAAGTATTAAAGCAAATAACACCAACAGCCGAAGAGAACGGATGCCAATATGGAGTCATAAACAGGAGCCACCGCCAAGAGCCAACAAGCACTCATTACCTTAATCATGTACCATTGGATTGTAAGAAACAGAAACCCAGTCAAACCAGCTTGAACTAAAGGGGATTTAAATTGGAAGAATCGGAGGGCACAGAACAGAGCTCAATACGGTAAATAACCAGAAAGTTAACACTCAAAAGTACTTTGTCCTCTGTGACACCAAGTGAAAGCAAATGTTTTCTGAGGCCCTACTACATGTCAGGCATTGTGCCAAATGCTTGACCTGCAGTCTCTCGCAGTTAACCCTCACAGACAGTCTCTGAGGTGCAAACATCCCCATTTCTCAGAGGGCGAAACTGAGGCTCCAAGAGGTCCAAGGAAATTCCTCAAGGTTTCACCGCTCTTTATGTTGATTTAATTAATTTTCCTTTTTACGGAATTTGAATTAATTTAAATGTAAATGGCTACATGTGACTAACGGTGCCATATTAGGCAGCCACACTTAACGGTTCCCGAATGGTGTCTGGAGGCACCCTTAAGGCTGACTCCACCCCCAACTGGCTGCACGACCCTGACCAGTTCCATGACCTCTCTGTACCTCAGTTTTCTCATTCGCCATATGGGAATGATGCTGAGGTCTCCCCAGAGCACTGGAGGATGAAGCGAGTAGGTGCATGTGAAGCGGTCAGAACGGTGCCTGGCACACAGGAACCACTGAACAAGCATCAGTGCGGGAAGATGGACAGAAGTCAGAGGTGTTGAGTGGGGTGGCCTCCGTAGAGTCCCATAGCAACAGACGGTTGCCTAGGGCCGCCATGACAGAGTCCCATAGGCTGGGCAGTATGAACAACAGAAATGTATTCTCTCTCCCTTCCAGAGGCTGGAAGTCCAAGGTCAAGTGTCAGGAGGGAGAGCTGCTTTCCTCTGAGGCTTGCAGATGGCCGTCTTCTCCCTGTGTCCCCATATGGCCTTCTCTCTTTATGACTGTGTCCTAATCTCCTCTTCCTATAAGGACGCCAGGCACACTGGATCAGAGCCCACCCATAAGATCCATTTTAACACAGCATGGCTGTAGGAAGATAAACCAGAAAGGCAGCTATAAGAATTTGGCCCCCAGTGCTCCCCTACCATTGCCCTGGGGCAAAGAGCACCTGCCCCATTGTCGCCCAACTCAGGCCTCCCATCCAGATGCTGTCAGAGGTAAAATCAGGGCAAGGGAAGGCTGTGTGCTTATAGGGTGCTGAAAAAAGCAGGTGGCACCTAAGTCACCTAAAAGAAGTAGACCTTGTGGCACCTGGGTGGCTTTAGCTTGTTAAGCGTCAGACTTCACCTGAGGTCATGATCTCAGTTTGTGGGTTTGAGCCCCGCATCAGGCTCTGTGCTGACAGCTCAGAGCCTGGAGCCTGCTTGGGATTCTGTGTCTGTCTCTCTCTCTGCCCCTCCCTTGCTTATGCTATGTCTCTCTCTTCCTCAAAATTAAGAAAAACATTAAAATTTTTAAAAGGAAGGAAGGAAGGAAGGAAGTTAGTTGACCTCAAAGAAAGGTGAGGGCTTCTCGCCCTTCAAACCCCCAAAAGCGTCTCCTCCTCTGTTGCCGCCCTGATGGCACACTGATGCCTGAAAAGCTGTCTGGAATGGTGAGCAGTGATTGGCTGCGGGTTGCTGGCACCTGGGGTTCTTCAGGCCAGGGCACCCACCCCCTACCCTCTGAGCCCTGAGCCCACTGGAGCTAACACTGGGGCCTGGCGTTCACCCATCTACACTGCCCATCACCATAACCCAGTACCTTCAGGGTAGAACAAGCCTACAACCCCAAATAGCAAGACATTTGAGGAATACAACCTTTTCAAAAGAAAAACAACACACTGGGCTACAGGTTCCAACAGAAGAAAAAATACCGGAGCCGTCAGAATTGAAAACTAGTCCTTCGTTAAACGTGTTACAAAGATAAAAAGAAAACATCAGCAATAAAAAATAAGAACGAGAAACTGTCAGGGCGCCCGGGTAGTTCAGCTGGTGGAGACCAACTCTTGATTTCAGCCCAGGTCATGATCCCAGGGTCGTGGGATGAAGCCCCAAGCCGGGCTCCACGCTAAGCGTGCACCCTGCTTAAGATCCTCTCTCTCTCTCTCTCTCTCTCTCTCTCTCTCTCTCTCTCTCCCCCCATGGCCCTCCTCAAATCATGGTCTTGCACACTCTTGGTCTCTCTCTAAAATAAATGAAATGAAAAAAAATTTTTTAAAGAACAAGAAAATATATAAAACAACCATGTTGAGAGCTACCTGGGTGGCTTATTTGGTTAAGTGACTGACTCTTGATCTCAGCTCAGGCCATGACCTCGTGGCTCAGGAAATCAAGGCCCACAGACCTGTGGCTCTGCACTGACAGCATGGAGCCTGCTTGGGATTCTCTCTCTCCACCCACCTGCCACCCCCCGCCCCCTCAAAAATAAATAAATAAACTTCAGGGGCGTCTGTGTGGCTCAGTCAGTTAAGCATGAGACTTCAGCTCAGGTCATAATCTCACAGCTCGTGGGCTCAAGCCCCACATCGGGCTCTGTGCTAACAGTTTAGAGCCTGGAGACTGCTTTGGATTCTGTGTCTGCCTCTCTCTCTGCCTCTCCCCTGCTCCTGTTCTGTCTCTGTCTCTCAAAAATGAATACATTTTTAAAAATAAATAAATAACATAAAAAATGAATTTAATAAATAAATCACGTTGGAATATCAGACATGAAAAATGTAATCATTGAAATAAAGAATACAATGTGAATAAAGAATACAATGAAATAAAGAACAAACACAGCTAAAGAAAGAATTAATCAACTGGAAGACAAGATTGAGGAAATCTTCTAGAAAGAAGAAAAAACAAAAAATTACTTTTTAGGTCAACTGATACAGAGGATGGAAAAGAACCCCTAACATCTCACAATAAGAATCCCAGAAAGAGAAAAATAAAAGTAGAGAAGATTAAGTATCTGAAAAAACACTGGATACGGTGTTCTCAGAAGTTTTTTTTTTTTTAAAGGTCCAAAGAGGAGAAATGAAGAAAAACATGTATGTTGACATATTAGAGTACAAGTTAAAATTATGAAAATGAAAGAGGAAATTCTAAAAGCTTCCAAGGAGAAAGAGATCACATTTCTAAAATCAAAGAGTCAGACTGACATCAGAATTTTCATCAGCATCACTGTATGCAAGAACAAAGTAGTGCTTTCAAAGAATTAAATGGAAAAAAACGTAGAAATCAGAATGTTATATCCAAATAAGCTGTCATCCAAATATGAAGATATGATAAAAGCATTGTCAGGCACAGAAGACCTCAAAAATGTCACACAGAGCCAGCCCCGCAATGGAAAACAATTTGGAATGAATTATCTAAATAAAGGGAAAGACATATCCAGGAGACGGCAGAGAGACTGATATAGCTGACCAACTGTCTTGATGCGGTCTTTAAGGAATGGCTAAGACCAAATAAAAAGAAATTGTACCCATAAAAACACAGAATTCAAAGCCTCCAGATCCTACTCAAAGTGTGGTCCCTGGACCAGCAGCCGGGACATCACCTGGGCTTGTTAAAAATGCAGGAAGCGAGGCCCCACCCAAACCTACTGAAACAGAATCTGCATTTTAATACGATCTGCAGGTGATGTAAATACATATTAGAATGCGAGAGACATCTGCTTCGGATTCTGTGTCTCCCTCTCTCTCTGCCCCTCCCCTGCTCATGCTCTGTCTCTGCCTCAAAAATAAACAAAAACATTTAAAAAAAAATTTAAAGAATGTGAGAGGCACCAGTCCAATGAAGTCAGTAGTTAGTGGTAAAGAGGGAAGGGCCAAAGGGATGGGGAAGTGTGCTAAGTACTCATCTTACAAGAGGAGACCTAGAGACATCGATTTGTGAAAAGCAAGCAAGGATTAAAAATTTTTAAGTGAGAAAGACTGAAAGAAATTACAACAGATAAACAGCAGTCAAAACCAATGAACAATGGCAACATGCAATGTTGTGGATGAATAGTCATTAAATCAGGGACAAAAGGGAAGAGCCAAAAGGTGATAAATAACATGATACACCTTTTACAAAAAAAAAAAAAAAAGCAGTCAAAATAAAAATACAAACATTTAGGAATATAAGGAGAAACAAGAAGTATATCAGAAGGTGAGCAAGGAGGGACACCTGGGTGGCTCAGTCAGTTGAGCATCTGACTCTTGATTTTGGCTCAGCTCATGTTCTCATGGTCATGAGCCAGAGCCCCAAGTCATCCAAACTCTCGGCTTGAGGTTCTCTCTGTCCATCTCTCTCTGCCCCTCCCACATGTGCATGCTCTCTTTCTCTCTCTCTCTCTAAATAAACAAATAAACTTTTAAAAAGGGGGGGGGGGGTTGGACTTGGATGGAGCAAGCCAGGGGAGTGGGCTGACAGGGAACCATACGGTTAGATGCACATTACTATCAATATTCTACCTTAATCTGGGCCATGAGCTCACAGGCGCTTATCACATCACCCAAAACGATCAACTATTCGACATAACTAACCACACAAAAGCAAGCCCTGCATGGAACAAAGAGAGTCCGTTCTAAACCAAGGAGTATGATCAGTCCAGTCTTGTGTGCCCGGCACACAGCAGATGTGTCTTGCGTAGAGCAGATACTCAAAAGGTGCTTAATGGATAGAGAATTACTTTGGCAGCGATGTGCAGGATCACAGAGGGATCGGAGAAAGACCAGCAAAGAGGGTGTGGCTGTATAACCCCGGCAAGGATACGTGGCGAGACAAGACATGGTGACAGGAAAGGACAGGGCAGTACCTGAAGATTTAATGCCAACGCACAATCCGCAGGACTCAATGGCTGATTAGACAGGGAGACTGAGAGGGGAGAGGAATCAAGGCTGGCAACCAGGTTCTGGAAGCCCCCAAACTGATTAGAAACCATCCCATCACTTGAAGAGACTGGTGTCTGGCTTTTTCATCCCCCCAACGTTTTATTACAGAAACTTCCCAATACACAGAAAATTGGAAAGAATTGTATGGTGAAGACCCACATACTCACCATGTAGAGGCTACAGTCAGTACTTGGATAGATTTTCTTTCACACGATTTATCATTCATTCTATCCGTTCTCCAGCCACTCCTCAACTCATCTTCTTTTACTAGTATTTTTTTTTAACATTAATTTATATTTGAGAGACAGAGACAGAGCACGAGCAGGGGAGGGGCAGAGACAGAGGGTGACATAGAATCCAAAGCAGGCTCCAGGCTCTGAGCTGTCAGCACAGAGCCCGACGTGGGGCTCGGACTCACGAACCCTAAGATCATGACCTGAGCAGAAGTCAGACGCTTAACCGACTGGGCCACCCAGGTGCCCCTGCTAGTGTTTATGTTTTTAAGGAGAGGGTCCCCTTGCTAGTTCTGTCACAATGCATTGGGAAGGAAACAAAGTTGAAGGAAATTTCTCACCTCCTTACACACAGAGACCAAACAGTATATGCGATGATCCCTAACTGTCCCCCACCCCACCCGAGGTAGCTGCACTCCTGTGGGGCTTTGATAATGTCATTCCCGTTAGATATTAAACAGATTACTCTGGAAACAAACACTATTGTCCTTAATTGTTCTTTATGTGAGTTTTACGGAGGTGGCAATTTGCATCACTGGCATTCGGTCTGGGGTTTGGAAACACACTCACCACCTAACATTTCAAATTATTTACCATCTACATGGAGCATAATTAAATTCTGAGTGCTTCAAATAATACTCAAACGTCAGTTACAATCAAAATTGACTCCTTAGGTTACATAATACTCCTCCTCCTTTATATAAATCAGCAATTGTAATTGGATGAAACAGGGCTACATTTATGAAAATTCTTCCCCAAGGGGGAATAGAAGTCAGGCTTGTTTCTTCCGGAAGAAACACTGAGCAGTCCCATTATCTGACACCGAGTCAGCGGTGCCATTTTGGTTAATGAAAGTAGGGTGGGGCAAATTCGGGTTTCCATTTTATGCGCTGGTGAACAGCACCCCATCCCAGGTGCCATCTACCCATTACCATGCTCACTCTCTCCCTCCCTCCCTCTCTCTCTTTCTCTCTCTCCCCTCTGTCTCTGCACCAGCTAGTCCCTAGGCAAGCTTCCTCCCCACCCCCACCCTTATTCACATCAAGCGAATAACTTCCTCTCCTTCTTCACAGCTCTGCTCAGGAAGCCCAGGAAGTTTTACCGGATCCCCCCCCCTCCCCCACCAAGCCCCCCACTGGACTGTGTTCCCCACAGCACCACCTACTCCCATCTGTGGTGAGTCCCCTAAGGGGAGGGCCCATTTCTTTCATGTCTATGCTCAGTGCCTTGCCAGAGGATAACCCACCAAGGTCTACCCCTTCTCATTCACTCAACAGCTACTTGTTGAGCAAGTACTAGCAACTGTTCTAGGCACTTGGGACACAATGAGCACTTGGGTCCATGAGACAGGAAAGGTCCTCTACCTTCACGGAGCTTACAATCCAGGGGGAACACCACACCCATAGGCGCACACACACACACCCAGGACGGGAGATGCCATGTTCCTATAAGGGTTCCATCTCCTTTTCAGCTGGAAAGACTGAGCTTTGATGGGCTCAAGCTATGAACCCTAGAATTCACTACATGGGTAGCTTCGGGCAAACTTAGATTAACCTCTCAGAACCCCAGTTTCTTCATGCATTAAATGGGCATACATTTTTATAACTAAAACTCTAGCTTACAGAGTAGGTTGTATAGACTCGATTTTTTTATGTTTTTTTTTTTAAAGAGAGAGTGAGAGAGAGAGACAGAGAGAGAGAGAGAGCACAAGCAGGGAAGGGGCAAAAGGGGGGCGGGGGAGGACAGAGGATCCGAAGTGGGCTCTGTGCTGAAAGCAAGGAGCCCGATGCGGGGCTTGAACTCACAAACCATGAGACCATGACCTGAGCTGAAGTGGGACACTCAACTGAGTGAGCCACCCAGGTGTTCTTTAAGACTCCATGTTTTGTTTTTATTTATTTTTGAGAGAGAGAGAGGGAGAGAGCACAAGGGGGGAGGGGCAGAGAGAGAGGGAGACACAATCGGAAGCAGGCTCCAGGCCCTGAGCTGTCAGCACAGAGCCTGATGCGGGGCTTGAACTCGTGAACTGCAAGATCATGACCTGAGCTGAAGTCCTGTGCGTAACCGACTGAGCCACCCAGGTGCCCCAAGACTCCATTTTTTAATGCACGTAAAACATGTAGCCAGTGCCTAGCAGAGAGTCTGTGCACAATGGTTTTCAGCAGTGATTATAATTATCCTCAGTCAGCCCAGCACAAGAATCTTTAGCATCTCCTTATCACATAAGGATACTAAATGATTCCAAACCAATTTTATAACTCTGTTAGTAGTCATTCCTTCTCTACACTGGTATTTCCCATTCACCTCCGACGGGGTAGGACTGGACCTTGCGATGCCCCTGATGCCAGGCAGAGACATGTGGCTTGCTTTGGCCAGTGACACGTGAGTAGAAGCCTGTGAGAGCCACCACATGACTTACTGTAGCCCGTTCCGCCCCGTCTCAGAGACTGACAACGTTCCAGAGAACGGACATTCCGGTAATTGGGCTTCCTGAGTGGGCAGGACTCAGAATAGACGTACTTGCAACCGCCTTGAGGCAGGAGTAATCAGCCTTTTTGGGTTAAGCCACTGAAGCGTTGGGACCATCTGTTACTGCAGCATAACCCAAACTAGGATGACTGATGCACAATCATCCTGCCAAGCCCTGCTCCCCACAAAAATACCCAACATATTATCCACTCACATGACTCCTTTTCCCGCATCATTCAAGCTCATAATGGTCTCCTCCCGAGACTCTCAGCCACCCTACGTGTTCTTTTGATTCATTGTAAGACCCATCTCTTTCCGAAAGTCTTCACTGGCTTACCTTCAGCCAGCCTCCTCTGTGGTCCCTGACACATCTCTGAAGTAGCATTTCCACCAGGCTACTTCATTTCCTCTGTCGAGGGGGACATTCCCGTCAGAGCTAGGCCTGGAACCAGGGTGGTCTGACTCAGGCTCAAGGTTTTGACTGTCACCCGCGTTTGACTGTAACGCTCACCCGCCTGAAAACCGTTTTGTTATTTAGCCCCTGGAAGTCACTTTGCAGTGCAAAGCCACAGCGTGGAATGATTCAGAGATTCTGAGAGGCAAAGATTCCCAGATTCAATGATTCAAAGATTCAGGAGAAAATATCTTTGGTCCAAACATACAGGAGAAAGTAAAGCATCTTTCCAAACCTCTGCAATGCCGCGGAGACAGGAGCAGAATGAGAATTAGCGGCAGGGGAGGCTGCATCTCCCACCTTTCAAGCTCAGAGATGATGCACGCAAGCCAGTGACCACAAAAGGACAGAAGAGAATCCAAAGGGCCACCCTCTTCAAAAATTAATGAGTTTCTTTTCCTAGAGCAATCAGTGGGGTAAGCAACTCAGGAATGGTTCAAACACGTTGCCAAACGAAACTAATTGAGAATCGCAGTAAAACTTTGATTAGTCAGGAGGCTCTGGGTCATCAGATTTTCTGATGAATTAATGTTTCACTAGAAATTTCTATCGGTTTAATGCTCACTGCCAAAAATGCTGCTCAAACAAATGAAGCTATTATCCTTCTTAATAAGCCAGGCTATTGAGTATGACTTCAAATCCCTCAAGGATGACCGAGGATCTTGTCAAATATCTGGGGCATCATCCATGTCTGCCACAGACCTCACCCACAAATTTTCTCTGAAATTTAAACAATTCCTGATTAGGCCAGGCCTACTCACAGTGCTACCCCTTTGTTCCTCAGTTATCAAGGCCTGAATGGCCTTCCCTGGCCACTATGACTTAAATATTTCTTTTTTTTTTAATGTTTATTTATTCTTTTTGAGAGAACGAGAGAGAGAGAGAGAGAGAGAGAGAGAGAGAGAGAGAGCACACGAGAGAGAGCAAGCGGGGGAGGAGCAGAGAGAGAGGGAGACACAGAATCCCAAGCAGGCTCTGAGCTGTCAGTGCAGAGCCTGATGTGGGGCTCAAACTCACAAACAATGAGATCATGACCTGAGCCAAAATCAAGAGCCAGAGGCTGAACTGACTGAGCCATCCAGGCACCACTATGACTTAAATATTTCTAATCATCCTTAAACACCCAACTTCCATAATCCCGACTACTTGGACAGAGCTAATAGCTCCAATCTCTGAGCCCATCCCTCCCCACAATACTTAGTTCACCAGATCAAAATAGCTTTGACCACAATATACGTGGCAATTCATTTGTTACCTTATGTGTCTCCCCACCCACCACCTGACGATAACCCACACCCAACCAAAAATTCCTTGAAGAGCCAGGAATGTATCTTCTACAATTTTGTGTTCACAGCACCTAAAGACAGTGCTTAGCCACAAAAGGTACTCAACAAACACCTGCTGGGTGGGTGGATGGGTGGATCAGAATCTTATGCATATAGGTTAACATTGTACAAGAGTTTGGATCTCAGTTGACTATGCATTAATCCCAAAACATTATGTAAATATAGAGAAATGAGTAGAAATATAGATAATACAGATGTAGATAGAAATAGTTCCAAGTTCAGAATAATTTTCACATTGAGTCACCTAAAAAAAAAACAAACAAACAGTGAATTGAGGATTCTGATTAAGAGACACATTTCCCTTAGAATTACGGCTGGTATCATCAAAGTGTATACAACAGTTGGATTACATGTTTCACTTTCAAAATGATAGTCTGTGTTTTTAGGAGACACCTTGGTCATTTCCACCAACCTGGCCTGGTTTCCCCCTTCTGTCAGCAAGAGGGTGTCAGTTTTCTTTTAGGGAACAGGTCTCTCTCCCACCAGATTCAATTTTTGAGAAGTTATCAGTAAAGGCGGCCTGCCCTCTCCTGGCCAAGCAGTGGTCCCAGCTTGTCCAAACATATGCTCTTCTCCCCATAATTGGAATCATGTGCATGCGAACACAAGGGCTCAACCTAGGTAGGCCTTCACAGCCATTCTCTAGATACCCTGGAAGTCCTGCTTCCTGTCCTTCCGAGGCCTCATCTTCAGCTCTTCAGGATGACCAGAACTGGGTTCTGTTGCGTGCCACCCAAGGACCCTGACCGTGCTAATGCTGGAGACCCTCTGCCATGCTCCCTCCCTGAGCCCCACTCTCAATAACACCAGTTATGGGTGATAAGAAGGGCAAACATGCAGGGTCCAGAAAGGGCCTTGGGGCAGACTTCATTAATCCCCTCCAAATAATATCTTGACACAAGAAGAGCCTTTCCCAAGGCCACACAGCCAGTTAGTGGCAGAACTGAGGCCAGAAGCCAGGTCTCTGGAGCACTGGTCCTCTGTTCTTTCCACTGTCCCCATATCAGCAATGCCATCCTTACCTTGAGGAGTCTTAATACAAATATTTGTATCTTGAAATTTCTTAGGGATCTATCATCCACAGGGAGAGCGGTTGTCAAAATTCAATGTGTTACATATACATCATAAGTGGCAGAGCTCATAGGTACTCAACAACAACAAAAAAGGCTATCATTAACATCTCCCGGTTTGAGAGCCAAAACAGAAGAGACTCTTAAAAACTGAGAACAAACTGAGGGTTGATGGGGGGTGGGAGGGAGGAGAGGGTGGGTGATGGGTACTGAGGAGGGCACCTTTTGGAATGAGCACTGGGTGTTGTATGGAAACCAATTTGACAATAAACTTCATATATTGAAAAAAAACAAAACAAAACAAAAAAAAACATCTCCCAGTTTTATTATGTGAGCTTTCTCTGCAGGAAAGCCACTGATGTGAAACTGGCCTTCTCTTGCCCAGTGTCCTGACAGCTTTGTGCTCAGAAATGAAGATGTACCATTTGCCCAGTGAGTGTTCAAATGGCATTAACTAGCTTGGTCTATAGTCCACATCTTTATGGGAATCAAGAATCTCTTCCTGAGTACCCCCAGAATAGAGCTGTCTATCGAAACACAAAGCCTACTCCCCATGACTATCTCTTTTCCTAAAGGATCTGCTCAGGCATGATCCCATATCATTCCAGAGAAGCTGATGGCATTTGAGAAGGAAAAGAAGAAGGAAAAAAGGAAATTTTTCTTGGTATTGGACTCAGCTGCCAGGCTCTTTAGGAAAAGTATATAGGATGTAACAGCCTCCTAAGTGGGCCCTTGCTTCTACTTTTGCCCCAAAAGTCCATTAGCAGGAAAAATATTACCCAATCATACTGGTCAAAACCACCCACTGGTATATGGGTCACTTATAATTGCACTGTCCAATATGGTAGCGGATAGTTATATGCAGCTATTCCAATATAACTCTGAATTCATTAAAATTAGATACGATTAAGAATAGAGTTTCTCAGTTGCATGAGCCACAGGTCAATTGCCCAGGAGCCACACATGGTGAGCGGCTACCATACTGAACAGAGAGGTTCATCATCACAGAAAGCTCTACTGGAGAGTGCTGCCTTAGAAGGAGGTCTCAACTCCTTATCAGGGTCCGAAAGATTCTATATGACTTCACTCATTCCGATATCTCGTCTCATCCCATCAAGTGTCACCCACGTCCTTGCCCACTTGGTTCCAACCACACTGGACTTTTGTTTGGTTTTAGACCTTCCCAAATTATTTCCTGCCTCGGGACCTTTGCACCTACGGTCCTCTTTGGCTGGAACACTCTTCCACTCTGCCCTACTGTTTGTTTCTTCTTATCTTTCAGGTCCTAGTTCAGGTTTTGCCCTTCCTAAGAACCCTCCCTGATCTCCCTAACTAATGGATTCTGCTACCATAATAATCCTAGTGCTTACAATTACTGGAAATGTTCCTATTTATTTATGTTTGTTCTGTCCTCATGCCTGCCCCCGCCCCACATATACACACACATACTAGAACATAAACTCTGGGACAGCAGGGATTTTACCAAATTTATTTACAACCACATCTCTAGCATCTAGAAGGTGCCTGGTATAGACTAAGGGCTCAAGAGAAATTTCTATGGAATGAATAGACTAACTATAATGCAAAGACAGGCCAGAATCCATGGGGCAATCCTCTAAAGAGAAAGCTAATATGAATAACCCCGTGGGTACCACTAAGATTGAGCTGAACACTGAGCTGAAAAGGAGCTGGGAAAGTCTGCCAAATACCGGCTTTCTCCATTTTTACAGGATTTTCTTTACTCTGGCTGCTTTGATTAATTGCCTCAAAGATCCACCCCAAGAACAACGGTGATGGCATTAATAATAATGGTGATCACAGAAATAATCGGGTATGGCACATGGCTCTCAGTGTTCATCCTCCTAAAGAGAGATGATCCACAGAACAGCACAGGGTGAGTAAGGAGATTCATGAATTTTTTAAACGACAGCATCCGCAGAGCACAGGGAGGGTGCTTGCCTCCCCAATTATGCACCAAATTAGGCCACAGTTCCCCCACCCCTCCCCAAGCTTCAGAGGCTGACTCATGCTTCATGGGAAGACCTTTTTCCCATTCAAGACCGGGCAGCCAGCCAAGAAACAAGCGGGCTTCTGCCTGCCTCTCCAGCGCAGCCAGACACGGCCCGTATCTCCCCCACCGCCTCCCTCCCCAGCAGCGAGCACTGGCGATCTGAGCTTCCTGGCTCCCAACAAAGGCTGCAGAATTTACTAGACAGCCCACAAAGCAGGCAAGCCAAGGGGTCCTCACGCCTTCCCTGCACAGACTCAGGATCTGGAAGGGAAATAAGGTCAGTCGGTGTCATCTTTTAAAGGCTTGACCCAACATTTCGATCGTGTCATTTAGGCTGGAAAATGAGCACCTTTGAAGACTGGGCAGTGTCCACCGTTCCTGCCCAGGTCCCAGGTGTGGGTCTTCGGGGAGTCCCTGGTTCCCCTTCTCTCCAAATTCCCACACTTAATCTCAGTCTTGTGTGATGAGTGCTTCATTCATTCATTCATTCATTCATTCATTCAATGAGTATTTCATGTGCTTAATTACTCTAACTCAGGACCTTTTCTAGGCACTGGAGAAAAAGAAATGAATTCAGAGGATTAAAAACCATTGCCCTCCTGGGCTCACCATCTTCTCAACTCACTTGAAAACATATACCCCTGAAAAGCAGGGATATTATCTGCTGTTCTTTTTGCTATTATTACTGCATATTTAGATACATAAAAGGAAATAAAAGACAACCTGATTTACTCAAACTCAGATTAAAAAAAGTAAGAGATTAGCACTACACCAAAAGCCCCCTCTGTAGCCCCGCCCATCCCATTTTCCTCCCTCCTCTCAAGATACCCACTATTAGGGCGCCTGGGTGGCTCGGTCGGTTAAGCGTCCGACTTCGGCTCAGGTCATGATCTCGCAGTCCGTGAGTTCGAGCCCCGCGTCGGGCTCTGTGCTGACTGCTCAGAGCCTGGAGCCTGTTTCGGATTCTGTGTCTCCCTCTCTCTCTCTGCCCCTCACCCGTTCATGCTCTGTCTCTCTCTGTCTCAAAAATAAATAAACATTAAAAAAAAAAAGATACCCACTATCCTGGATGTGGAGGTTACCACTCCCATGAACCCCTTCTTCATCTTAATCTAGTGCGTGGTCTCTCAATAGTCTGTTACATTGTTTTGCCTGTTTCAAATTATGAATATATCTTCCAACACTGACTTTGTCCTACACTATCATTTAAAGCACATTGTTTCAGTTCATTTGTTTACTTGCTGCTTCCAATGCAAACTTAACACCGAGGAATAATATCACACAGAAAAGTGTACACATCATAAGTGCACAGAACGATGAATTTCCATAGAGTGAACACAGCAGCATAATCAGCAGCCAAACGGAAAGAAAAAAAAAAAAAAAGTCCCAGCAGCTGCCTTTCCATTCACCAGTCTCCACCTAGGGTAACAAATTTCATCGCAGTTTCGCCATAAATTAATGTTTCTTGCTCTAGAATAGGGATTGGCAAACTGCAAATGGTGGGCCAAATCCATTCTGCCACCTGTTTTTATAAATAAAGTTTTATCGGAACACAGCCGTGCTCATTTATGTATGGTGCATGGTTGCTTTTGCACGAGAATGGCAAAGCTGGTGAGCAATCGAGACCATACTGCCCACGAGCCTAAAATATTTACTGCTGTCTTTAGAGAAAACTTTGCTGACCCCTCTTCTAGAGTCTCACATCCAGGGAATCATATGGTCTGTATACCTTTGGGTTTGCCTTCTTTTACTCACAGCCTAAGAGACTCACACATGTAATTGTAGTTTGTTCATTCTTGCTGATGTGTGGTATTCCGTTTTATGATCACACCACGATTTATTTACCCATTTTACTGTTGACGGATGTTTGGGCTGTTTCCAGTTTAGGGCTATTATGAAGAGTGCAGCTAGAAACATCCATGCACACATCTTTTAGCGTAGTTCATTCATTGTAATTACAGGAAGGTAATCCATTATATAAATATACCATAATTTATTTATTCATTCACCTGACAGTGGATATTTTGGATCAGTGGTTCCAAACCCGTCTGCACCTTGGAGTTACCCGGGAGATTCAAAGCACAGTGACAGCTGTGTCTCACCCCCAGAGATTACGATTTACTTGAAATGGGTCATAGCCCGAATTTTGGAATTTTTTAAACATCTCCAGCGATTCTAACAGGCAGACAAATTTGGGAACCAATGAATTAGGTTGGCTACAATTTTTTCACTGTTAACACTGCAATAACTATTCTTTGCAGGTTTCCCTGTGCCCGTGACACTCACTTTCTTAGGATCTACACCTAGGAGAGAAACTGCTCATTCAGATGGTATCAGCATCTTCAACTTTCCAAGAAGTTTCCAAATTGGTTTCCAGAATATTTCCACCAAGCAATGTCCTGTCTTACTCATTTCTAGGCCCCTAGAAATTATCACATGCAGGAGACACTCAGGAAACTTCTGCTGAAAGGTTCTAAGCAGGCAAGAATTCAAAAGATAACCCAGACAACAGCCTTCCTTCCAGAAGATAAATATTTAACCATCTCAGATAGGTGGGTGTCTTTCCCAGGTTCAAAATCTCAGGGACCGTACCTGGCAGCCTCCTCGGAGATTTCTTCTACTTGTCATGTACTCGCTTGACAAATACTCTTTAGCCCTTGCTACGAGCCAGGGGCGGCGCTAGAAAATGCATGCAAAGCGGCTCCCCAGGCTTCAGAGGAAGAGAGTTATGTATGTGGGTCATGCCAATGCAAAGAAAGGGATCTTCACAGAGACCACGGCGGGTGTAGGAAGTAGCATACACCCTAAAGGGCACACCCAGGTTCTGGTTCAGCCACTTTCCAGCTATGCCACCTTGAGCAAGTGACACAGCTTTTCCAAGCCTGGGATTCCTCACCGGTAAATGAAGATACCAATGCCCTCCTTGCGGGATTACCATGAGGACTGTCAAACACGTGGGATCTGAGATGGGGGAAGCTCTTACAACGGGGAACATACAAAACGGAAGAGGCAGTGGAGCTTGGCCTTGAAAGTCAATGGGGGGCTTTGGACACAGTGGGGCTGGGGCATTGGAAATCCCCCAAGGGACAAAGTCACTGAGGCCAGAAAGCCAAGGGTTCTTCAGAAAGTACTTGCGTATCCAGTTTTGACCAGTGCCACCCTATTCTTCCCTCCAGGGGACATGGGGCAAAATGTCAGGAGACACTTTGGGTTGTTATTACTTGAAAAATGCAAATGGCACCCAGGGGCTGGAGTCCAGGGACACTGCTATGCTTCCCACAATAGACCTGGACGCCGACAGAGATTTATCCAGACCAGAGTGCCAGGGTCAGACCCCAGATTCAATGTAGTAGGTTTAGAAAATGTTCCCCCTGGGGCGCCTGGGTGGCGCAGTCGGTTAAACATCCGACTTCAGCCAGGTCCGTGAGTTCGAGCCCCGCGTCGGGCTCTGGGCTGATGGCTCGGAGCCTGGAGCCTGTTTCCAATTCTGTGTCTCCCTCTCTCTCTGCCCCTCGCCCGTTCATGCTGTCTCTCTCTGTCCCAAAAATAAATAAACGTTGAAAAAAAAAAAAAAGAAAATGTTCCCCATTCTTCCGTTCCTGAGATAAGCACCGTCTTTACCGTGTTTTTGGTAAAGATGACTTCTTTCTCATCATTCATCTCAAGGGTAATATTGGTACCACTTATTGACCACTTATTTTACTCTGCACTAGGTGCTGTGTACCCAACATGTACCACCTAGGTGCACTTGACATGTGTCACCTAGGAGCACTTAACATGCACCACCTAAGAGCACTTCCCATGCATCACCTAGGTGCACTTAACACGCATCACCTAGGAGCAGTTAACATACATCACCTAGGAGCAGTTAACATGCACCACCTAGGAGCACTTAACATGCATCACCTAGGTGCACTTAACATGCATCACCTAGGAGCAGTTAACATGCATCACCTAGGAGTACTTAGCATGTACCACCTAGGAGCACTTAACATGCATCACCTAGGAGCAGTTAATATGTACCACCTAGGTGCACTTAACATGCACCACCTAGGAGCACTCAACATGCATCACCTAGGTGCACTTAACATGCATTACCTCATCCTATCCTCAGAACAACACTAGAAGCTGGATGACATTTTAAAGACAAGAAAATGGGCTCAGGAAGACCAAGGCCACAGGGCTGCCAACTCCTGGCAGAAGGGAGTCAGCTCTGCTCCACCCTATGCTGTCCCTTCCTGAAAAAGCAGTCACCTGCCTAAGTGACACCAGCCATCAGGCAGGTCCACTTATTTTGGGGTTTTGCCTGAAGAATTCAGGGTTTGTTCATCTGATTCCAAACCAGTTAGGAGGATTTTCTTATCATCGTCTGTCTAGCACCTGGTAGAGGGCTTTGCACACAGCAGGTGCTCAATAAGAGAGACAGGAAGAAGATTAGTGTCTGCCAGGGGCTGGGCTAAGAGGCAAAGGGAAAATGATTGCTAATGAACATGGGGTTGCTTTCTGAGGAGATGGAAGTGATGACTGGCGCACAACTTTGTGAGCCTACAAACAACCGCTGAACTGCATACCTTAAAAGGCTGAAACCGTATGGTATGTGAATTGTGCACACACACACACACACATGCCTATTTCAAACAGACCTCAAATAGGGCTGTAGGTTAAGCACATCACCTCTCAAATTTACTAGGGGCTGAGTTTCCAAGACAAAAACAATCATCTGGTGATATCGCTCGATCAGACATTTCCTGAAAACTATACAGAAAAAAAGAAATGCATAGATAAATGAATGAATCAGCCTAAGCACCTACTAGAAGAAATTACCATTATCAATAATCAGTTAATTCCCATGATCACTAGTTATAGCTGCTCATTTGTGTAGAATTCTAATAGATAGATTTTCTCAAATGAGCCTTTGGACAGCCCCAAGAATTAAACAGGGCAAAAATTACTACTCATTTGTATTGCAGAGAAACAAGGTTTGGGGAGCTCTAAGCAACTTTTCTGAGGTTAACAGAGCTAGGAATTCCCTCCACTCTCTGTTGTGTTCTTGACTTTTGTTGATTTGCTCCTCTCTACTTCACAAAAGCCTGGCAATCTGGCCATTTCTTTCCATTTCAGGCCAGATCATGTGCCAGTAAAATATTACCCTTGACCGAGCCACAACATCAGATTTCAAAAAGGGCTGTAGTACAAACACATCCTGTCTTGAATTTCCCAGTAGCTGAGCTTTCACAACAAAACAGTAATTTGATGACACTGACATTGCTGGATCAAATCTTTCCTGAAGGCCACCATGCCTTTGGACATTTTAGTTATATAGCCAATATATTCTACTATTTAAATCAGTTTCAATTTCTGTTGCATCAAAAAGCAGAAAACCCCAAACAAAGGTTTGACTGATACACCATCACCCCTTTGGGTCATGTGATGCCGGTGAGGCTCCACACAATTACTTCTGAACTCTTTTTATTTGTTCAGGCATCAGATTTTTATGGAGTACCCACTATGTGCCAAGATCTGGGGCCAGCAGACAGGAGATACATTCTTGCTTCCTTCCAGATCAGCCAAGTCTGTACCCTGGCTCCAAGTTCTTTTCAAAGTCAGTATCTCAGGCCAGATCTGAAAACAGACTGCTTTGTAACATAACCAGGGCAGACCTGTGCCTGGCCCGACTTCGGCAGCAATTTGTTCTAATGAAAACCATGATGTGTCAGTGTTATTAGTCTGCAAACAGCAGCCCTTTGAAGATTCCCTGTTTGCAGGGAGCTTTTCATTTAGTTAATTATAAGGCTGTGACATGAGGGGGTTGCAGAAGCCCCCTCGGTGAGGACTGGAGGGAAGGGATTACATGAATGATTTTCTCTCACCTACAACACCCAGAACATGTAAAAAGCTTGTTGTAATGCCTTCTGCCTGAGGTGAGTATTATCTGACTCTGGGCTAAATGTTCCCAGCCTGCCTTCACAGCTCGACTCCCAAAACTCCAGCCCTGTGAAACCTTGTGGAAACCAAGGTCTGCGGAGCCAGAAAGGGGAGGGTTTCTATGCGGCTCTGACCCTGTAACCATGAGCCCCTTTTATAACCTCTTTTGTGCCTCAGTCTCCCCAACTGGGAAATGGGAGAATGAACAGTGGCTGCCTCCTTGGGGTGTTATGAAGATCGAATGATGTAAAAACATACAACATGAAGCAAGGCACCCAGCACATAATAAAAGTTCAACAAATGCCCTATTGTCATTGTTCCTGTTATCATTATTAATCATCCACAGACAGAACCACCTCTGTCCTCTGAACACCCACTGCCTTGTCTCCTCCGCTCTGGATTATTTTCACCACGATGTGGTTATTTTAGGCCCTCTCCTGCCACATAGGAGCCCCCAAAGGTCAAAGCCTGTGATGGGTGCACCTTTGACCCCCATGCCCTACTCCAGCTGCAGGAATGGGTCAGACGGTCACCTTGCTTAGGGTCCTCTGGACCCCCCAGGACTGCACCCTGCAAAGACAGACTCCATGCTCAGTGCCTTTCCTGCTGGTCTAGCACATTCTCTCAGGATACATGTCCGGTTGTAACAACTTGTTTGGTGGTTACACACTTCCAGTGTACAATTGAAAACAAACAGCATTTGGGGCGTCTGGCTGGCTCAGTCAGTAGAGCAGGTGACTCTTGATCTTGGGGTCATAAGTTTGAGCCCCACCTTGGGCAGAGCGTTTACTTAAAAATTTTTTAAACTATTTTTTAATGTTTATTTATTATTTCTGAGAGCCAGGGGCGGGGGGGACTGGGGGCGTGGGGAGAGAGAGAGGGAGACACAGAATCAGAAGCAGGTTCCAGGCTCCCAGCTGTCAGCACAAAGCCCGACGCGGGGCTCGAACTCAAGAACAGTGAGATCATGACCTGAGGAGAGTTGGACGCTTGACCGACTAAGCCACCCGGCGCCCCCCCCCTCCAAATTTTTAAAGAAAATATTTTTTTAAAAATGGCATTTAATGTGTATCAACTTTCTGTTTTGCAGGATGAAAAAGTTCTGAATAACACTGTGCGGGACGCTTAAACATTTGCTCAGAGGGTATATCTCATGTTCTGTGTCTTTTTTACCATAGATTTGTTAAAAAGCAAGGGATTACTGAGACACGCTACGACAGAGATGAGCCTTGAAAATGCAGTAGGTCTAAAAAGCCAGACCCGAAAGGCCGCATATAGTGTGAATTCTTTTATGTGGAAAGTCTGTAATAGGCAAATCCAGAGTTTAGAAAGTAGATTTGTAACTGCCAGGGCTGAGGGCAGGAGGAAATGTAAATTATATATTGATAAAGCTGTTTAAAACAAAACAGGGGCGCCTGGGTGGCTCGGTCAGTTAAGCCTCCGAGGTCAGCTCAGGTCATGATCTCCTGGTCCATGAGTCTGAGCCCCTGATCGGACTCTCTGCTGTCAGTGCAGAGCCTACTTGGGATTCTCTGTCCCCCTCTCTCTCTGCCTCTCTCTCAAAAATAAATACTTTTTTTTTTTTTTTCAGAAAAATGAAAAGAAAGGAAAGGAAAGGAAAGGAAAGGAAAAGAAAAGGAAAAGGAAAGGAAAAGGAAAGGAAAAGGAAAGGAAAAGGAAA